>NC_053491.1:64485527-64798027 GCF_905171775.1 Rana temporaria | reverse complement strand
ATTACGCGTTACCTTCGTTCCACCTGGTCAGCCAGTCCTATTGTTTAGCTCTTGTTTTGGTGTACACCTGAGTGCATGGGGATTCTTCCCCAACCTTTCCCCCTATTTGTTTTCCCTTCTATTCTACTCCTCCTCATTTTTCTATCTCAGACCTCGTACACACGACCGAGTTTCTCTGCAAAAACCAGCAAGAAACTTGCTGGGAGATATTTTTTTGCAAAGGAAACCGGTCGTGTGTACATTTTCGTTGAGGAACCTGTCGAGAAACTCGACGAGCCAAAAAGAGAGCAAGTTCTCTTTTTCCTCGACGGGAATGGAGAAACTTGCCTTGTCCAGTTCCTCGACAGCCTAACAAGGAACTTGACGAGGAAAACGATGTGTTTTGCCCGTCGAGTTCCTCGGTCGTGTGTACGAGGCTTTACTCTTCTCTTTGTTCTCTGAGAAAGTTCAAGGGGCTAACAGCCCCTTGATGTGACCTGTTTTACCCAAATCGTGACACCAACCTTGAGCGGTCTGCCCCTTGGGAGTTTGAACTTGTTAGTATCCTTTCTTTCTACTATGTTTCATGCAGATGCTTTAGGCCCTGCGTATGCTTGGCAGCTGTTCATTTATTTTCTTAAAGCGGTAGAAAAGTTTGCTTTGTGATTTTAGCCTACATTTAGGCTTATAATAAGGCTTACCTGTAGGCAGGGCCGATGCTAGACTATATTGCACCCCTCAACCCCCCCCCCCCCCCCCTCCCTTGTCAGCAATGTTATATCTGTGAAGAAATATAGGTGATGAAAAAAACTCAGGCCCCGTACACACGGCCGAGGAACTCGACGTGCCAAACACATCGAGTTCCTCGGCCAGTTCAGCCCTGAAGCCGCCGAGGAGCTCGGCGGGCCGAGAGCTCCCATAGAACAACGAGGAAATAGAGAACATGTTCTCTATTTCCTCGTCGAGCTCCTCGTCGGCTTCCTCGGTGAAATTGTACACACGGCCGGGTTTCTCGGCAGAATTCAGCCAGAAACTCGGTCGGAAGCTGAATTCTGCCGAGAAAACTGGTCGTGTGTACGGGGCCCCAGAGTAATAGAGATAGTGTGCAGTGAAATGCAGCTCCTGAAGGAACGCAAGGCCGTGATAGGCTTACCAGTCCAACTGCACCACCCAGGGAAATAAAATAAGGGTAGTACCACCAGTGCCTCCACAGGGCCAAATTACCTACCAAACAGCCCTATATACTCCCCACACCGGTACCCATCTGGTGCGCGGCACTCGCATGGTCCAAGACCCACAGCAGAACCAATGACCGACGTTGCCACCTTGAAAGAGGGCTACCAAGCTCCAGCCATTGGAGCCAACGGGGAGTGCGGGACAACCTGTCTGCATGACCCCAAAGACGCAGGCATCAAAAAAATAAAAAATACAACGACAGGGACTACTGTAGGTCAAGGTCAAGCAGTACGAACCAGTGGCCGTGGCTGCGCCCTAGACAGCAGTGCATCCTAGGCGGCTGCCTAGTTCGCCTTGTGGTAGCACCAGCTTTGCCTGTAGGTAAAATGATCTCTTAAATGTGCACAGTTTAGGAGATATTCACCCTGGATGCAGCCGGTGACGTCCACGAACCTGGAAGGCAGAACGGGGGAAGATGGAAGCCCTCTCAGCGGTGACAGCGCACCACTGGAGGGCTTAGTTTTAAGGTAAGTATTTCATAATGCGCTAGTATGCGATGTATACTAGCACATTGTGCTATTATTTCACAGTAGAATGTTTTTGTTTTTTTATTATTGGTTTACTCCCACTTTAATGTACCAATAAAAATAAAGAAAGAAAGCTGGTGCTACTACAAGGCGAACTAGGCAGCCTAAAAAAATAAAACTATTGAATTGGTAAGCTGCAATATAATAAATGATTGCTCTTGGGTTTATTACTGCTTTAAAAAATGACTGTGTATCACCCGAGGCTAGTCACTCATATAAGGATTTATTATCACTTTAAATTGCCATATAACTTCCTGGGAAATTACAAAAGTTCTCTAGGAAAAACGTTATGCCCAACGCTAACAAGTTCCATTTGGTGTTTAGCACAATTTTATTATTAGTATTCGCTCCAATTCTCTTGTCTGCTTAATATACCGTACTTCCCATTCCAGGTTCTCAGAGCCGCCATTGTGACAGTGAAGGGTTCTATTCTCTGCAGAAAGCATAGCATCAGATATCAGTACACGGCGTCCACAGACGCACGGAAACACCTATAGCTTAGCAAGCACATATAAATATTTATAAGCAGATGCATTGTTTGGCGATAAGAAGAACCAAGGTTATAAACCGGATAGGAACATTTTACAAGGGCATCCCGTCTCTGTTATTCAGCCCGTATAACCGGCAATTATTGTTCACATCACAATTTTGTTTTTAAATCTGACAAGTGGAATCTGAAAGACCTTGAACCTTCATGGGGTCATTGAAATTTAGCTGTGAGATCAAAAATTTGCTGCTTTTTTCTAATGTCATTCAGATCCATATTACAGCCGAGCACTGCAGTGTTCTTCGTGGGATATTTCCCGTTAGGCTCATGGTATTGGATTACATACATCTGTTATACTCTGGGTTGAAAAAATCAATAGACATGATACGTAAAGATCCTGATCTCTGCAGTATGCATTACTCACTTGTTATTTGATCTAGTAGTTTGCAGATGTTTTTTCTGCAGAATGAATAGGGTGCAATGATGGGGTCTGTGCTGCCTTTGGATGAGAAAAGCTGGGTTGGTAATTACAGACCACAGCAGCCTGTTAGTCAAGTGATTTTCATGGGCAGAGAATGTAGAATGAAGATAAGTGACAGCTAAGAAAATTCGATTTTTCTTTTCCATGTCAGAAATTAGGATTTACAGCCTTACATAATGAATCAATTGATTAACCACTTGTATACCCGCCTGTAATATCGCTTTATTACCAAGACATTTCTTTCCTATAATATCTCAATCAGGAAAATGCTGCAATATGGGGACTATATACACCCCTTCCTGCCTGTACATGACACCCCCCTATAGAATGTATACACAACATTTTTTCCTGTACAGTACATGTGTAAATATGACACCCCTATATAATCTATATACACACAGGGCTGGATTTTCCACTAGGCACTGTAGTCATGTGCCTACAGGCACCCTTCTTGGAGGGGCACCTATCCAGGTGAGTTTTTTTATCCCTTTCGCTGCGACATACAACGTATGGACCTGACAGCAGGATGTTTCACACACAATCCGGTGGCTCCAGCCACCGGAAATGTGTGTAAAAGTGACAGGCAGACTCCTACCTGGTAGGTGGAAGCCGTACGATTGCTTCTACGCACACCCGGTACAGACCCCCTTGCATACCCCCCGCCATGTATTCCACTTGCCCATTAGCGGGCCCGGGACCGACATGGCAGGTGCCGGCGGGTGTGTCACCCTGCCTTTTTCCCCATTTATATGATGTCCCTTCTGGGTCACCCTGCCTTCTTCCCTGGTTATTTATAGGATGTCACTTCTGGGTCACCCTGCCTTTTTCCCCAGTTATATGATGTCACTTCTGGGTCACCCTGCCTTATTTCCCGGTTATATGATGTCACTTCTGGGTCACCCTGCCCTTTCCCCCAGTTATATGATGTCACTTCTGGGTCACCCTGCCTTTTTCCCCCATTTATATGATTTCACTTCTGGGTCACCCTGCCTTTTTCCTTAGTTATATGATGTCACTTCTGGGTCACCCTGCCTTTTTCCCCAGTTATATGATGTCACTTCTGGGTCACCCTGCTTTTTTCCCCTGGTTATATGATGTCACTTATGGGTCACCCTGCCTTTTCCCCGGTTATATGATGTCACTTCTGGGTCACCCTGCCTTCTTCCCTGGTTATAGGATGTCACCCTGCCTTTTTCCCCGGTTATATGATGTCACTTCTGGGTCACCCTGCCTTCTTCCCTGGTTATAGGATGTCACTTCTGGGTCACCCTGCCTTATTCCCCGGTTATATGATGTCACTTCTGGGTCACCCTGCCTTTTTCCCCAGTTAGATGATGTCACTTCTGGGTCACCCTGCCTTCTTCCCTGGTTATAGGATGTCACTTCTGGGTCACCCTGCCTTTTTACCCAGTTATATGATGTCACTTCTGGGTCCCCCTGCCTTTTTCCCCCCATTTATATGATTTCACTTCTGGGTCACCCTGCCTTTTTCCCCAGTTTTATGATGTCACTTCTGGGTCACCCTGCCTCCTTCCCCCATTTATATGATGTCACTTCTGGGTCACCCTGCCTTTTTCCCCGGTTATATGATGTCACTTCTGGGTCACCCTGCCTTCTTCCCGGTTATATGATGTCACTTCTGGGTCACCCTGTCTTCTTCCCCGGTTAGCATAAGAGGGAAGGGATGTATTGCAATGAGATGTGCAATGCGACCCTGAACCTGTATGTCTCATTATAGAGAACCTGTCACCTAAAAACCATCACATAGAGGACTTTTATTTGATAAAAAAAAAAAAAAAAAAAAGTAAAACAAAACATTTAAAACAAAAAGGTACACCCAAACACATAAAATCCCCCCAAAAATAGTTTTAGCCCCCCCTACATATACGCACGTAAACGCATGCGTGGGGGGCGCCTACACGTGAAAACGCTGATTGTGATACACATGTTACATAACACTGCACACGCCAGAGTGAGAGCAACAATTCTAGCACAAGACCTCCTCCGTAACACTAAACTGATGGCCCATAGGGGGCTTTTGAAGCATCACCTATGGAAAATACAGGGTATTGTACTGTATGTCGCCATTTTACGTGCACACACAAATTGTAGGTTCAACATGTTGGGTCGCTATTTACTCAACTTCCTCTTTAATATTGTACCAAAAATTTGGCATTTTTTTTCATGTTTGCTTGCCTTGAAAACCTTGGCCGTAATTTAGTCTTAATGTCTTTTTTTATGATGGGGGGGGGTGCTTCAGAATTCTCTGCCTGAGAAGTAAATCCTGCCCTGTATACAGTACACATCCTCCTGCCTGTACAATATATACCACATCCCTCCATAAAGTGTATACACCCCACTTCTGCTTTTACATGTGTAAGTATTACACCCACCACAGAATACATTTTCACTTTTTACATTTTCTTTATGAAGAAAAACTATTTGATTTATATGTTTTATAACAGAATGAAAAGGAAAATGTGGGGTATTTTTTTCTAGAGTAAAAAAATAAAATAAAGAAATACCATCAAAATAAAGTTAATGATATAACGTTTATTTGGGAACACTATTGAATGACTGAGTAATTGTCAGCCAAACTAGCATAAAAATTTAAAGACTGGAAATATCTTTTGAAATTGCAACAAATTAATGTATATATGCAATTTTAAGGTCTACGTTATCTAGCATTTATATACGTTATTTCTTCCTATTACAGTAAAATGATTTAGTGCCGGTTCACACTACAGCGACATGAAAGTCGGCACGACTTTGCGAGGCAACTTCAATTTGCCTCCAGGGCAGGCAGCTTTGCCAGTGGCCAATCAAACAATAATCAGCTCTGTGGGAGGGAGGGGTTTGCCTGAGAAAACTATTTTCTCTTCCTGTAAAGTTGCTTCAGTTAAGACACTGATCCGACTTTGGAGGCAACTTCCATTGAAATCAATGGGTACAAGTCGCCTAGAAGTCACCTTGAAGTAGTACAGGAACCTTTTCTGAAGTCAGAGCGACTTCAGTAGTGTGCATTAAGACGGCTCCCATTCACTTCAATGTAATTTCTCATGTCGGGCGACACAAGTCAGATCCCAAGTCGCGGTAGTGTGAACGGGCACTTACAGTAATGCTATGCTGCTAAAGATTTTTTTTTTTACATTGCTGTTTTTTTTCCAGTCGCAGTCAAGAAGCTCCATTAGTTTTAATTTGTATGTATATGTAAATGCTCTTACCTAAATAATTGACTCCTTCTTCTGGTGTAATTGTTCCATATTTTACCATCATTTTCACAAAGTCAATAAGAGTTTTCATTATGGTTATTAATGTTTCCTTTTCTTTAGCATCATTTTCTATGGATAACAATGTGGAAATTAGGTAAAAACTATAACTTTTATAAAACACAAGTATAATTACTCATACAACTCATTTTAAATAAAATGTTATCAATATATTATCAATTGCTGCAAAGTTAAGTAATCTTGCCACACCTTATACAATTATAAGCAACACGGGCATACAAGTTCCTGTATCATGAGGTGCCAGTATAAACCCTTTGGGGTAGATCCACGTACCTGGGCGCATTAATACACTGGGCGCAGCGTATCTAAGATACACTACGCTGCCGCAACTTATTTATTTTATTTTGAATCCTGAAAGAATTTGCGCCGTAAGTTACAGCGGCGTAGTGTATCTCTGGCGGCGTAAGGGCGCGGAATTCAAATGGATGTAATGGGGGCGTGTTTTATGTTAATACGTCGTGACCCGACGTAAACGACGTTTTTTTTGCACTGCGCATGCGTCGTCCGTGGGGGTATCCCAGTGTGCATGCTCGAAATTAACCCGGAACAAGCCAATGCTTCCGACGGTGACGTCATTCTACGCAAATCCCTATTCGCGAACGACTTACGCAAACAACGTAAAAATTTAAAATTTCTACGCGGGAAGGACGGCCATACTTAACATTGAGTACGCCACCATATAGCAGCTTTAACTACACGCCGGAAAAAGCCGAACTAAAACGACATAAAAAAATGCGCCGGCCGGACGTACGTTCGTGGATCGCCATAAATAGCTAATTTACATACTCGACGCGGAAATCGACGGAAACACCACCTAGCGGCCGCCGAAATATTGCATCTAAGATCCGACGGCGTACTAAGGCGTACGCCTGTCGGATTGATCCCAGATGCCGTCGTATCTTGTTTTGTGGATACAAAACAAAGATACGACGCGGGAAATTTTAAATTACGCCGGCGTATCAAGAGATACACCGGCGTAATGCTTTTGTGGATCTGCCCCTTTGCCTTTAGACTGAGGTTCCATTAACATCAATGCGTGTTTACATGCTTTTCGCAGTACATTATTTTTAACATGTTCACATTAATGCATTTTTGTGCCTCTGCATTTTTGGAAAGGGTCAGGGACCTTTTTTTAAAGCAAAATAGACTTCAATGGAGAAGCTGCAGAAGAGCATGTAGTGCGTTTTTACCACGATTTTGCATTTTTTAATCTGCCCCACACCAATTAAAAAAAAACTAAAAACTTACAGAATGCAAAACATAAATTGCAGAAAAAACGTGGCAAAATCACGTGTTCAAAAACGCAAAAAGCACAGCAGAAACGCTCAAAAGCAACATGCATAGATGTGCATCGAGCATAACACTGCTAAGCGCCCTTGGAATCCAAACATTTTTTTTTTTTTTTACAAATACCAACTATCTGAAAAATTATAGGCACCTCCCTCCTCCCCCCCCATTCTTTTGAAAAGGTCACACGGGCATTTCATTATAGAATACCGATGTGGAATCATAGGCAGAATTTACTCCAAATTTCAGATGCTGGAATGAAAAATAAAATAGAGGTTATAACACATTACGGTAGATGTAATTGTATGCCAATTTTGCTGTATTTTTGCTGTATTTTGGTTAAACTGGATGGACTTGTGTCTTTTTTCAACCTGACTAACTATGTATGTAACTGTATAGTTTTTATTTTGTAAATACAGGTTTTGCGCTAAAACTAAGGTATTTGGCACAATTATATTACAGAAACAAACACATTGTACATTATACAGTATATTACTGTAATAGAGTGAGTGGATTGTAGGATTTTACAAGAATTTTAACTCAGTTCACACTGGGGATTCCTGTTAGGCAGGGGGAGAGAGAGAGAGAGAGAGGGAGAGGGAGAGATAGAAGACAGCACATTACATGGTAAGACCTAATCCGAAAATAAGCCCTACTGTTTTGTTGCCATCATTTATATAAGACCCGGGCTCATTTTCGGGGAGTTTTAGGTTACCCTCTCTTACTTTTATAATAAAAAATATTACAAAACAAATAAGTTTTATTACTAGATAGATTAATTATCGATATCAGTGATCGTTAACTTGTGATCTGCCTAACTTTTTCGGGTCATCAGCTATCCTTATTGTTAGTGTATTTTATGTACAACACAAGACAATTCCTCTTCTTCCAATGTGGCCCAGGAAGGTCAAAAAGTTGGACAGCCCTAGTTTATGCTTTTCCAGTGAAGGTTAATACAATGGTGTAGGAATAGGATCCAATACGTTATTATTTATTATATACCTGCATTAAGGCTCTTTATGAGTTGATAAAAGTTTGGGAAATATTGTAAATCTTCAAAGTTTTCTTCCAATGGCATTTCATTCCTCCGTTCCATATTAGGTGCAGGGGACCAGTCATTGTCAGCAACATTGGTGCTCTGTTCTGAGACTTCTTTCTCTTGTGGTTCCTTAATTATAAGTATACAAAAAATAAAATAAAGTAATATAACATGATTTTTTATATATATATATATATATATATATATATATATATATATATATATATATATATATTATAAATTTGTTTTCCAAATTAATAAGGCTTTCCTGTAGAAGAAAGCTAAAGCTAATTAATATTGGAATTTATTTTAGAAAACAAATGTGTAGGTGATCTATGTTCGTTCTATATGATGTCATGTATTATGATGTCATGTACTTTATGTTTCTCCTGTTGTATATCAGCTGCATACTGTATTCATCTCTGAAGAATTTTAATTTGCAAAAGAGTTAATAAATAACATTACTCAGTATTGCAATTACAACTGATAATTTGGATGCCAAGTATTAACTTGACCTACGTTATGTAATCGCACAACAAAAATATTATGTTATTTATTTTTCAAATAGGGTGGAACGCGGTGCACTGCGTCATCTCCTGGCATGCATCTTATACGGACTTCTTAGCGTACTTTATGTTTGCACTCATTTGGGTATTCCACTACTTCTCTACCGCTCCATGATTTTAAATAATTTAAAGAGTAACTCCACTTTTGTTGAGAAAAAACATTCCCCTCTGGTTGATCTGTGTACACTGCAAGGATTTTAACAAACTGTGTTGCAGATTTCTACCTTTTGTTATTCTGAAGAAATCCCTGTGTGTTTGTCTGTGTCCATGGCCACAGTGAATCTGTATGGGAGTGGTTTCATAATTATAAATCAGCGTCTGCACTTGCAGGGCTATAATGAGGACAATTGCAGGGTCTGCATCCCTTTAGATGTGATTTCCTATTGTGAGTATTACACCAAAAATTTAATTTTTGTTGCAGGGGATGCCTGAAATCTGACTTGTATTTTAGTGTAGACTTCTGAGAAAATCAGTGAGCCAATCACACAAACAGGAAATTATGTTTCTGAGGGGCGTTCTGTACGCCATCTGTGTACAGAACACCTCCAGGTAGCCATATTACATTTTTATTACATGTTTTACAGAGAAAAAAAACAGAGCTGCAGATTGAGAAGGAAAGGTAATTTCCAATAACATTCAATTACAATATGACTTGTCTCACAATATATATATATATAATTATTATTATTATTATATTTTATTTTGCTATATTTTTTCCCTTTAACACTTCTGAATTGGTGCAATAGATGTTCAGACACAGACAACAATAAAACATATATATATATAAAAACCAAGAATTTCTTTGCTGCCTCTCTACAACCTTGAAGAGCCCCAGATCATCAGCCAAACATGTTAGTAAAAGCAAACAGTAATTTTTATATAAAAAAAAAAAAAAAGGCAAACAGAAAAATATCTTCAGCAAACAAAATAGTCCATAAATTGTTGGTACAACAAAATTAAAGGGTCGGCTCACCGCCACTTATCCCTTACAGGGTGTTTGAAAGCTCCCGTCTGCCTCCCCAAAAGAGGTCTCCACAGTTCAGCAGCCGTGTCTCAGCCACAAGCCAGCCCACATTGCTCACCTACCTGTGCTCGGCTTTACTCCACCATACACAGACAGGTGCTGACTGTTTCCTTTTCTTTCTCTAGACACTGTTGCCGGTGGGTTATCCCCTTCAGTCCCTATAATCAGAATTTGAAGGTTGTTCCCCATCCAAGGGTCTCTCCGAACCTCTGAATTCCAGGTCCCTAATGAGGACTTCCCAATCCAGAGAGTACTGAAAATCAGTCCTCTCCTCTCCAACTGAACTACCCCGAGACACCTCACCCTGCATGGGTGAGAACCCCTAAGTACTCAACCATGTCTTCAAATTATCCCTCTTAAGAGGATCACAACCCAAATAGTAGGGAAACATACCTGCCATCCAGGACCCATCCCTGCCATCCTGTACACCTTCAACACAAAAACAACCTCCTACAAAACAATACACTAAAAATCAGCGCTCATAGTTCTCAAAAATTATAGTTCTCAAAAATTAATTGACAAAGTCCATTTATTTGTAAAGACAGTCCAAACAACAAAATAAGTAAATATGAAAGTAAATGGTCCATGTATGATCAAAGAGCATAAAATACAGTGCTCTTTGATCATACATGGACCATTTACTTTCATATTTACTTATTTTGTTGTTTGGACTATCTTTACAAATAAATGGACTTTGTCAATTAATTTTTGAGAACTATAATTTTTAAGAAGTATGAGCGCTGATTTTTAGTGCATTGTTATGTCCCTTTGGCACTTCCGGGTACCATATTTTTTCTTGCTGCTCTGGTCTCTCTTTGATACACCCTCATAAAGATAAATATTATTTTTTTACTTTCTATTACACTACTATTGTTCAGCGCCAGTGATTTGTTGTGTTCTCCTACAAAACAACCCAATACCCCCTGTGAAAATAATCAAAAGAGATACACAAACTATGCAGACAAATGACAGCACTACACCCAACATAACTCAATATGTGTAAACTTCCCCTGTAAAACACTGTTAATTGCAGAGCTAATGGTGCAAAAAGAAAAATGAATAAATAAATTCATATCATAGAGCCATAAAAAGAACAATGTGAATGAACTTTTCTCAATAAAGTGCAATATAACAAACAATGTGCAAAATCATGCAAAATCAGCACAAATAAACTAAAACACAAATCGAGTGTCCCCCAAAATCTCAAAGTGCAATATTAGTCTATCACACCGATGGTATAAGTCTATTAGCCAGATTCACATACATCGGCGTATGTTTAAGCTGGCGTAGCGCAGCTCATTTGAGCTACGCCGACGTAAAATAGAGAGGCAAGGCCAGTATTCACAAAGCACTTGCTCCCTAAGTTACGTCGCCATAGCGCAAATGGCCCGGCGTAATCCCGCCTAATTCAAAATAGGCAGGTAGTGGGCGTGCTCCATGTAAAGTACCCGTGACCCCATGTAAATGAGGGCCGTTGGTACGGCGCATGCGCGCGCATGCTCAGAATCACGTCGCAAATACTCATTGCTTTCGACGTGAACGTCACCTACGCCCAGCCCCATTCACGTACGCTTACGCAAACGACGTAAAATACGACGGCTGTTCCGTCGTCCATACCTTGCATGGGCTGCGCCATCTTTTTGGTGGTTTATCTTTACGCCGGCGTATGTCTTATGTAAACGGCGTATCTTACTGCGACGGGCGTACGTACATTCGTGAATCGGCGTATCTTGCTCATTTACATATTCGATGTGTAAATCCACGTACACGCCCCTAGCGGCCAGCGTAAATATGCACATAAGATACGACGGCGTAGGAGACTTACCCCTTAGGAAATTTCCCCTTTACTTCCTCTGTCATAGCTAAAACAGGAAGTGAGAGGAAATCTGTCACGATCAAGCGTCAGGCTTGAAGGCCAATTGCAATATAGCAGTTGCAGGACTACCACTGACCAGCAAGATAGGTACACAGGCCTGGCAGATGACACAGGCTCACCTGAGGTGCGGAGTCTAAGTGCTAACCGGTGTTCACCAGAGCTCCTGATGGTGGAGATAGATTTTGCTGCGTGTTAGCACCAGGTCGCGGTCCTCAGGATCGCCCCACCAGGTGGTGAGCAAGGCGGGGTTCAGTAGCGGATGAGCAGGTAAGGATCAAACAGAAGCATGGTCGGTAAACAAGCCAAAAGGTCGGTAATGAGTATTTGCAGGTTGGGATCAGGCAGAAGCGTAGTCGATGAACAAGCCAAGGGTCGATAACGAGCAGTAGAAAATATGGACGGCAGCAGGGAAGACAGGAGCGAGATACAGGCTGGAGATAGCACAATATTCTGGCAAGGAGAAAGTGCAGAGACATGGCTTATATCAGGAAGTTCGTGGGAGGAGCAAAGAGTTCAAAGTTCAGCTGAAATCAAGGTACAAGGCAGGGTTGTCTAAAGGATCTGACAAGACACTGTCCAGCATCTCAGATAGCTTAGTCAGAAGGTTCATTGCCAGACACAGCTGAGGTCCCAGGTTCATGTCCAGGTCCTGACAAAATCCTTCTAAAGTGAGAGAATCTATGGTTGTCACCAGTACTAGTGTCCACATGGAAGGTTTTTTTCTCTATTGCTGTTCTGGGGACAACCCACAATTTGGGATTTCCTTTTATTTTGAATCTTGATGATAATGGTATACACAACAAATATAGAGGGTAAATCTCCCTAACAGGGGCATAGGCAGCAATAAAAACCTGACAAGTGTTCTAATCCCTCGCCACTCCTTGCTTTTGGTTATGCTTTAATTCCATAACATCTAACAAAAACTTCCATACAAATCTTGGTGGAAAGATCCTATGATCTGTCTTCAACATCCAACTGCAATGAGTCATGTGACCTACTATTCAATCAAAAGGTAAATCACATATTTTCTTACATCGCTTGTACTGGAACCCAATGACTACACGTGAAGCTGTAGACCAGATAAGGGTTGATCACATAAAACATTCATCTGGACAGGCATCAATTCACTAGCTACATATTTTTTCTAAGGTCTTTATTAATGGGAAAAATTTAATACTCTGGGTGGAGGCATTCTGAATGATTATTGGCCAGTTCCAGAAAAGGAGCATATCTGGTAGTTTTCAGAGACAGAAAAGAAAGACAAAACTAACTAACAAAATGTTCTTGCTCTTCGAATTTTTTTCCCCAAACTGCTGATTCTCCAGGGCTTATTATTTAGCAGTGATCTGAAGGTAACTCTCTCATGTGCGAAGTTCACATATAGTGTATGAATAATAATAATATGTAAAGCTATGGAGTATTATTTTGCTACATAAACATAACTGCAAATTCTGGTAGGAGGAACTTGGGAAAACCCTGAAAAAGATTGTGAGGAAATACAAGGGGGTGCTGATAAGTATTGAGCCTTAAAGTTCTTTCTAAATCCCGCCATAACTCGCGGCAGACCTCCGCAATGTCTCCTGGGAACAATGACAAAAGCTCCCAGGAGACATTGCGGCATCGAGGAAGTGACGGAATACCCGCACACTACCTGATGAATCCATATACAGTAAGCGGCCAGTAACATAAAGGATTACTAAGGTACAGTGGAACGAAAAAAAAACAAAAACATGCGGTTTAGTAATTATGCATATGAGTGTATCACTTTTTTTTTTGGTGGGGGAGTGGATCTTGGGTGGGAGTTCCCACACTTTTTTCCCCTGGACTTGACCCCTGGTGGTAGTGTCCAAACACTGGAAGACTTTGGTGCTGACTTTTGATCTACACAGTACTGGACTGTAACCTTTGCAATGGTCTTCATGGATTTCATACTCCAAAGCGAACCACAGTGTACTACATCTTTGAGTTACTA
The DNA here is from genome assembly GCF_905171775.1 of Rana temporaria. Lineage (NCBI taxonomy): Eukaryota > Metazoa > Chordata > Amphibia > Anura > Ranidae > Rana > Rana temporaria. Next base: position 64,784,263 of record NC_053491.1, on the reverse strand, counting down.
AACACCCATGCTGTTCATGGTGGGGAAAACCCCCACTACCTTCCCACTTTTGAGCTTCTCATTTCCTCTTCTTCAAATCTCTGCATCCCATTGTGAACCAATGGTGCCATTGTGACAATAATGATGTTTTTGTAGACACAACACATACCAATGTTAAAGTGGAGGTTCCACCTATCTAACAACTTAACCTTAAACACAAGGGCACAGTTAGCCTAATAACCGTTCGCCAAACAAAATGTTTACAAAAAGGTTTGTTTACCTTTCTTTATGGTCTGTGAAGCAGGCACTTCCTGGTCAGTCTGTGTGGGGCTGGGCGTGTCTATTTCTTTCCAGCATAGCCGCTATGCTGCTTGGGAATGCAGCGTCACGATTTCAGGCAGAGAAATCTCTACAACATGGGGGCGGGTGAGTCCTTTTCAGGACGCTGCGCCGTTGTCATAGTAACTGTGCAGTGTTGACGGCACGCCCGCCGTCAACACTGCGCATGCGCGGGATAGAGCGGTGAATGCTGGGAGTACAGCATTCGCCGCATCCCGGAAGACACGGACGTAGGGCTTCAGACTGCCAGGAGCTAAGATGGAAACGTCCATCGCTCTATTTTATAAAGTTGACTTTCGGATGAATTAAGAATGCTGGCGCGTACATTCCTGGGACGGGTGAGTACATTATTGTACATGTACTAAGCAGGAAAAAAGGATTTTTAAAAAAAAAAAAGAATTTCGGTGGAACCACCCCTTTAATTAAAACCCTTGTCCCCTTCTAAGCTAAAAACCTTGAATAATCATACGTGTTCTAATATGTAACATAAGATGCTGTAACAGTAACTAACTTAACAACATCTTGTTGATTAGACACATCTTACATATCATTGTATTTTTTTCATATAAAAAAGAAAAAAAATATTGTGGGGCCTTTACCCCCTTGTATTTGTATTTAAAAAATGTCAGTAAATTGAACAAGAAAATAAATGTAAACCCTTTTTCTGCTTTGTGAACAATAATATGGAGATTGCAGAACACAATTATTATTAACCTGATATCTAATCAATATATGAGGCATCGTCAATAAAAGCTTTCATAAAATAATAATTTTTTAAGGCCAAGCTCTGAACTCTTTCCTCCATTCACCAATCAGGATTAAGAAACTTACCATTCTGCCCTCTTGCTTCTCCTCTGTATTGGCGTCTGTTTTGATAGCAGGATAATCCACATCTTCTGATCCCTTTTCCCGATTTTTAGCCTCATTAGCAATTAACTGTTGTAAAACAACAGCCACCTCATCTTCTAATGCGTATGCCTGGCTTTCTGTAATCTGGTAAAAAAAAAGGACAATGCTCATTAAACTATACTTAGCTCATTACATCATACTGTTGAATCAGCCCAACAGTAATGCTGCCAACTGCAGGGCAGGCCAAGTGGATCATTTATTTTACAGTCTGTTTAAAGGAAATCTGTACTGAGGAAGTATCGAGGATGCCATTGATGACAGTTCCTTGGCTGTCATGCTGATCCAATGGCTTCAGTAATTAGTCACTGAGATAGAACAAGTTTGCAGATTAGTAGTATTTGTTGTGACTCCACATTGACTTTCCTGATCTAGGTAATCACTGTTTAGAAAATACTGAAGAGAGAGACAGACACACAACTAGATTGTCCAGGAGTTAACCAAACAATGAAAGCCACCTTACAAGGTACACAGAAGTCAAAAATATAAAAAACAAAAAATAAACATGGCATTTAACCCCCCTACTTCCCGGCCTAGTGTCCCTTTGAATAGTTTGGAACGCCTGGGGGCAGGAAGGATTGGCGATCATGTAACAGCCACAGTGGTCACATGATAGGAAGCCGGTCCCGCTGGCTACCGATCATTACCCTAGACCAGGGGTCTCCAAACTTTTCAAACAAAGGGCCAGTTTATTGTCCTTCAGGCTTTAGGAGGGCCAGAATGTGGCTAGCGGGGGCAGAAATGTCCAGGGCCCGGCATCAGTAAGAATAAATATGGCCTCAGGGTTGGTGGTCAATAGGAGGGTTAGTGTCCCTCTTAGTAGGAGGAATAGTATCCCATCATTTGTATCAGTGGAAGAAATAGGGCCCCATTGTTGAGTCAGTGGGAGGAATAGTGCCCAAGGGCCGGATAAAGGCTAGCAAAGGGCCACATCCGGCCCTCGGGCCACAGTTTGGAGGCCCCTGCCCTAGACTGAGAGCCGTCTTTGACCGCACATATGTGTTTTGGTCAGTTATAAGGGGGTTAAAGAAGATCATAACTCCTTGTAACATTTTTTTCTTTTTGGTCCATCTGCCTGCCTCTAAAAAAAAAAAAAAATGCATCAAATGTGTACCCTTTGGTGTTTTTTGTGCTGCAGGGCCGCTCTTCTTGCTTTTTTGGCCTAGATTGGCCCCACTGTCACCTGGGATTGCTAAGTCACAGCTGTCCCAGGGACCAGCATATTGTACATTCAAACAAAACGTTCCCAGCAAATAGAATGTCCATACACCAGCACTGGCGGCGCAGTGCGCAGATACCCGCCTCCACCATGTGTGTGCAGGTTCTTCCAGGTATTTTGGACCTGGCAGGGACTCTTGATGCATCTGCACACTCACCAAAACTTTTAAGATGGCAACATGGAAAGGAGATGGGGGAGGGAATGGATTTGCCATTGAAATTCTGCTTTAGTTAGCACTGCCTCTCCACCTTGTTCATTCAGAAAATGCAAAGCATTCTTTGAAAGGCACCCATGTTAAGGGGCCGACCTCCTGTGTTCAGAATGCATCAGGCCAGCTGCTCAGCTTGGGACTTGGAAGCAAGAGAAGATTACTGGAGTAGTTGTAACTACTTCAGTGATTTCCTTCTTCCAAAGGCATCGACCAGGTATGGTATATACACAGTTACATTGATCCAAGCTGGACTAATGTAAATGTATAAAATATACAATACTCCTGTAAAGAACAACTCCACTTTTGCTGAGAAAAAAACATTCCCCTCTATGTGATCGATGTACTTTGCAGGGATTTTCACGAACTCTGATTCCTACCTTTTATTATTCTCATAATATAGTTGTTTGTCTGTGCAGAGTGAATCTGTATGGGAGTGGTTTTATTACTACTATTATTATTATACAGGATTTATATAGCGCCAACAGTTTGCGTAGCACTTTACAACATGGAAGCACACAGTACAATTACAATACAGGAGGAATCAGAGGCCCCTACTCGTTAGAGATTACCATCCAAAAGGGAGGGTCAAGTGATAAAAAAAGGTAATAATTGTAGGGGATGATCTGATGTAGAAAATAAAAATACAGTTGTTAGGCGGGGCCAAAATAGGCTTCTCTGAAAAGAGGGTTTTCAGGGATTGTCTAAAAGCAAACAGAGTAGGAGATAGTCGGACAGATTGGGGTACGGAGTTCCAAAGGACAAGAGTGGCTCGGGAAAAGTCCTGAAGGCGAGCATATGAGGAGGTGACGATATAACTATCAGTCAGCTGCTGCACCTGCTGGGCTCTATTGAGGAAATTGGCAAAGTCTGCATCTCTTTAGATGTGATTTCTCGTCACCAGAAATAAAAATTTTGTTGCAGGGGATACTCAAAAGTTGTATCTTAAAGCGGATGTCCGCTGTCCGCTGACGAAAAAAATATTAAAAGTCAGCAGCTACAAATACTGCAGCTGCTGACTTTTAATATCGGCACACTTACCTGTCCTGGAGTCCAGCGCCGTCCACAGCAGAGGACTAGCAGAGGAGAGGAGATGGTCAGAGACCACAGACATAGTACAGGAGATGGTCAGAGACTGCAGACACAGTACAGCAGATGATCAGAGACTGCAGACATAGTACAGGAGATGGTCAGAGACTGCAGACATAGTACAGGAGATGGTCAGAGACTACAGACATACAGAGCGAAGGAGGGAGGGGAAAACTCTGCCACTTCGGCGCCCCCACCTCTGCAGGCGCCTGGGTGCAAAGCACCCTGTGCACCCTGCCTAGGATCGGCCCTGTCTGCAACCTTGAAGAGCCCCAGATCATCAGCCAAACATGTTAAGTAAAAGACTTGTGTTGCTATTGTATATGCTAAGGTAATTTTTTTTCATTTTAAATTTTTATTTCTTTCACGAAAGTGGAGTTACCCTTTAAGTAAAACTGTGTTCATTTCCATCATCCAGCTATGTGCAGTGCATGTGTACATTTCCTAGCACATGATTGGATTTTGAAATGAGATATTGCTTCATTATATTCACTAAGCTTTGTGAACACTCATTATCCATTTAACAAATCTGCCCCATACACATGGATTGAACATGAACATTTTTAGCTCTCAGTAATCTCAGAATTTTATGCATGCTGCATAGATAAGAAGTTCAATAACACAATGTCACAGTGACTCAAGTCATTTTCTCCTGTAAAATGTTGTGAATTTCTGCTATTTTAATAAAAGTGCTAGTAGTCATCAGTAGAATTGCTGCCAATGTTTCCCCCTCCTCTGTCTTAGTCACCCAGCTCGTCCTACAAGTCAGGATAAGCATTGGCTGTCTCCTTTCCTTGCTGCTGGTGGAATTGATTTATTAAGCCTCCTGGCGTCTAATTTCTTCATTTATTGTCTGCGGACCTGCCTGAGACGTGCCGCAGCTCTGGCTCTGGATCTTTAACTTCCTGCTATTCCCAGCGCTGTAACTTAAGCTGTGTGTGCAGAGCCCTCTACATAATATTCTATTAAACTTTCATTTTCTAGTCACCTCCAAGATCAAAGGTTTTTCTGTGTGGCCTTTTCTGATGAAAAATGCAACTTTAATACGGCATAAAAAAAAAACATCAAATATCAATTTAATGGAAATTTACCAGTCCAATGCTGCAGTCAGCACAACTAAAATAATTACTTTTCAAGAGTTAGTAATGCTAAATTCCAGGGGGACATCAGAAACATTGAAATTTTGTTTACCACCATATTGCCAAATGATTTGTAATTCTGTTCAGCCGGTCTTATGAGCCCCTCTTACCTACCAGTTAGCACAGCCAGAGACAGGACCCCCACTGCTCTAATAAATCAATTTATCCCGGCTGGGGACCTACCCCGGCTTGTGACTGGATAATGAAAGAGCAGCAATGTACTAACGAGTGTTCCACTCATTCTGTCGCCATATCCACAAAGGACACAATGCAAAGCATTGCAATTCAAAGCAAAGCATTCAGTCCGCCATGAATGCTGCTGCCACACTCATCCACCTTACAAACCATTCAGCGTCTGCTACCCCTCTCTGCCAAACCCTCTATTGGCTGCCACTCATCCAACAAATTAAATTCAAAATTCTAATAACTTACAGAACCATCCACAACTCAGCCCCCAGCTACACCTCTAGCCTAGTCTAAAAATACCAACCTAATTGTCCTCTTCGTTCCTCTCAAGATCTCCTGCTCTCTAGCTCCCTCATCACCTCCCCCCATACTCGCCTCCAGGAATTCTTCTGAGCCTCTCCCATCCTCTGGAATTCCCTACCCCAATCTGTCAGCCTATCTCCAAATCTATCCACTTTTAAGCTGCATTCACACCTGAGCGTAGGCCGTTCGGTCGTTTTTTCCCGGCGTTTTGTCGCGCGCATTCATGCTTATGTGCGCGTTTGCATACAGCGTCGTCCGACGTTTTTGTACTTCAACGTTTTTTATTTTAGCCAATAGGAAAAAATAAAAAAGCGAGAAAAATCGCAAGAAAAATTGCAAGAAAAATCGCAAGAAAACTCCAGAGTCCAGGACTCCAGAGAGAGCCTGACTCTCCTGTCGGTTAGGCAGAAAACAAACTGAAGCTGCTAGAGCAGGGTGTGGGTTATGCCTGGGGGAGCCACGCCCCCTGGGAGGAGCGGCATGAAGGAAAGTTTTTAACACCTTAGGTGCTGTAGAATTCTGCCTAAATCTCCTGGTAGGAAGAAGCATAACCCTAAGGTCAATGAAGGCTGTGTCCGTCTATGAACGAAAGAGAAAAATGATCATCTTTTCATCACTTGTTGCTATGTTGGTAGATTTTTTTTATCTTCTGCCTGGGTGAAATGTTCTATTGATTAAAGCGACAAAACGCCCGTAGCAAACGCTCGTTGTCGCGCTAGTCGCTAGTCGCTTGAATCGAGCGGTTCCATTACTTTCTATAGGAAATGGAAACGCTCAAAAACACCCAAACCGCCCGATTTGCGCGACAAAAAAGGGTCTGGAACTTGTTTGAGCCTCAGGCGTTCGGCATCAGGCTTTTGGAGTGGAGATGTGAACCATCTCCTTAGGGAATACTGTATTTTTCCCCCTCTAGCGTTTTTGAGCGTCGCGCTTCAGGCGACAAAACGCTCAGGTGTGAATGCAGCCTAAGGCGATCCCTGAAAACGTTTCTCTTCAGAGAAGTCTATCCTGCCTCCAAGTAACAACTGTACTTTCATTTTCTTCATTAGATCATCCCCCTCAGTTCTTTACCCTTTTGTATCACTTGACCCTCCCTTCTAGATTGTAAATTCTAACGAGTAGGGCCCTCTGATTCCTCCTGTATTGAATTGTATTGTTATTGTACTGTCTGTCCTAACATTGTAAAGAGCTGTGCAAACTGTTGGCGCTATATAAATCCTGTATTATAATAATAATTAGATTGGCTGAGTGCTCCACCACCCACTCCTAGTTTGAGCACTGCTGTATAAGGGAGCATAAGGCCTCGTTCACATTGAAGTACTTAAAGTGGAAGTAAAGAAAAAAAAACTAACTAACTCTAAACCTACTCTCACCCACATTCTAAGGCCTCGTACACACGACCGTTTTCCCTCGACAAAATCCATCAACAAAAATGCTGGCAGAGCATTTTTTCCGAGAAAAATGGCCGTGTGTATGTTTTTCGTCGAGAAAACTGTCGTGGATCTCGACGAGAAAAAAAGAGAACATATTCTCTTTTTTCTCGTCGGGAGTCTCAATTTCCTCGTCGTGTTTCTCGTCGGGCTGGTTTACGATGAGAAACATGTTCGTGTGTATGCTTAGAAACCCGCGCATGCTCAGAATAAAGTATGAGACGGGAGCGCACCTTCGGTAAAAGTAGCGTTCGTAATGGAGATAGCACATTTGTCACGCTGTAACAGACTGAAAAGCGCGAATCGTCTCTCACCAAACTTTTACTTAACACGCAGTAACATGAGATTAGCAAAAGCAGCCCTAAGGGTGGCGCCAGTGGAATCAAACTTCCCCTTTATAGTGCCGTCGTACGTGTTGTACGTCACCGCATTTGAGAATGATGAGATTTTGTCTTGACAGTGTGTATGTAAGGAAAGCTTGACAAGATTCTTGTCAAGCCTGACAAGAACCTCGTCGAGGAAAACAACGTTTCATTTACGACGAGATTCTCGGTCGTGTGTACGAGGCTCAGCCTAATCATCTAGCCCTGTAAAAAAAAGATAGCCATAGTTACCTATTTTGCAGCCGCTCCAGTCGGGTACCAAGGCTGAGCTATCAGCAGCAGCTTCAGTGTGTAGAAGAGGCAGCCGACAATGGAAGCCCCATAGTAAGTCCATGAGTGACGTCACTTGCCACTCATAGTTGGCTTTCTCCTGCACACAAAGGACTCTGCTGGAGGCTTTAAAATAGGTAAGTATATCCATCTTTTCTTTACAGGGCAAGATAGATTAGGCTTAGAATGTGGGTGGGGGTAGGTTTTTGCCTTTACTTCCACCTTAAACTTACACCCGTGCAAAAGCAGTGATTTTCTGCATTGGGATGCACAAGTGTTTTGTCCCATTCATGTCAATTGGGATGCAGCGGCTGCATGGACTCCAATGCTCCCAATTTTACATCTGTGAGGGTGCACAGTGTCTGTGTTTGGGGCCCTGCACCCAAATCCACACAACTCTCAAATGAATTATCTCATAACTCAGAACATTAATATTTATTAAAGAATTTTATATTTAGTAGCTATGTTTTTAAGGCATTGTTAGTGTAAAATATTATTGGATTACCATATTGGTGACACAATAGTCTTAAAGTAGCCGGATGTATTGCAAATTGTAGTTTATATGAACATATGGTGTATCTATTATATTCTCAAGTCCCACATTTCAGTGATTTACAATGCTTATGCAAAGTGTACATTCACCTTTTTAGAAAAAAACAGGGTGTTAGTTCACCTTTTCATTTTTTTTGACATGATGAACTAACCCTTTAAATGGAAAACTGACATAAAAGCTGCCATTGTTAGTTGCCTGGCTGCCATGGTGACTCTTTAGCTTTAAGTCTTTGAGTCCCTAGCAAAGAACCATTTCGCCATTAAGGATGTTCCTGATCTGCTGTTCTTTTGTTCTATTCAGAAGATATTAATACCAGTAGATCAGCATAGCACATTTAGACCACTAGCATTTTCAGAAGGAGGTCAAGCAATGGCCAGCCTCCATATTTTTCCCACTATGAGTTAAAAGTAAAGCTTAAATTTATTTTTATTTTTTTAAATCAGCGCAAGGGATGTTACTTGTATTAACCACTTCCCGCCCGGTGCATAGTCAAATGACGGCCGCAGGAACCCTTATTCCCTCTGGGCGGCCGTCATATGTGTCCGATGTGTCCGCCACAATATTGCAGTCCTGAAAAACCTGATAAGCACCATTACTAGTAAAAAAAAATAGAAAAATTCAGAAATCTATCCCCTATTTTGTAGACGCTATAACTTTTGTGCAAACCAATCAATATACGCTTATTGCGATTTTTTTTACCAAAAATATGTAGAAAAATACGTATCGGCCTAGACTGAGAAAAAAAACGTTTTTTTTTTTTTAAATAGGATATTTATTATAGCAAAAAGTAAAAAATATTGTTTTTTTTTTCAAAATTGTCAGTCTTTTTTTGTTTATAGCGCAAAAAATTAAAACTGCAGAAATGATCAAATACCACCAAAAGAAAGCTCTATTTGTGGGAAAAAACGGATGTCAATTTTGTTTGGGAGCCACATCGCATGACCGCGCAATTGTCATTCAAAGTGTGACAGCGCTGAAAGCTGAAAATTGGCCTGGGCAGGAAGGGGGTGAAAATCCCCGGTATTGAAGTGGTTACATGAAATGTGTCCCTTGTGCTTGTGGCTGCAAAGCTGAGCAGCACAGTAAGCAAATAACTACTTAGAGAACATGTTTAATCACTTACCAGACCCAGATTTAGGAGCTTGGAAACAATCTTATCAAATACCCCTCGGTCATTTTCTTCATAAATTCTCATTGCAATCTTCTGAACAATATCTTCAGCAGTTAACGGGGTTCCATCTAATTGGTGGAGACCATCAGGATCATCTAAGGGAATAAATGGAATTTTAAATATTTTCTACTGTCTGGATCTTGCCTGTAAATACAACTTAGATGAGAGTGAATGATGGTAACATTGCATTCATTAGTACATGGTTTTAGCTTTGGGCTTCACTCTTTAAAACCTCTGCTAACTCATTTCCATTCATAGGGCATCATACATAAAGAAGGCAAAATTTGCCGATCTATTTCATTTACATAAGGAATTTGTTTCAGTTTTGTGCACTACATATACAAATGCACTTGAGAAAGAAAGACATTTAATTGCTGTCTGTAATTAAAAGGATAAACAAAAACTGGACTTCAAATACTTGAAAAGAAGGTGAATTGATGGAAACATAGCTCTACTCTTCCTATGAACTTATAATTACATTTCTTAACAGAAGCCTGTATATAAATGAAGACTATCTGGTTCAAAGCAGTGTATTCTTTATGAAACATCTCAATGCATTCTACCAAAAATAATAAAAAATCTGTACCAAATCCAACTGTAAAAATACAAACTTAGAAATTCATTATAAAACATTTTACCAATATGTTTGCAAAATTTTGATATTCTAATGAGGTAATCATGCCTACCTAGCATCACTTATTAATTCAGTAATTGACAAAAGTGAGTACATCCATCACTGCTGAAGGGATGGGGGGGGGGGGGGTCAGCCTGTCAGTGCTCAGACCATACGCCGCACACTGCATCAAATTGGTCTGCATGGCTGTCGTCTCAGAAGGAAACCTCTTCTAAAGATGATGCACAAGAAAGCCTGCAAACAGTTTGCTGAAGACAAGCAGACTAAGGACATGGATTACTGGAACCATGTCCTGTGGTCTGATGAGATCAAGATAAACTTATTTGGTTCAGATGGTGTCAATCGTGTGTGGTGGCAACCAGATGAGGAGTACAAAGACAAGTGTGTCTTGCCTACAGCCAAGCATGGTGGTGGGAATGTCATGGTCTGGAGCTGCATGAGTGCTGTCGGCACTGGGAAGCTACAGTTCATTGAGGGAACCATGAATGCCAATGTACTGTGACATACTGAAGACACGCATGATCCTCACCCTTTGGAGACTGGGCCGCAGGGTGGAATTTCAACATGATAACGACTCCAAACACACCTCCAAGATGACCACTGCCTTGCTAAAGAAGCTGAGAGTAAAGGTGATGGACTGGCAAAAAATGTCTCCAGACCTAAACCCTACTAAGCATCTGTGGGGCATCCTCAAACGCAAGATGGAGAAGCGCAAGGTCTCTAACATCCACCAGCTCTGTGATGTCGTTATGGAGGAGTGGAAGAGGACTTCAGTGGCAACCTGTGAAGCTCTGGTGAACTCAATGGGCAAAAAGGTTAAGGCAGTGCTAGAAAAAAATGATGGGCGCACAAAATTTTGAGACTTTGGGCCCAGCAGGAACATTTTTACTTAGGGGTGCACTCACTTTTGCTGCCAGCGGTTTAGACATATATTGTTGTGTGTTGAGTTATTTTGAGGGGACAGCAAATTTACACTGTTATACAAGCTACTCACTACTTTACATTGTAGTAAAGAGTAATTTCTTCAGTGTAGTCACATGAAAAGATATAATAAAATATTTACAAATATGAAAGGGGTGTACTCACTTTTGTGAGATACTGTATATAATCTGGCAATAAAGTGTCAAAATCATACAGTGTGTAGCTAAGGCATGTACCCACAGTTATAGTTACAACAAACAACCTTGAAATTCCACACATTTAATTTTTCACATTAAATATTATTTTTTTTCTCTTCCCCTTTTTTTTTTTTTTTTGAGAGAAGATATGTACTGAAGATATGTAAGAATATATACTATATTCTGTAAGTATATGTAGATGGTCTTCATATATATACCTGTTTTGTATAGGGTAAATCCCTGTAATACCTATATAAACTAATAAAATAATATTGAACAAATAATAATAATAATAATTTGAAGAATCCAATGCATAAAATCGATTCCCATTGTATATTCCAGTTAGGAAAAATAGGGTAAACTACGGAAACATTAAGTAAAAAGTCTTAGGCCTCGTACACACAGCCGTTTTCCTCGACAAAATCCATCAAGAAACTTGGTGGCAGAGCTTTTTTGCCGAGGAAAAAGTCCTGTGTATGTTTTTCATCGAGAAAACTGTTGAGAAAATGGACGAGGAAAAAAGAGAACAAGTTCTCCTTTTCCTCGTCGGGAGTCTCAATTTCCTCGTCGTGTTCCTCGTCAGGCTGGTTTTGGACGAGAAACACGATCGTGTGTATGCTTAGAAACCCGCGCATGCTCAGAATAAAGTATGAGATGGGTGCGTGCCTTCGGTAAAAGTAGCGTTTGTAATGGAGATAGCACATTTGTCACGCTGTAACAGACTGAAAAGTGCAAATCGTCTCTTACCAAACCTTTACTTAACACGCAGTAACATGAGATTAGCAAAAGCAACCCCAAGGGTTGTGCCAGTGAACTTCCCCTGCCATTGTATGTGCTGTACATCACTGCGTTTGAGAACGACGAGATTTGGTCTTGACAGTGTGTACGCAAAGAAAGCTAGACAAGATTCTCGACAAGCCTGAAGCCTCGTACACACGACCGAGGAACTCGACGGGCGAAACACATCGTTTTGCTCGTCGAGTTCCTTGTTAGGCTGTTGAGGAACTCGACGTGCCAATTTTCTCCATTCGCGTCGAGGAAAGAGAGAACATGCTCTCTTTTTGGCTCGGCGAGTTCCTCAACAGTTTCCTCGTCTAAAAATGTACACACGACCGGTTTCCTCTGCAAAAAAAAAAAAAAACAGCAAGTTTCTTGCTGGTTTTTGCAGAGAAACTCGGTTGTGTGTACGAGGCCTGACAAGGAACTCGTCGAGGAAAACAATGTTTCATTTACGACGAGTTCCTCGGTCGTGTGTACGAGGCCTCACATGTTTAATTTGTCTATGAGGGGCAATGGTCTTCAAGGAATGAAGCTCATTTTTTCCTTTTTTTCAAAGGTGTTTTCTGACTTACTACTTGTAAGTTTCAGAATGAGTAATAAATATTACTGGTGTAAATCCGAAGAATCTCACAATAGTATAATGGACATGTCTGTCTTCATCATCTAAATATATAAAAGTGGTGGGCTGCTTGAATCAATAGCAAAATACCTTCATCTTTAAAATCCAGTCCACCTTTGGTGGAGTCGAAATACTCCACAGGCTTCAAGCTCTTTGTTGTGTCTCCATCCTCAGGGGCGGCCTTCTGGCCATTCGTTGTACTTATTACTCCACCGCTTCTTTTCACATTTTTCTCTTTTTCTGCCACTGACATCAAGAAACTCAAGTCATCCACAAGGGAATCATTTTTCGTTTCTACAGGACGACAAAATAAATAGAAATTTAGCATTTTCATAACAGCATAGCAATAAAAATGTTTCCTTTGCACGTCTATTATAACTTACCTGTGCTTGCACCTCTGCTCACTGTGTCCGCCTCTGCAATCTTTTTAGGGAGAGGATTAAAAAAAAGAATTAACTTGATGCATTATTCTGGGTCATTTGTATTATTACTGGTATCTTTTTTTTCTCGTTAGCATTCTTCAGCGTGACTCGTGCCCCTGATCCAAGTCACTTTTAAGAAAAATTTGATTTCTAGGCCTCATGCACACTGGACGTTATGTTATTATAACGTTATCAAAACGGCAGTAGCTTTGCAGTGAGTTTTTCAACGATTTTCAGCATTTTGCAATAGCGGTTTTAAGCGTTTTCAACGTTAGCGTTTTTAAACATTTTTTTTAAATCAATGGGATGAAAAATATGAAAAACTACGTTTTTGAGCATTTATCTGTGTTTTTTGATGTTAGAGCGTTTTTACAGCTGAAAAACTCTTCCCAGAACACACTTGTTTTGGTTTTTCTTTTTACAGCCCAAAAACTGCATTGCGAAAAACTGTTGATAACTTTACTAAAGGCAAATCCACTTTGCATTACAAGTGCAAACTACAAGTGCAAAGTGCACTTGAAATTGCACTTGGAAGTGCAGTCGCTGTAGATCTGATGGGGGACATGCAAGGAAAATAAAAAACTGCATTTTAGCTTGCACATGATTGGATAATAAAATCAGCAGAGCTTCCCCTCATTTCAGATCTTCCCTCCATATTTACAGCGACTGCACTTCCAAGTGTTTAATGTTGAACACATTTAACCACTTAAGCCCCGGACCAATACGCTGTCTAAAGACCCAAGGTGTTTTTACAATTTGTCACTGCGCTGCTTTAACTGGTAATTGCGCGGTCATGCAATGTTGTACCGAAACGAAATTTGCGTCCTTTTCTTCCCACAAATAGAGCTTTCTTTTGATGGTATTTGATTGCCTATGCGATTTTTATTTTTTGCGATATAAACGGAAAAAGACCGAAAATTTTGAAAACAAAAGATTTTTCTTATAACAAAAAGTAAAAAATATCGAATAAACTAAATTTTAGTCAAACATTTAGGCCAAAATGTATTCAGCCACATGTCTTTTGTAAAAAAAAATTACAAAAAGTTGTCACTAAATGATATATTGCTCACACATGCCATGGTTATATGTGGAATTGCACCCCAAAATACATTCTGCTGCTTCTTCTGAGTACGGGGATACCACATGTGTGGGACTTTTTGGGAGCCTAGCCACGTACGGGACCCCGAAAACCAAGCACCGCCTTCAGCATTTCTAAGGGCGCAAATTTTTGATTTCACTCCTCACTACCTATCACAGTTTCGAAGGCCATAAAATGCCAAAATAGCACAAAACCCCCCCAAATGACCCCATTTTGGAAAGTAGACACCCCAAGCTATTTGCTGAGAGGCATGTCGAGTCCATGGAATATTTTATATTTTGACACAAGTTGCGGGAATATGACAAACTGATTTTTTTTTGCACAAAGTTGTCACTAAATGATATATTTCTCACACATGCCATGGTTATATGTGGAATTGCACCCCAAAATACATTCTGCTGCTTCTCCTGAGTACAGGGATACCACATGTGTGGGACTTTTTGGGAGCCTAGCCGCGTACGGGACCCCGATCACCACCTTCAAGATTTCTAAGGGCATAAATTTTTGATTTCACTCCTCACTACCTATCATAGTTTTGAAGGCCATACAATGCCAAGATGGCACACAACCCCCCCCAAATGACCCCATTTTGGAAAGAAGACACCCCAAGCTATTTGCTGAGAGGCATGTTGAGTCCATGGAATATTTAATTTTTTTTGCCCCAAGTGATTGAATATTGACCAAAAAAATAAATAAAAAATAAATTACAAAACGTTGTCACTAAAAGATATATTTCTCACACATGCCATGGTTATATGTGGTATTGCACCCCAAAATACATTCTGCTGCTTCTCCTGAGTACGGGGATACCACATGTGTGGGACTTTTTGGGAGCTTAGCCGCGTACGGGACCCCGAAAACCAATCACCACCTTCAAGATTTCTAAGGACATACATTTTTGATTTCACTCACACAAATCTTGAAGGCGGTGATTGGTTTTCGGGGTCCCGTACTTGGCTAGGCTCCCAAAAAGTCCCACACATGTGGTATCTCCGTACTCAGGAGAAGCAGCAGAATGTATTTTGGGGTGCAATTCCACATATAACCATGGCATGTGTGAGAAATATATCATTTAGTGACAACGTTTTGTAATTTTTTATTTTTTTTGGTCAATATTCAATCACTTGGGGCAAAAAAATGTAATATTCCATGGACTTAACATGCCTCTCAGCAAATAGCTTGGGGTGTCTTCTTTACAAAATGGGGTCATTTGGGGGGGTTGTGTGCCATCTTGGCATTTTATGGCCTTCAAAACTATGATAGGTAGTGAGGAGTGAAATCAAAAATGTATGCCCTTAGAAATCTTGAAGATGGTGATTGGTTTTCGGGGCCCCGTACGCGGCTAGGCTCCCAAAAAGTCCCACACATGTGGTATCCCCGTACTCAGGAGAAGCAGCAGAATGTATTTTGGGGTGCAATTCCACATATAACCATGGCATGTGTGAGAAATATATCATTTAGTGACAACTTTGTGCAAAAAAAAATCAGTTTATCATATTCCCGCAACTTGTGTCAAAATATAAAATATTCCATGGACTCGACATCCCTCTCAGAAAATAGCTTGGGGTGTCTACTTTCCAAAATGGGGTCATTTGGGGGGTTTTTGTGCTATTTTGGCATTTTATGGCCTTCGAAACTGTGATAGGTAGTGAGGAGTGAAATCAAAAATTTACACCCTTAGAAAGCCTGAAGGCGGTGATTGTTTTTTGGGGTCCCGTACGCGGCTAGGCTCCCAAAAAGTCTCACACATGTGGTAGCCCCGTACTCAGGAGAAGCAGCAGAATGTATTTTGGGGTGTAATTCCACATATGGGGGGAGTATGTTTTGCGCGTGGGTGTAAGCGTTACTGGCACTAACTAGCTACCTAGCGGCACCAGCGACACTAATACAGCGATCAGAAAAATGATCGCTTAGTGATGCTGGCAATAGGGGGGTGAAAGGGTTAACTCTAGGGGCAATCAGGGGTTAAAACCTTTATTAGAAAATGTATGGGGGTACCTAACGCTATAAAAACCTAGCGGGCGAACCTCAAAAAATAACTAGCTACCTAGCGGCACTAATACAGCGATCAGAAAAATGATTGCTTAGTGACGCTGGTAATAGGGGGTAAAAGGGTTAACTCTAGGGGCAATCAGGGGTTAAAACCTTTATTAGAAAATGTATGGGGGTACCTAACGCTATAAAAACCTGGCGGGCGAACCTCAAAAAATAACTAGTTACCTAGCGGCACCAGCGACACTAATACAGCGATCAGAAAAAAACGATCGCTTAGTGACGCTGGCAATAGGGGGTGAAAGGGTTAACTCTAGGGGCAATCAGGGGTTAAAAACCTTTATTAGAAAATGTATGGGGGTACCTAACGCTATAAAAACCTGGCGGGCGAACCTCAAAAAATAACTAGCTACCTAGCGGCACCAGCGACACTAATACAGCGATCAGAAAAACGATCGCTTAGTGACGCTGGCAATAGGGGGTGAAAGGGTTAACTCTAGGGGCAATCAGGGGTTAAAACCTTTATTAGAAAATGTATGGGGGTACCTAACGCTATAAAAACCTGGCGGGCGAACCTCAAAAAATAACTAGCTACCTAGCGGCACCAGCGACACTAATACAGCGATCAGAAAAATGATCGCTTAGTGACGCTGGCAATAGGGGGTGAAAGGATTAACTCTAGGGGCAATCAGGGGTTAAAACCTTTATTAGAAAATGTATGGGGGTACCTAACGCTATAAAAACCTGGCGGGCGAACCTCAAAAAATAACTAGCTACCTAGCGGCACCAGCGACACTAATACAGCGATCAGAAAAACGATCGCTTAGTGACGCTGGCAGTAGGGGGTGAAAGAGTTAACTCTAGGGGCAATCAGGGGTTAAAACCTTTATTAGAAAATGTATGGGGGTACCTAACGCTATAAAAACCTGGCGGGCGAACCTCAAAAAATAACTAGCTACCTAGCGGCACCAGCGGCACTAATACAGCGATCAGAAAAACGATCGCTTAGTGACGCTGGCAAAAGGGGGGTGAAAGGGTTAACTAGGGGGTGATCAAGGGGTTAAAAGTGTTAGGTCCAGTGTAGCCCCCTACCCCCCCCCCCAATAAAGGTTTTAACCCCTTGATCACCCCCTAGTTAACCCTTTCTCCCCCCCTTTTGCCAGCGTCACTAAGCGATCGTTTTTCTGATCGCTGTATTAGTGTCGCTCGTGCCACTAGGTAGCTAGTTTTTTTTTTTGAAGTTCGCCGCCATGTTTTTATAGCGTTAGGTACCCCCATAAATTTTCTAACGCTATAAAAACATGGCGGCGAACCTCAAAAAAACTAGCTACCTAGTGGCACGAGCGACACTAATACAGCGATCAGAAAAACGATCGCTTAGTGACGCTGGCAAAAGGGGGGTGAAAGGGTTAACTAGGGGGTGATCAAGAGGTTAAAAGTGTTAGGTCCAGGGTAGCCCCCTACCCCCCCCCCAATAAAGGTTTTAACCCCTTGATCACCCCCTAGTTAACCCTTTCACCCCCCTTTTGCCAGCGTCACTAAGCGATCGTTTTTCTGATCGCTGTATTAGTGTCGCTCGTGCCGCTAGGTAGCTAGTTTTTTTTGAGGTTCGCCGCCATGTTTTTATAGCGTTAGGTACCCCCATAAATTTTCTAACGCTATAAAAACATGGCGGCGAACCTAAAAAAAAACTAGCTACCTAGTGGCACGAGCGACACTAGTACAGCGATCAGAAAAACGATCGCTTAGTGACGCTGGCAAAAGGGGGGTGAAAGGGTTAACTAGGGGGTGATCAAGGGGTTAAAAGTGTTAGGTCCAGTGTAGCCCCCTACCCCCCCCCAATAAAGGTTTTAACCCCTTGATCACCCCCTAGTTAACCCTTTCACCCCCCTTTTGCCAGCGTCACTAAGCGATAGTTTTTCTGATCGCTGTATTAGTGTCGCTCGTGCCGCTAGGTAGCTAGTTTTTTTTGAGGTTCGCCGCCATGTTTTTATAGCGTTAGGTACCCCCATAAATTTTCTAACGCTATAAAAACATGGCGGCGAACCTAAAAAAAAAACTAGCTACCTAGTGGCACGAGCGACACTAATACAGCGATCAGAAAAACGATCGCTTAGTGACGCTGGAAAAAGGGGGGTGAAAGGGTTAACTAGGGGGTGATCAAGGGGTTAAAACCTTTATTGGGGGGGGGGGGGGCTATCCTGGACCTAACACTAACTGCCTGACACTAACTGCCTGTCACACTGAAACTAAATGCAGTGATCAGTAAATGATCACTGCAATTTAGTGACGGTGTGACAGGGGGGGGCTGGTGGGGGCGATCGGGGGGTGACCGGGGGGGGGATCGTAAGCCTATGTGTACAGGTGTCAGTGTAGTGCTTGTGTACTCACTGTGTGATGTCTCCGCTCCTCCGCCGGACGAAAATACCGGCGGGAGGAGCGGTGACATCACTTCCTCCTCTGCCTGTGTTTACAATGCAGGCAGAGGAGGGCGGGGGAGGAAGCTGATTGGCTGGGGAGCGATCCGGAGGGGGCGGACAAAAACGAACTGCCGCCCCCGCATCCCAGATCGCTCCTGAAGATTACCGACCCGCACCATGTACCGGGGGGGTCCCGATCGGACCCCCGACCCCCGTCAAGCAGGGCACGTACAGGTACGTTGATGTGCCTGTCCGTGCCATTCTGCTGACGTATATGTACATGAGCGGGTCGGGAACTGGTTAAAAAATGGTTCGTAGAATTCCATAGCCACTAATAATAAACCAGTCCTATAACCAGGTTTAGCTAATTTCTGAGTAGATGCCATGGGTTACAAAATATTGTTTTTACACAGTTCTGTAGCATACCATAATTGTGTACATAATGTTGTAACATAATCACCATATCTATATGTACAAAAAGTTGTAAATTAAAGGGGTTGTAAAGGTTCATGTTTTTTTTACCTTAATGCATCCTATGCATTAAAGGGGAGTTCCACCCACAATTTCACTTTTTAAATATAAATACCCCTGTAATACACAAGCTTAGTGTATTCTAGTAAAGTTAGTCTGTAAACTAAGGTCCGTTTTGTTAGGTTGTTACAGCATTTAGATAGTTTATAATCTAGAAATAGACCGTGGCCATCTTAAGTGTGGGCATCATGAAGCCAGACTGTATGACTTCCTGGATTTCAGCTTTGCACATGCTCAGTGCACAAGCAATGTAATAGGTTTCAGTCAGGTTTGCAAGGATTACTGGGTAACATGATGCCTATCCCAGAAACCCTTGCAAATAGCCTAGGCAAATAAGGAGGAGGAAGTAATGAAGGACTACAAAATAAAGGTATTTACAAGCAACAAATTAAATAAAAATTTTCCATTCTGAACACTATGAGATTAGAGCATGCAGCACAGACAAACATAAAAAAATGGGTGGAACTCCACTTTAACCTCCCTGGCGGTATGATTCTTTCAGAAAAAACATGCTGAAAGCGGTACCATTATTTGCAAGGAAATTTGGCGTTTTATATTGTAGGTCTGTAATTTTTAGAAATAACTCACTTAAATCTGACCAAACAAGATTCTAATAGGCATCCCGTGTATTACATTTTTTTAAAAACAAAATTATAAATTATAATATAATAAATAATTATAAATAATTATAACAAATAATAATATAATTAATTCAATAATGTAATCAAATTAAAATCACTGAAATTTGCTCAGTTGCAGAATTGTCGCTGTCATTATTTTTTTTTTTTTATGACGAATTTCCCCACAAATCGCTATCGCACAATTCTGCAAGTGATTATAATTTATTATCGCTGTTTTTTAGCTGATCTAAAACTATTTTTGACATAAAGGGACACTTTTGGTTGCTATGGACAATCTACAGTTTGCAGGGAGAAAAAAAGATTTTTATTATATAAAATGACATGCAGGACACTGGGCAGACCACTAGGGACAGGGGGGGTGTGTTTTTTTTACATACAGTACTGTAATCTATAAGATTACAGTATACTGTGTGTATAGTGTTTGTTTACGTTTTTGAATTTGGCGCCGTTCTCCGTCCCCGTGCGTCGTAACGTCGCAGGGAACGGAGATCGGCGTCACACGGAGGCACTATGTGAATCGAGCGAGGTCCCGCTCGCTCACACAGCGCGGTGGCATCGCTGGATCCAGGGACAAGGTAAGTAAAAAGTGCCTGTGGATTCAGCGAGGCGAGCCGAGACTGACTCGGGGTTACCGATAGTAGCAGGAAAATCTAACCCCGAGTCAGTCTCGGGAAGACCGCCAGGGAGGTTAAGGTGAAAAAACATCTGTCTATTACCAGCCCCCCGTTTTACTTACCTAAGCCCTGGAAAGTCCTGCGTCCCGCGCTCTATCTTTGCTCGAGCTTCTTGGAGCTTCATTGGATATATTGATAGCAGCGCAGCCATTGGCTCATGCTGCTGTCAATCAAATCCAATGATGCGTGCGCCGGGGGCTGGACCGAGTCATATACTTGGTGGCTATGTACGCCAAATGTATAACATGGGAGCGCGCCCGCAAGGTAACCCCCTCAGAAGAGAGCTTCCCAGAGGAGGTTAGCTATTGTGGGGAGGAGCCGAGAGAGCTTCCGAGGGACCCCAGAAGAGGACGATCGGGGCCACTCTGTGCAAAACTAACTGCACAGTGGAGGTAAGTATGACATGTTTGTTATTTAAAAAAAAAACTGAACCTTTACAATAACTTTAAGTATCAAAGTTTTTATTATTTTTTACAATTTTTTTTTTTTTTTTAGCCCTGTTGGGGGGCTTTGGTGAGATATCAGGGGTCTCAACAGACCCGGGACAACCCTAGTTTAGCCCCAAGATTCATATAACACCCATCCAAGATGCACACATTTTTCACATAAGATTCAATTAGAAAAATTGGTGAACCTTGGGTAACATAAAATTTAATAAATCGTTTTTTTTCAATAGGAAGTAGGAATATGGGGACACCTTCACTTAAAAAACTGCCACATAAGAATCATTAGGACTCACAGACTTTTGAAGGAACATATGAACTTTTGCACAAGCATTTACACTTTTATTTACTATTTTGAATTTATTGAATTTGGAAAAACTTTTTCATATATAATTTTTTTGTATACACTATATATAATTTATTGTCTATGTTGAGAATTTAGCGCTGCCTTTGGTTTGAATGATGGTTGCTTTATTCTGCTGGATATAGTCCCATAGCACAGATAATTATTATAATTTGACAACAATGTGGTGTACCTCAGACGGGATGGCACCACAATTTTAATACCCCTGATCCTGCTCCTGGATAATCAATTTACACATTTCATGGTGATTGGATTAAGGTGTCCCAAGGTGTGGATATAAATGCTGGGGTTTCTCCCTGACACTCTAGAAACTGAAGATGGGCTTGATAAGCTATGAAATGTCTTCAACTTAATACAGAACAAGTCCAGCTGAATGTGACTAACTAGCTCTAGATATACTGGGTTTATTTACTAAAACTGGAGAGTGAAAAATCTGCTGCAGTTCTGCATAGAAACCAATCAGCTTCCAGGTTTTATGGACAAAACTTAAAGGGGTTGTAAAGCCCTGTGTTTTTTTACCTTAATGCATCCTATGCATTAAGGTGAATAAACACCTTGTACTGTCCGGCCCCCTCGAGCCCCCGTTTTACTTACCTGAGCCCCAAACATTCGTGAGCGCGATCCTGCTTTGTTCTCCCCACGGCTTCTCGGCTCTTCATTGGATAGATTGATAGCAGCACAGCCATTGGTTCTCGCTGCTGTCAATGAAACCTAATGACGCGGCCGCGCCATACACTTGGCGGCTATGTACGCCGAGTGTATGACACAGGAGAGCGCCTGCAAGGTAACCCCCTTGGGAGTGAGCTTCCCAGAGGGGGTTAGCTATTGCGGGGAGGAGCCGAGAGAGCCGCTGTGGGACCACAGAAGAGGAGGATCAGGGCCACTCTGTGCAAAACTAACTGCACAGTGGCGGTAGGAATGACATGTTTGTTATCTATTTATTTTTTAAACGTGATCCTTTAGTACCACTTTAATCGAAAATAAACTGAAGCTAGATGCTGATTGGCTGCCATGCACAGCTACACCAGATTCCGAGTGCACCTGTTTTAGTAAATCTCCCCCAACATGTCCTGCATAAATGAAAACCTTCACAGACACTTTGATATGACATGAATGAAAACATATATAGTAAATTGTAGGCAGGCACATTACATGTTGTTCTGTTCTTCTAGGGGTCTTTCTACATATGTGAGCATACCATCTGCTTGAACATATTACACAATTTAACAACTTCATTACACTTGCAGCAATCAATCTACTGTGAGATTATATACAAACTGGACACAATCCACCTTGCTCCGTTCCTAGGTTATACCATTCTGCATATTCTGCTCTAACGATATTCTTTTGATTTTACCATCATCGTCATCATCTTTCTTCCACATATAATGCCAGTTTAACATCTCTACCCTTCCATTTGACAAAAATTCACACTTTTAGCCATGCAAATCAAAGAATCAACATCTATGCAGGATTCTGACACCAACCATGGGGTTTGCCTTCTGACACCAACCATGGGGTGTACCTTCTGACACCAACCATGGGGTGTACCTTCTGACACCAACCACGGGGTGTACCTTCTCACACCAACCATGGGGTGTACCTTCTGACACCAACCATGGGGTGTACCTTCTGACACCAACCATGGGGTGTACCTTCTGACACCAACCATGGGGTGTACCTTCTGACACCAACCATGGGGAGCACCTTCTGACACCAACCATGGGGTGTACCTTCTGACACCAACCATGGGGTGTACCTTCTGACACCAACCATGGGGTGTACCTTCTGACACCAACCATGGGGTGTACCTTCTGACACCAACCATGGGGTGTACCTTCTCACACCAACCATGGGGGTGTACCTTCTGACACCAACCATGGGGTGTACCTAAGACAGGATGGCACCACAATTTTCATACCCTTGATCCTGCTCCTGGACAATCAATTTACACATTGGGTGGTGATTGGATTAGGGTGTCCTAAGGTGTGGATATAAATGCTGGGGTATCTTCCTGACCCTTTAGGACCTGAAGATGGGCTGGGTAAGCTATGAGATGCCTTCAACATTATGCCCTGTACACACGATCGGTCAATCCGATGAGAACGGTCTGATGGATTTTTCCATCAGTTAACTGATGAAGCTGACTGATGGTCAGTCGTGCCTACACACCATCAGTTAAAAAAACGATCGTGTCAGAACGCGGTGACGTAAAACACAACGACGTGCTGAAAAAAAGAAGTCCAATGCTTCCAAGCATGCGTCAACTTGATTCTGAGCATGCGCGGGTTTTTTAACCGATGGACGTGCCTACAAACAATGGTTTTTTTTTTCTATCGGTTAGGTATCCATCGGTTAATTTTAAAACAAGTTTCACATTTTTTAACCGATGGATAAATAACCGATGGGGCCCACACACGATCGCTTTGGTCTGAAAACGGTCCATCACACCGTTCTCATCGGATTGACCGATCGTGTGTACGCGACATTACAGTTTGGGTGAATGCGACTAACTACTACTACATACCATGACTTGAATAAAAGAGGACCTTCACAGGCATTTTCATATGAAAAGAATGAAAACACACAAGCTGTGGGCAGGCACATTTCTACATTTGTGAACATACCATCTGCTTGAACATATTGCACATATTTAACGACTTTTGTTACACTTGTAGCAATCGATCTACTACCGTATGAGACTATGGGGTATATTTACTAAAGGCAACTCCACTTTGCACTACAAGTGCACTTGGAAGTGCAGTCGCTGTAGATCTGAAGGGGACATGCTAAGAAAAAAAAAGCATTTTGCTTGTACATGATTGGATGATAAAATCAGCAGAGCTTCCCCGCATTTCAGATCTACCCCTCAGATCTACAGCGACTGCATTTCCAAGTGCACTTGTAGTGCAAAGTGGAGTTGCCTTTAGTAATATACCCCATAGTCTCATGCCGGGTACACACCATCACTTTATGTGATGAAAAAAAACGACGTTTTTCAAAACGTCACTTTAAATGACCGTGTGTGGGGGAAACGTTGTTTTATATCTTGTGAAAAACGACAAAAAAAACTGAAGCATGCTTCAATTTTATGTGTCGTTTTTCAAAACGTTGTTTTTTACTTCACAGAAATTGACCGTGTGTAGCAAAAAAACGACGTTTAAAACGACATTTTTACACCCGCGCATGCCCAGAAGCTAGTTATGAAGCGAGCTTCAATGGAAAAAAGTGGTGAACGGAACCTCGCTTTTCTAGAGCATTGTGAAAAAACGATGGTGTGTAGGCAACTTCGTCTTTGAAAATTGAAGTTTCAAAAACGTCGTTTTTTACTTCAAAGAAAATGTCGTTTTTTTTTCATCACATAAAGTGATGGTGTGTACG
Organism: Rana temporaria; assembly: GCF_905171775.1. Lineage (NCBI taxonomy): Eukaryota > Metazoa > Chordata > Amphibia > Anura > Ranidae > Rana > Rana temporaria. The sequence continues at coordinate 64,759,970 of NC_053491.1, read as the reverse complement.
CGGCATCATAGTAGATCGATTGCTACAAGTGTAACAAAAGTCGTTAAATTGTGCAAAATGGATTTGCCTTTAGTAAATCAACCCCATATTTAAACTATACGTAATACATTGTATTCCTTTTATAGGGTTATACTAGTAGATATTCAGTATATGGGCTCTAGCAATATTCTTTTGATACAAAATGAAGATATAGTAGTAGTATGCAGGCACAACACATGGTAACTTACCTGCTCTTCTAGCGGTCTTTCTACACTTAGTTCTCTATTATGCAGAGCTTTGTCTATAAAGAACAAAACAGACAGGTTTACAGATTTTCAGACACAAGAAATAAAGAATTGGCTTAAATTTTAATTAACAAATATAACATTTTGATGAATTCTTGTGCTTTATATAAAACGCCATTCCTTTAAGAGCTGGTTGTGGAGAAACATGTCTAATCGGATTATAGTCGTTTAATCTGAGGATTAGAAGGGAACATCTCTGCTGGCTACCCTTCATATCTATCCTGCTCTGCTCCACATTATATATACCATTCAAGTCATGCTTCCCGGGAAATGAATTGTTATATCGCTACACCCGGCATTGCAACCTCATGAAGTATCTTCTACATTTACTCCACATTTCCCCAATGAAATATTCTGCATTCATAATCTGATTAAGGTTACAGTCATATATTACTGTAAATCACTGCACCCTGCATTAATAATCTGATCAAGTATCTTCTAGATTTAGGATCCTTTCCCCCCTATGAAATAATCTGTATTAATAATCTGATCAAGTATTTTCTACATTTTGTCTACTTTCCACCTGATAAAATAGTAATCTGTAGTAATATTCCCAGAAATTAAATGAAGGATCTTCTACATTTCCCAACAAATTTGGATTAATAATCTGATGAATGATTTATAGTCATGTTTAATAGTAAATCAATTGCTTTATCACTACATCCTGTGTTATAATTCAGATGAAGTATCTTCTATTCTCAGTATATATTTCTCTAGATCTGCATTAATAAGATAAATGATACATTCATGGGTTACTAGTAAATACGTTGCTCTGTGGCTCCATCCCGCATTGATGATCTGATTCATTATCTTCTACATTTGGTAATAATCTGATGAAGTGTTTCCCCCCCCAATTATATCATCTAATAAAGTATCCTCTACATTTATCCCCCCCCCCCCCAATGTAATAATCAACCCCAATGTAATGATGTGATGAAGGTGTCCCCAATTTAATGAAGGTGTCCCCAATGTAATGATCTTATAATAAAGGTGTCCCCAATGTAATGAAGGTGTCCCCAATGTAATGATGTGATGAAGGTGTCCCCAATGTAATGATGTAATGAAGGTGTCCCCAATGTAATGATGTGATGAAGGTGTCCCCAATGTAATGATGTGATGAAGGTGTCCCCAATGTAATGATGTGATGAAGGTGTCCCCAATGTAATGATGTGATGAAGGTGTCCCCAATGTAATGATGTAATGAAGGTGTCCCCAATGTAATGATGTGATGAAGGTGTCCCCAATGTAATGATGTGATGAAGGTGTCCCCAATGTAATGAAGGTGTCCCCAATGTAATAATGTAATGAAGGTGTCCCCAATGTAATAATGTAATGAAGGTGTCCCCAATGTAATAATGTAATGAAGGTGTCCCCGATAATGTAATGAAGGTGTCCCCAATGATGTAATGAAGGTGTCCCCAATGTAATGAAGGTGACCCCAATGTAATGAAGGTGTCCCCAATGTAATAATGTAATGAAGGTGTCCCCAATGTAATGAAGGTGTCCCCAATGTAATAATGTAATGAAGGTGTCCCCAATGTAATGAAGGTGTCCCCAATGTAATGAAAGTGTCCCCAATGTAATGATGTAATGAAGGTGTCCCCAATGTAATGAAGGTGTCCCCGGTGATGATGAAGGTGTCCCCAATGATGTAATGAAGGTGTCCCCAATGATGTAATGAAGGTGTCCCCAATGATGTAATGAAGGTGTCCCCAATGATGTAATGAAGGTGTCCCCAATGTAATGAAGGTGTCCCCAATGATGTGATGAAGGTGTCCCCAATGTAATGATGAAGGTGTCCCCAATGTAATGATGTAATGAAGGTGTCCCCAATGATGTAATGAAGGTGTCCCCAATGTAATGATGTAATGAAGGTGTCCCCAATGATGTAATGAAGGTGTCCCCAATGTAATGATGTGATGTAGGTGTCCCCAATGATGTAATGAAGGTGTCCCCAATGTAATGATGTGATGAAGGTGTCCCCGGTGATGATGAAGGTGTCCCCAATGAAGTGATGAAGGTGTCCCCGGTGATGATGATGGTTGCAGTAGATCGGAGTGTCCTCCTCCTGGGTGATGTTGGGGGATCTCCTCACCTTGGGTGGTGTCGGGTTTGGGGAAGCCCTGTACATTATAGAGGATAGCAGTGCAGACAAGGAAGGTGATGACCCCCATGATGTCCCCGGGTGTCGGTGGTAGGATCCTCTCGCTGTGTGTAGTAGTAGTAGAGGAGGAGGAGGGGGGAGGAGGAGGCTCGGCTGGCTCAGTGATGGAGCTGTCCGGGGTGCTGGTGGTGCTGAACGGAGCGGCGGTGAGGAGCGGAGGCGGCACAGCGCGGGGTACGTCTATTGTTCATCCCCACACAGCGGAGTGTCAGTGGGCAGCGCTCCTCGCTGTGCCGGGGATGAGGAGTCCTGTGTGCGTCACCTGGACGGAGCTTCCCACACCGCCAATACCGACATCTGACACGAGACCTTTACCTCCATCTCCCCGGCTGGACATATAACGCCCCCTCTGATTGGATCCCCGACAGCTCTGATTGGGGGAGGAGGACACGCCCCTTCTGATGATGATCTGGATTTACACATATAGAAGCTGATCATAGAAGGAAAACAGTGGGAGGCGGAATGTATTACAGGGAATTCAACCCAAATACATTATACATTTATTATACAATACAATATCCAATCACTAATCAATACAGTCATTGTAGGTATGGTATATGTGTACATATTGCTCCAGCTTTGACCAATGTAACTATGTATACTATGTATATATATATATATATATATATACCATACTATAACTATGTATACTATGTATATATATATATATATATACCCAGGGCTTTTTTTCAGGGGGAACTTGGGGGAACTCAGTTCCACCACCTTTGGCTCAGACCCTTTGGTGCCTGCTCACCACAATCACTTGTAAACACAGAAGTCTGGTTTCTGTGTTTACAAGTGACAGCTCTGCACTCTGTGTGTAACCCCCTGAACTCTGCACTCTGTATGTAATGCAGTCCTGGTATTTAATGCACCTTTAAGACCCTTCTACTGTTTGTGAAATCTGAACGGGGTCGTGGTTGAGTTCCTGCACCTATTTTCTGAGAAAAAAAGCTCTGTTATACCATACTATAACTATGTATACAAACCTCCCAACTTTCTGAGATGGGAATGAGGGACACCTATCAGCAAAAGTATGCAGGCACAGGACACACCCCTTGCCACGCCCCCTTAAAGGAGACGTGTACAAAAAAAACAAGATTGGTTAAACCCACAAGTGCTTTTTTTACCACTGCTATTCCTTTATATTGGCTTTTGGGATTTACAAATGCAGCAATTTAGAAATCAGATGAAAGGTCTAGCACTGGAAACACTTTTTGATAGATAAAAAGTGCATTTTATATACATCTCTATAGATCAGACCAAAATGAGGGACAAATGAGGAGGAATGAGGGACAGAGGGACATTGCTCCAAATCAGGCACAGTTAGGAGCTATGTGTATACTATGTATATACCATACTGTAACTATGTATACTATGGCCCAGATCCACGAAGAACTTACGGCAGCGTATCTATTGATACGCCACGTAAGTTCTACGATGCGCCGGCGTATCTTTGTTTTGTGTTCACAAAACAAGATACGCCTGAATGTGGGCTAGATCCGACTGACGTACGTCTTAGTACGCCGTCGGATCATAGGTGCATATTTACGCTGGCCGCTAGGTGGCGCTTTCAGTTGATTTCCGCGTAGAGTATGCAAATTAGCTAGATACGGCGATTCTCAGAACGTACGTCCGCCCGGCGCATTTTTTTACGTCGCTTGCGTAAGGCTTTTTCCGGCGTATAGTTACCCCTGCTCTATGAGGCGTATGCAATGTTAAGTATGGACGTCGGGCCAGCGTCAAATTTTCCGTTGTTTGCGTAAAAGGTTCGCGAATAGGGCTTTGCGTAAATTATGTTCACGTCGTCTAGGCATTGAGCGGGCGTAATTTAATTTGAAAGTTCAACGTGATACTGAGCATGCGCGCGCATGCGCCATTCGAAAAAAGCGTCATTTACGTGGGGTCATGCTTAGTTTACATAAAACACGCCCCCCTGTTCCTCATTTGATTTAGGCGCGCTTACGCCGGCACATTTACTCTACGCCGCCGTAACTTTAGACGCAAGTGCTTTGTGAATACAGCACTTGCCTCTCAAAGTTGCGGCGGCGTAGCGTAACTACGATACACTAAGCCTGCTTAATTTTACACCTATCTACGTGGATCTGGCCCTATGTATATACCATACTGTAATTATGTATACTATGTATATACCATACTGTAACTATGTATATACCATACTGTAACTATGTATACTATGTATATACCATACTGTAACTATGTATACTATGTATATACCATACTGTAACTATGTATATACCATACTGTAACTATGTATACTATGTATATACCATACTGTAACTACAGAGGTTATTTACGAAAGGCCAATCCACTTTGCACTAAAAGTGCAAACTATAAGTGCAAAGTGCACTTGAAATTGCACTGAAAATACACTTGGAAGTGCAGTCGCTGTAGATCCGAGGGGGACATGCAAGGGAAAAAAAAACATTTTAGCTTGCACATGATTGGATGATAAAATCACATGGATCCCACAGATATACTGTGTTTCCCCGAAAATAAGCCGGGTCTTATATTAATTATGCCAACAAAAGACACACTAGGGCTTATTTTCAGGGTAGGTCTTACCATGTAATGTGCTGTCTTCTCTCCCCCTCTCCCTCCCTGCCTGTCAGGAATCCCCAGTGTGAAATGAGTTAAAATGCTTGTGCAATCCTATAATCCACTCTATTACAGTAATATATAATGTACAATGTGTGCGTTTCTGTAATATAATTGTGCCAAATACATTTGTTATAGCGCAGCTCTGCACTTCCGTTACCCGCCGCAGCTTTCCTCCCCGCAATTATATTACAGAAACACACACACTGTACATTATAAACTACTGTAATATAGTGGATTATAGGATTTTACAAGCTTTTTTAACTAGGGCTTATTTTCGGGGTAGGGCTTATATTGCAGTCTTCCTGGAAAATAGCACTAGGTTTTATTTTCAGGGTAGGTCTTATTTTTGGGGAAACACGGTAGAACATATATACTTACTATGGTCCAAGATGGATCAATGTAGCTTTGTAAAAATTACCATACATGGAATTAATCTTTGACCCTTTCCCAAATGAGCGTATGCATATACACTATATTACCAAAAGTGTTGGGACGCCTGCGTTTACATGCACATGAAGTTTAATGGCATCCCGGTCTTAGTCCGTAAGGTTGAAAATTGAGTTGGCCTACACTTTGCAGCTTCAACTCTTCTGGGAAGGCTGTCCACAAGGTTTAGGAGTGTGCCTATGGGAATGTTTGACCATTCTTCCAGAAACGCATTTGTGAGGTCAGTATGTTGGAGAGAATACCTGGCTTGCAGTCTCTGCTCTAATTCATCCTGAATGTGTTCTATCGGGTTGAGGTCAGGACTCTGTGCAGGCCAGTCAAGTTCCTCCACCGCAAATTCACTCATCCATGTCTTTATGGACCTTGCTTTGTGCACTGGTGTGCAGTCATGTTGAAATAGGAAGGGGCCATCCCCAAAGACATGGATGAGCGAGTTTGGGGTGGAGGAACTTGATTGGCCTGCACAGAGCCCTGACCTCAACCCGATAGAACACCTTTGGGGTGAATTAGAGAGGCGTCTGTGAGCCAGGCCTTCTCTCCAACATACTGACCTCACAAATGTGCTTCTGGAAGAATGGTCAGACATTCCCATAGACACACTCCTAAATCTTGTGGACAGCCTTCCCAGAAGAGTTGAAGCTGTTATGGCTGCAAAGGGTGGGCCAACTCAATATTGAACCCTACAGACTAAGACTGGGATGCCATTAAACACTTAAGCCCCGGACCATACTATTGGTCAATGACCGGGCCACTTTTTGCGATTCGGCACTGTGTCGCTTTAACAGACAATTGCGCGGTCGTGCGACGTGGCTCCCAAACAAAATTGGCATCCTTTTTTCCCCACAAATAGAGCTTTCTTTTGGTGGTATTTGATCACCTCTGCAGTTTTTAGTTTTTGCGCTATAAACAAAAATAGAGCGACAATTTTGAAAAAATTTATATTTTTTACTTTTAGCTATAATAAATATCCCCCAAAAATATATAAAAAAAAACATTTTTTTCCTCAGTTTAGGCCAATACGTATTCGTCTACATATTTTTTGTAAAAAAAATCGCAATAAGCGTTTATTGATTGGTTTGCGCAACAGTTATAGCGTTTACAAAATAGGTGATAGTTTTATGGCATTTTTATTAATATTTTTTTTTTACTAGTGATGGCGGCGATCTGCGATTTTTATCGGCACTGCGACCTTATGGCGGACACTTCGGACACTTTTGACACATTTTTGGGACCATTGGCATTTTTATAGCGACCAGTGCTATAAAAATGCATTGATTACTATAAAAATGCCACTGGCAGGGAAGGGGTTAACACTAGGGGGCGAGGAAGGGGTTAATTATGGGTGGGACTGACTTGGGGAAATGACTGATCACTGTTCATACATTGTATGAACTGACGATCAGGCATTTCTCCCCCTGACAGGACCGGGAGCTGTGTGTTTACACACACAGCTCACGGTTCTCGCTATGTAACGAGCGATCGCGGGTGCCCGGCGGTGATCGCGCCTGCCGTGCACGCGCGTAGGCGTCAGCGGCGAGCGCGCGCCCCTATTGGCTGAACGGCGAGATGATGTATAGCTACGTGATCTCACCCAGCAGAGCCGACCTGCCGCCGGCGGCTGGTCGGCAAGCAGTTAAAGTTCATGTGCGCGTTAAAGCAGGTGTCCCAATACTTTTGGTAATATAGGGCCAAATCCTCAGCCAGGCGGCGTAACTTAACTTTCAGCAGTTAAGTTACACTGACTTAAAGTTTTTACCTAAGTGCCTGATCCACAAAGCACTTACGTAAAAATTTCAAGCCGTGTAACTTAAGTGCCGCCGTCGTAAGGCAGTCCTCCACTCTGGGGGGCGTTTACAATTTAAATGAGGCGCGCTCCCGCGCCGGCCGTACTACGCATGCGTGTGACGTAATTTTCCCGACGTGCAGCGCGCAAACGTAATTGACGCCGGGCGGCTTTGTGGATTGCAACGGGACACTAAAGTTGCGACGGGGGAAAAAAAAGACGCGCCGGGAAAACAAATAATTTTATAAAAAAATGACAGCGTCGCTCAGCATGCATTCCTGAGAGGGAGAACTCCATGCCAATTTTCAAAGAAAAAACCGGCATGGGTTCCCCCCCCCAGGAGCATACCAGGCCCTTAGGTCTGGTATGGGTTGTAAGGAGACCCCCCCCTCCGCCGAAAAATCGACGTAGGGGGTCCCCCTACAATCCATACCAGACCCGTATCCAAAGCACGCTACCCGGCCGGTCAGGAATGGGAGTGGGGACGAGCGAGCGCCCCCCCCTCCTGAGCCGTGCCAGGCCGCGTGCCCTCAACATGGGGGGGTTGGGTGCTCTGGGGCAGGGGGGCGCACTGCGGGCCCCCCCACCCCAGAGCACCCTGTCCCCATGTTGATGAGGACAGGACCTCTTCCCGACAACCCTTGCCGTTGGTTGTCGGGGTCTGCGGGAGGGGGCTTATCGGAATCTGGGAGTCCCCTTTAATAAGGGGGCCCCCAGATACCGGCCCCCCACCCTAAGTGAATGGATATGGGGTACATCGTACCCCTATCCATTCACCTGGAGGCAAAAAGTAAAAGGTAGTAAACACACAACACAAGGCTTTTTAAAATAATTTATTATTCTGCTCCGGATGCCCCCCCTGTCTTCGTTATTAGCTCAATTACCAGGGGGGCTTCTTCTTCCACTCTCCGGGGGTCTTCTCCGCTCTCCGGGTGGGGTTTCTTCTTCCGCTCTCCGAGGGGGGCTTCTCCGGACTCCGGGGGGCTTCTTCCATCTTCTCCCCTCTTCCGCTGTTGACTCGGCGAACCCCGGTTCTTCTGGAGATGTCCGGTGCCTTCTTCTTCAGCGCTGGCTGCCTGCTATCTGTGTGTGTTAGCTCAATTTCAAACAGGCAGCCGGCGCGGTCTTCTGTGACGTCAGGGTCTTCTGTTCTTCTCCCCTCTTCCGATGTTGCCTCGTCGCCTGTTGTCGCTGTAATGATGGAAGCGCGCCTTGCATCACATTTATATAGGCATCACCGTCCCATCATGCTCCGGTAGGTACCCACGTGGTGGGTGCACGTGGGTAGGCTCGTGGGGCTCGTCCCCACTCCCTTCCTGACCGGCCGGGTAGCGTGCTTTGGATACGGGTCTGGTATGGATTGTAGGGGGACCCCCTACGTCGATTTTTCGGCGGAGGGGGGGTCTCCTTACAACCCATAACAGACCTAAGGGCCTGGTATGCTCCTGGGGGGGAACCCATGCCGGTTTGGATTTTACAAATTGCCGTGGAGTTCTCCCTCGGGAATGCATACCAAATGCCGTCGCTTGAATGGGCCTTTACAAGGTGTGACTAACTTTACACTTTGTAAAACCAGCCCTAGTTTTACACCAGGCAAACTAACACTTACGGCGCAAAAACTAAGCACAAAAGCTTTGAGGATCGCCCTAAGTGCTAATTTGCATACCAGAAGAGGCATTTCGACTCGAAATGCCCCCAGTGGCGGATGCGGTACTGCATCCTAAGATCCGGCAGTGTAAGTCCCTTACAGATGTCGGATCTTCTGCCTAACTTAGGAAAACTGCTTCTGAGGATCAGTTCCAAAGTTAGAACCAGAGATACGACGGCTTACGCCGGAGTATCTCTTTTGAGGATTTGGCCCATAGTGTACGTGGCTTCACAAACGTGGGTCTATATATACGCCTGCAAAATCTAGTGCACAGAGTACATGTATGGTGATTCTGCAGGGGAGACAACCTGCCGCAGTATAACTGCAGCGGCTGGTCGGGAACTGGTTAAGATTTGTTTTACCCTTGTCACGAAGGGGTTGCATTTAGTAGCTACATTGGAATTGGCCAGTAACACACATCTTGTCAAAGTTCATACTAGTCCAGTTTCTGATCTGTGGTGAATCATTTTTCATGGTGCTGCTTAGTAGTCGGTGTCAAGCATTCAGGAGGTGATCCTGCCGCCTTCTGAAGGCATTTTATTTTTAGGAATAGCCTATTTATAATGGGGCTAATGCATTTCAACAGCCATCTTCATTGACTTAAATGCTCGATTTGGTACAGGCAGTGTCACCTATCAACTCCACATGTTCTGTTAAATTTGTCACAAGAGATGAATAGTCTCCTCCGTGACTCACCATCTCCTACTGCTAATGTGAAAAAGGCCTAATGCCGCGTACACACGGTCGTAATATCCGATGGAAAAAGTCTGATGGAATTTTTTTAGGGCTGTGGAAATTAACTATTAATTCCTTGATTAATCGATAATTTTTTCGATCGATCAAAATTCTTTTGATCAGTACTCACCTCTCCGCCAGCTTCCGGGCCTTCACGGAGTTCTGTCAGAGATCCGGTGACGTCACGGACGCCGGCGGGTCTTGCCGTGTCCATCTGAAGGGCTCCATTGCTGTGCCTTCATATCTGCATGCCGGTGGGACCTTACTATCTGCCACACGCAAGTAGTGTTGCTCACGAATATTCGCATTGCGAATATTCGACTCGAATATAGCATATTCGAGAAATCGCGCTATATTTCGAATTTCGCGGTGAATATTCGCAATTCCGAATATTCGCATTTTTTCAATTTGATTTTTAAAACAGATCACATCCTATCGACGTCTAAAAGCATTGCTGGTATGATTAGAGACCCTGGGCCGAGTAGCTAAGCTGAGGCGATCCTTTTATGTTGCCAAATTGAAAAAAAAAAATTGCGATTTTTCGCTATTGCGAATGCGAAAATGATTGCGAATTTTCGATAACTGTGGTAGGAGAACTCTGATTGTCTCTGATGCAAAAGGGGGGGGGGCTTTGTGTATGTTTCTGTTATGAATATTTGATATTATTTTTTTTGTAAGAAGGAAAAAATTGCGCATACCTTAAAAAAGGGGAGAATACAGCAGCAACTCAAAAATGTTATACAACATCATTTAATACAAGACAGAAAATGGAGTCGCTCTACAAGAATAAAAAATATGTCTAGTGACAAGACATGTGGGCAAATTATAAAATAAGCAAGCGCAAATAACTTGTGAAATACACAGTGAAACAAATATATAAAGAAATATAGTCCCAATAATAGAAAAATAATCTTTCATAAAAATGTCTTTGATATGTGAAGTGAAAAAAAGTCCAAATCATGCAGCATGAACGTGTTCAATCTTCAAGGTGTTTGATTGACAAACGGCTGTGACAGATGGATAGAGTAAAGAATCACCACCAATGCAAAACACTTTTTATTTTCTATTGTAAAATATCAAGAATATTCTGAGCCAATCAGAGTGCTCCTTCTGCATTTGCCGAATATTCGCAATTATTTTGTATTGTAAAATATCAAGAATATTCTGAGCCAATCAGAGTGCTCCTTCCGCATTTGCCGAATATTCGCAATTATTTTGTATTGTAAAATATCAAGAATATTCTGAGCCAATCAGAGTGCTCCTTCCGCATTTGCCGAATATTCGCAATTATTTTGTATTGTAAAATATCACGAATATTCTGAGCCAATCAGAGTGCTCCTACAGCATTTGTCGAAATTGCGCAGTAAATATCGCATTCGCATGTTGCGATATTTCGATAAAATATCACGAATATTCTGAGCCAATCAGAGCGCTCCTCCAGCATTTCTCGAAATTGCGCAATAAATATCGCATTCGCATGTTGCGATATTTCGATAAAATATCACGAATATTCTGAGCCAATCAGAGTGCTCCTACCGCAGTTATCAAAAAATCGCAATTATTTTCGCATTCGCAATAGCGAAAAATCGCAATCATTTAATTTCGATAAAATATCACGAATATTCGAATTTAGCCAATATATCTCGAATATTCGAATATATATTCGAGATATATCGCGAAATCGAATATGGCATATTCTGCTCAACACTACACGCAAGGGCTGTTACACTTCCCTCTATCATTTCCCTCTATCAACCTGGGATTCTACAACCATCCACTGGGAGTTGTGATAGTTCCCTTCACGGGACATCTACATGCCAACGGACTGATGTTAACCCCTCCTCATCTGGATTCAGCAGTGGTAACGTTGTACACATTTTTATACCTTATATACATTTTATAGTATCATACTTAGCTACATGTTTTTATGACTGCTTTTGGTATTACTCACACCTTTTTTACAGGTTATGTAGCTACATCGATTTTATCTCCAGTGCAATATTTATTTTGTTACCTAGTTTTATCTTAGTTTTGTCTAAGTTTTAATGCTATTCCCATTGAGCGCTGCCTTTGTGTGTTTTTTGTATCCTGCTATCCATTTTTCCAGTGGTTGGTAGCTGCACTGGGAATCAGCCTGCAAGGAGATCAGCTAAAAGTATGTGCGTACTCCCAGGAAAAGAACTATAAGGTTTTATCACGATGGTACAGGGACCCCTCCACGCTACACAAACTGTTCCCGTCTACTCCAGCCACATGTTGGCGGTGCACCTTCTCTACAGGGACCTATCTACATATCTGGTGGGAATGCGAGAGGATCCGCCCCTTTTGGACTCAGGTATTTACTTGTTATAATAAAATTTATGATGAAGCATTGACACCCTCCCCCAAGATTGCTCTCCTTTCCATTCTCCCTGGGTCAGTTGCATCACAGAAGAAAAGTCTTCTCCGTTTTTTTATGTCCTCAGCGAGACAGCTCATACCTTTATTTTGGAAAACGACTGTCACTCCCCCCTTGTCACGATGGGTCTCAATCATGAACGATACCATGAGAATGGAGGAGATGCTGGCCCTTGACAATGACACCTTTGATAAATTCAAGATGCTGTGGTCTATTTGGCTCCACTTCTCCGCCTCTGATACTCTCACCAATCTGTTACCAATCCCAATACGATCATCCTAACTTGTGACCCTAATACTGGGCTGGTCGAGGCATATACCTCCAGATGTCCCCCCCCCACTATCCTCCTAATAACTATATCTCGCAAATGTTTACACAGCAGCCCTTGTGCTCTTCTCCCACTGTTTCTTGCTCTTTTCTGCTCTATCTTCTTTCCTTTCCACTTTTTCCCTTTCCATGACCTTCTTTGGGTCGTTCCCCTCTTCTCTTTTTCTTTTTTATTTACTTTGAATTTTCCATATGTTACCTGATCGGAAACAATAACACCCTCTTGACGGGAGTCGTCTTTTGCTCCTAAGGACGACCGATGATGTTCATTATTTCTTATAAGGCATCAGGAGTTATGCTATGGGCGATAGCTGACTCAAGTTACATGTTTGCTCACGATTGTCACTTTTATGTAACATTGATTATTGTTTCTTTTTGTATTTTTTGTGTATTGTTTATTACGCTACCAATAAATATATTTTCAACTCTAAAAGTATGTGCGTTATAATTGATAGAAATTAGTCGATTAATCGATAAAAAAAAAAACTATTAATCGAGCACGAAAATTTTAATCAGTAACAGCCCTATTTTTTTCATTGGATATTCCGACCGTGTGTATACCCCATTGGACTTTCTCTGTCGGAAATTCAGGCGGACTTAGAAATAAAACATGTTCTCTTTTTTTTTCGACTGAAAAAATTGATTTTGAAAAATCTGAAATTCCGTTTGTCTGTATGGAAGTCCGACAGAGAAAAAAACATGCATGCTCAGAAACAATTCAACGCATAGGAAGTATTGAACTTAATTATTCTAGGCTCCTCGTAGTGTTGTACGTCACTGCTTTTTTGACAGTCGGAATTTGGTGTGTCCGTGTGTATGCAAGACAGCTTGAGCGGAATTCCGTTGGAAAAACCCGTTGGAGTTTATTCCGACGGGAAATCAGATTGTGTGTACAGGGCATTAGAGTGTCTCCACTCTGGATGTAGGAGAAATGGAGAGAAATGGAGACACCTTTGGACTGCAGCATTGTCAGTCTTGGGGTAGGATAGTTTTAGGTTAGAAGATTTAGATGGACTTGACTCTTCTGCATGTGCATGCCATCCCGTACCTCTGAACAGCAAGACCAGGGATGCAAACTGACCATGCAAGGACAGATCTGCTTCCATGCTTCAGTTTCCAAAAAGGAAAAAGGAGGACTGATGGGATCTGAGTATTTCTGATAAATGAAGTAGAAGACTGCTGTTTAAAAGATGCAGATGTAGCACCCTTGTCCTAAACAGGGTTGCTAGTAAATCTAGTTGTACTAGGTGGTAACTAGCCTGGCTAATTTGTAAACTGATCAAATGTTTTTCTCCTAAGCTTGAGTGGAACTGTGATTCTATATTTTGTCAATAGGTGGCACTGTTACCTTTGGCATTAGTATGATAGATTACAGTTAATTCAGGTTATGAGTGAATGTGCTTTATCAGCCAATCAGCAGAAATTTCTTTGGTCACTGAGGCTGCTGGCATAGTCTATTTATTTGGAGAGAGTCAGGTGATTGGGGTTATTTTCACCCAGGCCGTGGCTTGGGTGGATGTGTGTGGAGCAGCCAAGGTGTAGGCCTGAAGCCTGGGGCCTAACCATGTGTAAAGGGGCTCAGCCTGAGGGGAGCCTGATCACTGCCAGGAGGCATAGGAAAATAAGTTACCAGAGGGTCAACCCCTCTTGTTGCCAGAGGCAGGTGTCAAAGGGATGGAGTTTTGAAGGAGTACCAGAGCAGACTATTCATCCGCTGGGGACTGTGAAGTGTTGGGAAAGCTTCAGAAGAGAACTCATCCAAGACGCACAGTGGGTAGATTTGAGTAAAGCTTGAAGAGAAGTACAGCGGGTAGCTGTAAGTAAAGCTTGAAGAGAAGTACAGTGGGTAGCTGTAAGTAAAGCTTGAAGAGAAGTACAGTGGGTAGCTGTAAGTAAAGCTTGAAGAGAAGTACAGTGGGTAGCTGTAAGTAAAGCTTGAAGAGAAGTACAGCGGGTAGCTGTAAGTAAAGCTTGAAGAGAAGTACAGTGGGTAGCTGTAAGTAAAGCTTGAAGAGAAGTACAGTGGGTGGCTGTAAGTAAAGCTTGAAGAGAAGTACAGCGGGTAGCTGTAAGTAAAGCTTGAAGAGAAGTACAGTGGGTAGCTGTAAGTAAAGCTTGAAGAGAAGTACAGTGGGTGGCTGTAAGTAAAGCTTGAAGAGAAGTACAGCGGGTAGCTGTAAGTAAAGCTTGAAGAAAAGTACAGTGGGTAGCTGTAAGTAAAGCTTGAAGAGAAGTACAGTGGGTAGCTGTAAGTAAAGCTTGAAGAGAAGTACAGTGGGTAGCTGTAAGTAAAGCTTGAAGAGAAGTACAGCGGGTAGCTGTAAGTAAAGCTTGAAGAGAAGTACAGTGGGTAGCTGTAAGTAAAGCTTGAAGAGAAGTACAGTGGGTAGCTGTAAGTAAGGCTTGAAGAGAAGTACAGTGGGTGGCTGTAAGTAAAGCTTGAAGAGAAGTACAGTGGGTGGCTGTAAGTAAAGCTTGAAGAGAAGTACAGTGGGCAGCTGTTAGTAAAGCTTGAAGAGAAGTACAGTGGGTAGCTGTAAGTAAAGCTTGAAGAGAAGTACAGTGGGTAGCTGTTAGTAAAGCTTGAAGAGAAGTACAGTGGGTAGCTGTAAGTAAAGCTTGAAGAGAAGTACAGTGGGTAGCTGTAAGTAAAGCTTGAAGAGAAGTACAGTGGGTGGCTGTAAGTAAAGCTTGAAGAGAAGTACAGTGGGTGGCTGTAAGTAAAGCTTGAAGAGAAGTACAGTGGGTAGCTGTAAGTAAAGCTTGAAGAGAAGTACAGTGGGTGGCTGTAAGTAAAGCTTGAAGAGAAGTACAGTGCGTGGCTGTAAGTAAAGCTTGAAGAGAAGTACAGTGGGTAGCGGTAAGTAAAGCTTGAAGAGAAGTACAGTGGGTGTCTGTAAGTAAAGCTTGAAGAGAAGTACAGCGGGTGGCTGTAAGTAAAGCTTGAAGAGAAGTACAGTGGGTGTCTGTAAGTAAAGCTTGAAGAGAAGTACAGCGGGTGGCTGTAAGTAAAGCTTGAAGAGAAGTACAGTGGGTGGCTGTAAGTAAAGCTTGAAGAGAAGTACAGTGGGCAGCTGTAAGTAAAGCTTGAAGAGAAGTACAGTGGGTAGCTGTAAGTAAAGCTTGAAGAGAAGTACAGTGGGTAGCTGTTAGTAAAGCTTGAAGAGAAGTACAGTGGGTAGCTGTAAGTAAAGCTTGAAGAGAAGTACAGTGGGTAGCTGTAAGTAAAGCTTGAAGAGAAGTACAGTGGGTGGCTGTAAGTAAAGCTTGAAGAGAAGTACAGTGGGTGGCTGTAAGTAAAGCTTGAAGAGAAGTACAGTGGGTAGCTGTAAGTAAAGCTTGAAGAGAAGTACAGTGGGTAGCTGTAAGTAAAGCTTGAAGAGAAGTACAGTGGGTGTCTGTAAGTAAAGCTTGAAGAAAAGTACAGTGGGTGGCTGTAAGTAAAGCTTGAAGAGAAGTACAGTGGGTAGCTGTAAGTAAAGCTTGAAGAGAAGTACAGTGGGTGGCTGTAAGTAAAGCTTGAAGAGAAGTACAGTGCGTGGCTGTAAGTAAAGCTTGAAGAGAAGTACAGTGGGTAGCGGTAAGTAAAGCTTGAAGAGAAGTACAGTGGGTGTCTGTAAGTAAAGCTTGAAGAGAAGTACAGCGGGTGGCTGTAAGTAAAGCTTGAAGAGAAGTACAGTGGGTGTCTGTAAGTAAAGCTTGAAGAGAAGTACAGCGGGTGGCTGTAAGTAAAGCTTGAAGAGAAGTACAGTGGGTGGCTGTAAGTAAAGCTTGAAGAGAAGTACAGTGGGTAGCTGCAAGTAAAGCTTGAAGAGAAGTACAGTGGGTGGCTGTAAGTAAAGCTTGAGGGATCCAGCGGGTAGCTGTGAGTCCGAGGAACCCAGAGGGTAGATGTGAGTGAAGCTTGAGAAGTCCAGCAGGTAGCTTGGAGCTAAGCTTGAGGATCTACAGTGGGATACTGTGCATTGAGCTTGAGGATCTACAGTGTGAAGTTGTTGTCATAGGAGAATGCAGTTGCTACAAGATACAGATTGCTGCATTCAGCTTAACCACTTGCCGACCGCTGCATGCGGCAGCGGTAGGCAAATGGGCGTACCTGCACATCCCATTCACGCCCGCCGCGAATCGCAAAAAATGGCCCCATCATTAGACAGCCTAATCCTCGGGGGCGGAAGTGGTTAAAGGCCTTTTTTCAGTATTGCTGCCTACCTAGCTCTATTTTTGTCCAAGGAGTCTGCCAAGTTGTTATTGCATTTGCCTAAGGGTGTCCTGTGCCCTACCCCTCTCTCCCCCTGTTCCTGTTAAGAGAAATAAAACTCTCTTTGTTTTTTTAAGCGACTGGCGCTCATCTTTCCACCTTGCACAACACCCACCATGCCTAGTAACCTGCACCCTGAGGAGGAATGCTGGCTCCCCTGACTCTGGGGGTCACCACTAGTCCTCTGGGGGTTGGGGAGACCGCTTCAAATATTCTTAAACACACACATAGAATAAATTAAATTAGTGTAAAATATACTTTAAGTATGTGTGCATAAGCAATGCGTCAATCATTTCCTGTCAACAAAACCCCATTTGTATTTTTTTTTGGTGGCCACAACTGCTTAGATTTTTTATTTTTTGCTCTACCAATAGATTTAGATTTTTTTTCAATCAAACTCAATCAAATTCGTCGTTCACTTTGTTCATGAATACGATCCTCTTTCGGTACATTTTTTTTTGGGGGGGGGGGGCGGCAAACGAATCAGGTGCTTAAAAAAACAAAAACAAACTGCCGCTGTAATTTATGTGCCAGGTGTCCTTAAAAGGGGCCGTACGCATGAATAGGCGCTGGCGGCGGCGATGGAAAGGGGGAGTGGCGCCTGTGTGCCCTTAATGGACAGGCCGCCTTTGGTCAGGCGGTCCTTTGGACAAGCATGCTGGAAAACCAGCAGCCGACCGGCTCCCAATCAGAGCTCTCCGCCAATGGCTAAGAGCGCTGATCAGAGTGTTTTGGCAGAGGGGGCGTCCCCCTGTCAGGACACGACAGCTCAGCGGTGGAGATTGTTACACTAACGTTGCCTAGTCAGTACATCGACTCCAAATGGAGCTGTCAGGTTTTTTTAAACCCGCTGGGTTGAATGAACAAAAACTGTTATGCCACGTACACATGATCGGAAATTCCGACAAGAAAAGTCAGATGTGAGCTTTTGCTGTCGGAATTTCCGCCAACAAAAGATTGAGAGCAGGTTCTCTTTTTTTCCCAGGAAAAGAGTTCCTATCGGAAAATCCGCTCGTCTGTATGCAAAAAAAAATGCATGCTCAGAATCAAGCAGAAGAGCCGAATTGATCTCGGTTCCTCGTATGTGTTCCCGCATTCTTGATGGTCGGAATCTCCGACAAGAATTATGTGACCGTTTGTATGCAACACAAGTTTGAGCCAACATTTCGTCAGAAAAAATCCATGTTTTTCTTGTCGGAATTTCATGTGTACGTGGCATAAGTGTGTACCAGGCTTAAAAGGGTTGTAAAGGTTTGTTTTTTTATTTTCTAAATAGGTTGCTTTAAGCTAGTGCATTGTTGGTTCACTTACCCTTTCCTTTCATTTTCCTTCTAAATGTTTTTTTTCTTTGTCTGAATTTCTCACTTCAGTAAGCTTACCCCCATCATCTGAGCTGTTCTGGCTGGGGGTTAGTCAGTCAGAACAGCTTAAAGGGGTTTTCCAGCCATTTTTTTAGTTTATTAAAAGTCAGCAGCTACAAAAAGTGTAGCTGCTGGCTTTTAATAAACTGACACTTACCTGCTCCAGATCCACCCCGGATCCAGCGACGCGCCGGCCGGGGCTCCGCTCCTTGCCCCCCCTCGCCGGCCGGCGTCTTCATTCTTACTGTGGGCACCCGGCAGTGACAGCTTTCGGCTTCACAGCCGGGCACCCACTGCGCATGCGCGAACGGCGGTGCGCATGCGATTGGATTGGACAGGCGCTCGCCTACAGGGAGGGGCTGTGAAAAGGCGATTAAGCTAATCGCCTTTCCAGCCCCTCGGCGGAAGGAGGAAGTGGGACAGGAAGTCCCCTTTTCCTGAAGCCCCCACTCCCCCCCCAAAAGAATTACATGCCAAATGTGGCATGTAAGGGGGCGAGGAGTGGGTTAAGCGGAGGTCCATTTTTAGGGTGGAACTCCTCTTTAATGAGGAGGAACAGGAAGTGAGAAATTCAGACAAAGAAAAAAAACATTTAGAAGGGAAATCGAAGGAAAAGGTAAGTGAACCAACAACTAGCTTAAAGGAACCTATTTAGAAAATAAAAAACAAACCTTTACAACCCCTTTAAGCCACAATCATATCTTAACGATCAATCAAATTCCCCTTTGCCAAATGTAGCATATCAACCGAATGGGATGTTAACTATAGATCGATTATGTCTATCAGAAGAGATCAATTGGAAAAATCATTTATTGAAGTGTGTATGGCCAACATTTAGTTCATACGCCGTATGATTTGGCACTTTTTAGTCTAGGGCTGAGTGAGCCTCTGTAAGTCTTTGTTAATTAGTTCCGTTCTATTGAAGTATTGTAAGGGTTAAAAGTCTGGTCAGATTACCTAGGAATAGAGCTGTAATGCTAAGAGTCTTTCATGAAATGTGGCCTCTCTTCATTATGGCTTCATTCATGCACATCTATTTATGGCGCTAGGATTCTTACGTTATGATAGAATTAGGCTTATGACGTCCATGAGAGTGATATCATTGGTGGAGACTGTTGCCTCTTAGGAAAGATACAAGAACAAATTGTTAGCTGAAATGAGTCATTACCAAGAGAAATCCTGTTGTTGCATCTCTTATATTATTAAGCTTTGGCCTTCATGTTTTACATCAGTAATAATGAATGGCAGCAAAAAGATGAATGAATGAACGAGTCCAACTAATACCATAGTGTTGTTGCGACTTTGTTCAACAAGAATGTGCAAAGAGCAATGATGATGTGATAGGTTACCCAACCAATCCATGGAATTCTATCAGATCAATGACATATTGGGCTTTTTTCTCAAACAATAGGTGCTGGAACTCAAGCACGACCCTCCAAAACCCCTCCCCTACACACACCCTCCAAATCACATGAAATAGTGGGTGTGGTCAGTCAAATTTCACGAACAGTAGGAGGGTCTTGAAGGGGCATTAAAGCGGGAGT
This sequence comes from Rana temporaria, assembly GCF_905171775.1. NCBI lineage: Eukaryota > Metazoa > Chordata > Amphibia > Anura > Ranidae > Rana > Rana temporaria. The sequence continues at coordinate 64,740,399 of NC_053491.1, read as the reverse complement.
TCACCCCCAAATCAACTTTCTGACATTAGTTCCAGCATACTGCTAACATCTGCAGTATGCTGTTTTTTTTTCTTTCCGCTACTTATCGTTTTATGAGCCGTTGTTATCCGGCTCCAAGCGGGGAATCCTGCGGGGAGTAGGCGTTCCTAAGTGAAGAGGAGTTGATTGACGGGCTGCTAAAGCGCGTCACGGCTTCCAAAAATACCCGAAATGACACTCGGGTGTTTACGGCGCTAAATGGCGCCTGCACCTGCCGTGTAGAGCTGACTGCGCAGGCGCCGTAAACACCCGGGTATTTCGGAAGCCGTGACGCGCTTTAGCCAACCGTCAATCAACTCCTCTTCGCTTAGGAACGCCTATACCCGGAAGCGATCCCCGCTCGAAGCCGGATAACAAGGGCTCATAAAAAAAAAAAAAAAAACAGCATACTCCCGCTTTAAATACCAGGATTGCATTTAATACAGAGTGCAGAGTTCAGGGGCATTACACAGAGAGCGCAGAGCTGTCACTTGTTAACACAGAAACCAGACTTCTGTGTTTACAAGTGATTGCGGTAAGCAGAAACCAAAGGGTCTGAGCCAGAGGTGATGGAACTGATTGTCACCAAGTTCCACCTGAAAAAAAAAGCCCTGGCTATATATCAATCCACGGTATCAAATCGATGGTGTGTGCGACAGTGAGAGGCCCTGTCACTGTGAGAATATAGGAAAATGTGACACAGGATTCGCATTTAGGGTTAATGCGAAGTTCCAGACTATTGTTTCTGAGCAGAGAAATCTGTGTATTTGGCTTTCCCCAGATTCTGTAGTTCTGGATTGTAATTTTCATACTTGTCTGGGTTTTACCAGATGCCTGCAACCTGACTAGGCAGTATACAGTATACAGGTGTGCACAGGATTGTTATACCAGGTCTAAGGATAGCTCTGAGCTCCCAGTTTGAAGGCTGCTCCTAGTGTGGGAGACAGGTCTCACTCAGTGGTCAGGGGGTCCCGGCTAGAAGCCATGAGACAGAGAGTCTTACCCAGGGGTCAGAGGGCCCCATCCAGAAGTCAAGAGTCAGAGGGTCTCATCCAAGGGTCAGAGGGCCCCAGCCAGAAACCAGGAGACAGAGTCTCAACCAGGGGTTAGGGTACCCAGCCAGAAGCCAAGAGACAGAGGGTCTCACCCAGGGGTCAAAGGGCCCCATCCAAAAGCCAAGAGTCTTATGGTCTCATCCAAGGGTCAGAGGGCCCCAGCCAGAAGCCAAGAGACAGAGTCTCACCTAGGGGTTAGGGTACCCAGCCAGAAGCCAAGAGACAGAGGGTCTCACCCAGGGGTCAAAGGGCCCCATCCAAAAGCCAAGAGTCTTATGGTCTCATCCAAGGGTCAGAGGGCCCCAGCCAGAAGCCAAGAGACAGAGTCTCACCCAGGGGTTAGGGTACCCAGCCAGAAGCCAAGAGACAGAGGGTCTCACCCAGGGGTCAGAGGGCCCCATCCAGAAGCCAAGAGACAGAGGGTATCAACCAGGAGTTAGGGGGGCCCAGCCAGAAGCCAAGAGACAAAGGGTCTTACCCAGAGGTCAGGGGGCCCCATCCAGAAGCGACAGAGGGTCTCACCAAGTGGTCAGAGGTGCCCAGCCAAGAGACAGAGGGGCTCATTCCCATAGTCCGGTCATTCCTATCAGGATGTCAGGAGAACTCCAACTCATAGGCCAGAGGTGCGCTGTGCAGCAGAGCGCTGCAACCAAAAGCTAAGAGAGCTAAGTGATCCAGGAGAGCTGGACAACACCGTCAGATAGATAGTGAGAGGAACAGCAGTGCTGTCAAAAAGCGAGGCAGGTGGTTCAGCATTTTCATTGTTTGGATTTTGTGCAGAAGAAACCTCTGTGTGGGCCACTAATGTGCATGTGAACTTTACATTTATTTAATATAAGTGGGCTGTCATGCCCTAAAATACAGTTTTGGACTGACGCAACACATTGTAAATGTACATACCGCTTGAGTTAAATCATCACCAATACCACATGTGATACATAGAAATCCATGGTAGCCTATCAGATTGATGATGTGATACATAGCAATCCATGGTTGCCTATCAGATTAATGATGTGATATATATAGCAATCTATGGTAGATAATCAAATCAATAATTGTCAGTTGTACAATGTGGATTACACTCATTATCTTATCTCTTGGAACAGCTTTCTGAAATGACACATCATGTCATGAAAACAATTGTAAAATACGTGGAATCCTATCAGTAAAGAAATCAGAACACATATTACAGTTGGATGTATAAAGAAGCTTTCAAGATCTGAATGTTTTAAGGCTTGATCACACACGGTGTAGGTGCTGGGTGGGAATGCTTACAAAATCGTGCCTTTTCCCGCATCACACAAAACATGCTGTCTTTTGCAGACGCGCATGGGTGCCATTAATTCTTAATGGCATCCCACGTATCTAGCAAACGTACACGTGTTTGTGCCCGCCAACAGGCATGGTATTACAGTACCATGTGTTTTTGTGTAGGGCAGCTTATTAAAATAATGGGCTGTTCTAATACACGATACACGTCTCCTGAACAAGCCCAAGGCGATACAAAGCTTTCTGTTGAGAGGGGGAAGAGGACAAGTTTTCACAAAATCCAACATTGTATTTAAAAATCTGGTATCTTATAAAGGTTTATAATACAGTACCAGACTGTTCACATTAATCATTGATTACTATAGATACTTCCGGTGTTCCACATCAATACACATTATGATGTGCAGAGTACAGCAAACCATAAAAAGCAATTAGAGAAAAAATCTCTTAATCAGAGATTCCAGTTTATGAAATATAAAAGTTTTACAACAAAAAAAAAGCAATGCTACCAATGTAGTATTTCTAATTGATTTAATGAAGTTGTTAGGAGATTATATAAATCGCAGTGCAAAAACTTTTTTGTTATTTAAAGACCATCACTGGCAAAAGGAAAACTCCTGTTGCAGTGGGGCTGCCTCCACACTACAAAGGTTAAATACTTGTTTAGGTCTAGGGGCCTGGAAAAAAAGTTTTTCTTACACTCCCCCCATTCCCTAGGAGCTGCCCCTGGGCTCCACTACTCCCCCTACACTACATTCGTGAACTATCCCTCTGTGTCCTCACATCCAGTGCAGGTAGGTTTTCCACCTTTTCGTCAAGCCAAACCCAAACACATTAGCAGCCCATGACAATATATATATATATATATATATATATATATATATATATATATATATATATATATATCATTTTTTTTGTTGTAGTACATTAAATTCATTACCTCTGTATAAAGCAATGCACAGCTAATTTTTGTTATGTAGTATACACTGTACATATATTTTTGTGATTAAATAAAATTTCTAATCATATGGAGTTAATCACAAGAGTCCCCCCTTTATATTAGAGTCAACAGTGTTCTCCATTAGATCTGAATCCATAGAGTTCCCCATTACATCTGAATGCACAGGGTTCTGCAGAAGAGGAGTGAAGAGGATATGATGGGGGCAGTATGTACAGGAGAGGAGTGTGGAGGGTATGATGGGGCAGTATGTACAGGAGAGGAGTGCGGAGGGTATAATGAGGCAGTATGTACGGGAGAGGAGTCTGGAGGGTATGACGGGGACAGTATGTACAGGAGAGGAGTGCGGAGGGTATAATGAGGCAGTATGTATGGGAGAGGAGTGTGGAGGGTAGGATGGGGACAGTATGTACAGGAGAGGAATGTAGAGGGTATGATGGGGGCAGTATAGAAGAGGAGTTGGGAGGGTATGAGGGGGGCGGTATGCACAGGAGAGGAATGTGGAAGGGATGACAGTGGGCGGTATGTACAGGAGAGGAGTGTAGAGGGTATGAAGGGGACAGCAGGGGAGGGCTGGCAGGGGGGACCGGGTGGAAATCTCCCCCCAGGCTGGTGACACTATGCACAGCCACGGGCCGCCACTACCAAATGCTGTTTTTGCAGAGCAGAAATATGCCTGCTGGAGCTCTGTTAACACAGGTCATGGCCGCTGCTCACCTCCCACTGTGCAGCCGTGCCTGTGTCAGCTCCGAGGTAGATGGCTGCAGAGCTGAGCTATGTCTCGTCTCACACATAGCTCAGCCTCAGAGCACACCAGCGCTGACATCCCCTTCTCTCTCTGCACAGACACAAGGAGAGATAGAGCTCATCTGCTCCTCCTCCTTCTAAATCTGCCCTGCTCACCCTCCCCGGGCATGTGTGGGCACTGGACAGGAAGTTTGAACCCAAAAAAGCATCAGACAGCCAGCCTACGCCTCAGCCTCCATCCTGGTAAGCTGACCCTCTCTAGTCTCTCCTGCCTCCAAGTGTATAAAAAGGGGTGCTCTGTGGACTTTGTTAAAGGAGAGGGGGGCAGGCTTTGGTGAGCAGAGACCCTCTTTACACAATAGTCCACAGTATGCACCCATAAATCAAGTTACATCAGATCTGATGCATATGGGGTCTGTGCGAACTCTGATGTAGGGGGAGGCTCTGTGCCGACTCTGATGTATGGGGAGGCTCTGTGCGGACTCTGATGTAAGGGGGGCCTCTGTGCGGACTCTGATGTAAGGGGGGCCTCTGTGCGGACTCTGATGTAAGGGGGGCCTGTGTGCAGACTCTGATGTAAGGGGGGCTCTGTTCGGACTCTGATGTAAGGGGGGGGCTCTGTGCGGACTCTGATGTAAGGGGAGCTTCTGTGCAGACTCTGATGTAAGGGGAGGCTCTGTGCGGACTCTGATGTAAGGGGAGGCTCTGTGAGGACTCTGATGTAAGGGGAGGCTCTGTGCGGACTCTGATGTAAGGGGGGCCTCTGTGCGGACTCTGATGTGAGGGGGGCCTCTGATGTAAGGGGGGCCTCTGTGTGGACTCTAATGTAAGGGGGGCTCTGTGCAGACTCTGATGTAAGGGGGGCTCTGTGTGGACTCTGATGTAAGGGGAGCCTCTGTGCGGACTCTTGTGATCATGAAAAATCTTAGACTGTTTTACTCGATCCATCACTTTTCCACGCTCTATGGGCCACTTGACTGGAATTGCCCCCTAGGCCTAAGGCTGCCAGCCATCCCCTGGGAGACAGTATGTACAGGAGAGGAGTTTGGAAGGTATGATGGGTGCAGTTAGTACAGGAGAGGAGTGTTGAGGGTATGATGGGTGCGGTTAGTACAGGAGAGGAGTGCAGAGGGTATGATGGGTGCAGTTAGTACAGGAGAGGAGTGCGGAGGGTATGATGGGCGCAGTTAGTACAGGAGAGGAGTTTGGAGGGTATGGCGCTGGCATAATGGGGAGGGATTTCTTGTGGTAATCAGGGAGTCATGTTGGGAAGATAAGGGAAGGAAAGTGACCATGGAATGATGTCCCTCAGCTGGAGGGGGGGGGGGTGTAGGAAGCAGCTCGGAGTGGTGTCTGTATGAAGTGGTCTGGGGGGTGATGCAAGCTGGGGGGTGAGAAGTGGTCAGATAGCGATGTATATAATAATAAAAAAAAACTCATCCACTAAAGACATTTACAACAATAAATCATACAACAGTACTACTGGATGTAAGTACAGATCTATGTAATCCAGCCCCTAGCACTCTGTATGTCCAGATAATGTGAAGGTAATTTATGACCATTCATGTAACCCTGTGTTATCCAAGCTCTGAGTCTGTACAATCAGAGGTGTGAACTCACCACATATATACAGGTTACATGAATGGCTATAAATTACTCCACATATCTAGTCTGAACAATTGGATTGGAGGATGTTTGCACAGACTGTTCATGCTTAGGCCTCGTACACACGGACGGACTGTCCGCTGAAAACGGTCCGCCAGACCGTTTTCAGCGGACATGTCCGCTCGGAGATTTCTGTCTGATGGTTGTACACACCATCAGACAGAAATCTGCGCCGATGACGCAGCGACGTGCGCGGCCCTGGAAGGTCAATGCTTCCACGCATGCGTCGAATCACTTCGACGCATGCGAGGGCTTTCGGCTGAGCGGACATGTCCGGTGAGTCTGTACAGACGACTGAACATGTCCGACGGACAGGCTTCCAGCGGACATGTTTCTTAGCATGCTAAGAAACATTTGTCCGCTGGAAACCTGTCCGATCCGCCGGAAAATTGTCCGGTCGGACGTACAGACGACCGAACATGTCCACTGAAACTGGTCTGCAGACCAGTTTCAGCGGACATGTTCGGTCGTGTGTACGGGGCCTTAGAAGTGATCTGTCAAATATGATTGGGCTGCAGACCTCACCCCCCCTCCCCACCACACTCAAACTCACTATCTCCTCCAAGATTCTTCTTCTTGTCAGTCTTTTTTTATTTATATTATAATATTATTCATTTATAGCACAAAAAATAAAAACCGCAGAGATGATCAAATATCACCAAAAGAAAGCTCTATGTGTGGGAAAAAAGGATGTCAATTTTGTTTGGATGCAACGTTGCACAACCGCACAATTGTCAGTTAAAGCAACGCAATGCGGTATCACAAAAAAGAATGGTCATTAAGGGGATAAATCTTTCCGGTCTTTAAGTAGATCTGTCATTGACATGGTGATATGTAGAGCACCTCTTTACAGAACACCAATAACTAGCAAACCCATAACTCCCAACTTTCTGAGATAAGAACAAGGGACACCTATTACAAAAAGTATGTAGGCATAGGACACACCCCCTGCCACGCCCCCTTAAAGGAGAATTTTACTGAAAAAAGGATTAGTTAAACCCACAATTGCTTTTTTTACTATTACTATTCCTTTATGCTGGCTTTTGAAATTAACAAATGCAGCAATTTAGAAATTGGATGAAAGGTTTAGCACTGGGAAAACACTTTTTGAAAGATAAATAGTGCATTATGTATACAATGATATAGATCAGACCAAAATAAGGGACAAATGAGGAGGAAAGAGGGGCATAGGGACTTTGTTACAAATCAGGGACAGTCCCTCGAAATCAGGTACTACAACAGCATGTTTTGACATGACATATTTGGGTTTGCAGCATGCAAGTTTACCAATGTAGAGAGTATATAAAAATATAACTCAAAATCAGTCTCATACTTAGAAATACATATATGGTAACAAGCTGCCATCTAGTGGGCAACAAAAATAACTAGAGCTAGAATGTGGATGGAGCTGGATTGTTGGATCACAGGATGCTGCTCTCTGATTCACGTTACACTCAGATTGCCCTGAATGCAGCGCACATTGCGCACACGCAGTGACAGTGCAAGTTTAGAAGATATTGACGGTACCTAGATGTAAGACTTATTTTAAAGTGATTCTACACACTTGAAATAAAACACTACTGTAGCTGCTGACTTTTAATAATAGGACAATTAACTGTCCAGGGATCCAGTGCTGTCCTCACCTGAGCCGGCTCTTCAGCTGTCTACAGGTCATGTTTACTTTGGGAAGAGGGCTGTGACCGCTTGAGGATTTACAGCCGGCTTCCCACTGTGCATACGCAAGCCGCACTGTGCTTTGTGAATGGTCTTAAAGAGTAAGGGAGGAAGAGGCAGACAAATGGAACCTCCCCTTTTTGGGTGAAGTTCCGCTTAATCTGGGTTCACACATTGTGTGGCCGTAGGGGCACAGCAGGGGGTCAGGTGCGTCCCTGTTCACTGTTTCAGGTCCAAATTAGGTCAGAATTTTTGCCTGAATTCAGACCTAAAACAAAGCCAAAGACTCACAGGACCCTTGTCAATGCGCTTTGTGTGAACTGACTCCATTGAGAGCCGGTCACACTCTCCTGTCATGCGAATTGGATGCGGGGAAACCACATACAATTTGCAAAAGTGTGAACCCAGCCTTAAGCTTCCCTGTAAGTAAAACTTTACATACCTCTGTAGCGGCCTGCTACTTTTTAGCTGGCGCTGCTCTAAATTTAGAGGGTAGTCTGAGAGTTAGTTGACTTAGACCGTAGGATTTTTTCCAAATTTTGTGCCTCTGTTCCAGCCATGGCTGTACTGTGAGTGACCACTATTGTTGTCTGGGGTGCCGTTACCACCCCAGGCCAAGGGTGGCAGCAGTCAAGTCAAGGTGTTTTGGCTGTTCCCCTTCGGCAGCCAATCAGTGGGGGTTGATCGTCCAACTGTGCATGCTGGGGAGGAGTATTTAAGGGACAGACGCCATTGGACCGGGGTCGTCGATCGCTGGTCTGTCGTCCCACCACCCCTGTGTGTGGCCCTCCTGGCCAGGGTTGCGTGTTCATGTGTTCCTGGCTCCTGGACCACGTTGGTCCGGGGTTGTGATCTACTAAGTAGGCCCGGTAGTCAGACTGGGTCTACGTTTGCAGAGTGGTCCTGTGCTGTCCGTCCTGAGGGAGAAAGCCACTCGATGAAGAACCTATCTTGGAGAGCACTGAGCACGAGGCTGGTATCTCAGGAGAGGCCTTGAACTTCATCATAGGACGCACCATTACTGAAGGGCTAAATGATGGTCGCCTGTCAGTTCTAAGTTCACAAGAAGTTAATCGGGAGAGATCCGGTTGCTGAATCCTGTGTTGAGAGGATTTTGGACCGAACATACCTCCATCTGTGGGAAGGTCTGTGGCAGAGACTTTACCAATTTCTGTGCGCCATACTGGCTGCTAGGCTAGTGAGAGAGGCCTATCCGGGTGCGCAATACCCACTCTGGCTAGAGTGGCGACGAAAGCTGTGTTGCTGGAAGCAGGAGTGTTTCCGGACAGAAGTTGTGCACCTGAACCTATTACCGGTTACCCTTCCACCTCTTCAACTACTTTTTTTATTCCTTTACCAAGTTCAGAAAATAAATCAAAGAAAAATAAGTCTAAAGTGTGGACATTGAACTTTTTCTCAACTCTCACCTGATACCCTAGAAGGCAAAGAAATAGAGGTAACATGCCACCCAAAACAAACCAGCAGCTCCTGCGGGGATAGTGCTACACCTCATCAGGAAAAACCACAATACACAATGGACACTACACGGCGCTACACGCTACACGACGCTTCGATTATATGAGATAATTATCCACTTACAGACTGCCCGCCATGGGTGCTTTTTATTTTTGCAAAGGAGGGTTAACCGGTTGCCGACCGACCGCATGGCACGTACAGGCATATGGGCGTACATGTACGTCCCCGCCTTTCCGTGGGTCGGGGGTCCGATCGGGACCCCCCCAGGTACATGCGGTGGTCGGAAACCCGCGGGGAGTGATCCGGGACGAGGGCGCGGCTATTCGATTCTAGCCGCCCCCTCGCCATCGCTCCCCAGAGCTGAAGAACGGGGAGAGCCGTATGTAAACACGGCTTCCCCGTGCTTCACTGTGGCAGCTGCATCGATCGAGTCATCCCTTTTATAGGGAGACTCGATCGATGATGTCAGACCTACAGCCACACCCCCCTACAGTTGTAAACACACACTAGGTGAAGCCTAACTCCTTCAGCGCCCCCTGTGGTTAACTCCCAAACTGCAACTGTAATTTTCACAATAAAGAATGCAATTTAAATGCATTTTTTGCTGTGAAAATGACAATGGTCCCAAAAATGTGTCAAAATTGTCCGAAGTGTCCGCCATTAATGTCGCAGTCATGAAAAAATACGCTGATCGCCGCCATTAGTAGTAAAAAAAAAATAATTAATAAAAATGCAATAAAAATATCCCTATTTTGTAAACGCTATAAATTTTGCGCAAACCAATCGATAAACGCTTATTGTGATTTTTTTTACCAAAAATATGTAGAAGAATACGTATCGGCCTAAACTGAGGAAAAAAAATATTTTTATATATGTTTTTGGGGGATATTTATTACAGCAAAAGGTAAAAAATATTGATTTTTTTTCAAAATTGTCGCTCTATTTTTGTTTATAGCACAAAAAATAAAAACCGCAGAGGTGATCAAATACCACCAAAAGAAAGCTCTATTTGTGGGTAAAAAAGGACGCAATTTTGTTTGGGAGCCACGTCGCACACCGCGCAATTGTCTGTTAAAGCGACGCAGTGCTGAATCGCAAAACCTGGCTTGGGCATTTAGCTGCCTAAAGGTCCGGGGCTTAACCGGTTAAAGTGGTTGTATCCTCCTCATGCACATTTTAACCTACAGGTATGCCTATACTAAGGCTTACCTGTAGGTAAAATTAATATCTCCTAAACCTGTACAGTTTAGGAGATATTTACCTTGCATGGAGCCGCTGACGTCAGTTGCTCTTGCGCTCTGAAGGCATACCCCAACAATTTTGAGATGGGAATGAGGGACACCTACTAGCAAACATATGTAGGCATAGGACACGCCCCTGCCACACCCCCTTAAAAGAGATTTAACAAAAAAAAGGTTAATTAAATCCACAAGGGCTTTTTTTACCACTACTATTCCATTATACTGGCTTTTAAAATTTACAAATGCTGCAATTTAGAAAAAATCGATGAAAATAATTCACACCAAAATTAACCCAAAAAGGTAGCCTTTATTGGTGTAAAAAGGATAAAAAGCACTACAAAACACAGCACAGCAAGCAGTGGGGTAAAAAAGCTGATGCGTTTCACACAAACAATCAGTGCTTAGTCATTCACACAACGCTGCAATTTTAGAAATTGAATGAAAGGTTTAGCACTGGGAAACACTTTTTGAAAGATAAAAAGTGCATTTTATATACAACTACTTAGATCAGACCAAAATTAGGGAAACATCAGCTCCCTCAGCGGTGACCGGATGGCGGTACAGGGGCTTCGTTCTAAGCTAAGTATTTCATATTGAGCTAGTATGCAGTTTTTTTTTTCTTTTTTTTGGTCAGGCATACAACCGCTATAAGACCCCTTTTCACACTGCCAGACGGACTTCTAAGTACTGTATTTCACTATGTAAACTCACTTTACAGTTAAAAAATAAGTGTAAAATGGAAAACTCCAGTGGGTGTAAAAAGATGTCCGCTTTCCCCCTTCTCAGAGTATCCTTACTATGGAGAAGTGCGGGGTGTAGCAAGATGGCGACGACTAAATGTCACTTTTTTTTTTTTTTAAGTGTATTTTGTGCGTGTACCCGAGAGAGGAGCCAGACTGCAGGAGTTGGGAGTAGGCAGGCCTCCCCCAGAGGCAATCTGCCACCTTTCTCCATGCCCCGGGTGGCAATGGTGGGTGTCCTCCCACACAGCCCGCCCTACCTGGTCCGCTTTGAAGCCCAACGGGGCAGATGGACTCCCTATAAGGGAGTGAGAGGATCTAGCCTGCTCAACCAGCCCCGTTAGTCCTTCGCCTCTCTTTTTAGAGACCGCGTGGTCAAAGTGCGTGCATGTTAACCCAATTTTGAGTGCGTGTAAGTGTGGTGGTTTTTGTGGGAGGGGGGTGGGCGTACTAAGCGCAGGCTTACCTCGCATAACACACCCACCGGGAGCCGGGCTGAGACCACCAAACTCAATTCACATGTAGCGGAGACCGGGATCCGAACCCCTAGCTGCAGAGGTGAATGGCTTGTCAGCGCAGTGCCAATCGCGTTGAGCCACCGCAGCTCCCACTTCTGTTAACAATTCTGATGGGTTGCCAAATCTGACGAAACACTGGCACCCTCAAACTGAAAATAAAAAAAAAATAGAGGGGAAATCTTCTGGTGACATGGGGGGGGGGGGGGTTCTCTTACTTTGCAGGGATTTCCTCTCACTTCCTGTTTTGGCTATGGGGCAGGAAGTGACGGGAAATCTCCCCAATGGGAGGCAATTTTTTTTTTAAAATAAATAGAATACAACAAAAGGGGATATACTCCCCCCTTACTCCCTTTTTACTTTAAAACATTTTTTGTGACTTGTCGCCCTCCCTCTTCCATGCCTCCTCCCGACCACCACCATCCCAGGCGGAAGCTCCACTCCAGGTACTCTGTGCTCACTGGGTAGGGGTGCCATCTGTCCAGGATTCACCCGGACAGTCCGGGTTTGGAATGATGTGTCCGGGTTTCAGTCTGCCTAAGACCTGGACACATTATTCAGACTGGGTTGTGGCTCCCCAAGTAACTGAGATAGTCGCACACAAATCTGTTGCCATCTGGCAGCTGCGGGCTGCTGTCTGGGGGCAGGTTCGGCATCACTGGAAGGGGGGGGCGAAGATGTCAGCAAGAGCAGTTTGGCCACACCTACTGTTAGCCACAGCGTGCCGCATTACCACTCTACGTAGGGTACCCAAAGGTGTCCCAGATCCTTTATAATCCTATGTACTATGAAAAAAAAGAAAAGTGCCCTGTGCCGCTAAAGTGTTCGGGTTTGGCTTGAAGAAAAGGAGGCAACCCTATCACCAGGCAGATTGGGCTGGACAGCACCTGCTGTTCAAACTCCAGGTTCCTGAACTGGTTGGCAGGGGGAGCAACCGCAGCTCGATCAGGGCTGGCCAGGGGTGGGGAGCCTTCAGTGGGGCACAGAGCTGAAATCTGCTTGGACACAGTGTATACCATCCAATGCCAAGGGGGCAGCCTGCACTCGTCCCTCGTCCTCATTCTGCACTCTGTCCTCGTCCTCATTCTGCACTCTGTCCTCGTCCTTATCCTGCACTCTGTCCTCGTCCTCATTCTGCACTCTGTCCTCGTCCTTATCCTGCACTCGTCCCTCGTCCTCATTCTGCACTCTGTCCTCGTCCTCATTCTGCACTCTGTCCTCGTCCTCATTCTGCACTCTGTCCTCATCCTTATCCTGTGCTCTGTCCTCGTCCTCATTCTGCACTCTGTCCTCGTCCTCATTCTGCACTCTGTCCTCATCCTGCACTCTGTCCTCATCCTGCACTCTGTCCTTGTCCTCATTCTGCACTCTGTCCTCGTCCTTATCCTGCACTCTGTCCTCGTCCTCATTCTGCACTCTGTCCTCGTCCTTATCCTGCACTCGTCCCTCGTCCTCATTCTGCACTCTGTCCTCGTCCTCATTCTGCACTCTGTCCTCGTCCTCATTCTGCACTCTGTCCTCATCCTTATCCTGTGCTCTGTCCTCGTCCTCATTCTGCACTCTGTCCTCGTCCTCATTCTGCACTCTGTCCTCATCCTGCACTCTGTCCTCATCCTGCACTCTGTCCTTGTCCTCATTCTGCACTCTGTCCTCGTCCTTATCCTGCGCTCTGTCCTGGTCCTTATCCTGCACTCTGTCCTCGTCCTTATCCTGCGCTCTGTCCTCATCCTTATCCTGTGCTCTGTCCTCGTCCTCATTCTGCACTCTGTCCTCATCCTTATCCTGCACTCTGTCCTCATCCTGCACTCTGTCCTCATCCTGCACTCTGTCCTTGTCCTCATTCTGCACTCTGTCCTCGTCCTTATCCTGCACTCTGTCCTCGTCCTCATTCTGCACTCTGTCCTCGTCCTTATCCTGCACTCGTCCCTCGTCCTCATTCTGCACTCTGTCCTCGTCCTCATTCTGCACTCTGTCCTCGTCCTCATTCTGCACTCTGTCCTCATCCTTATCCTGTGCTCTGTCCTCGTCCTCATTCTGCACTCTGTCCTCGTCCTCATTCTGCACTCTGTCCTCATCCTGCACTCTGTCCTCATCCTGCACTCTGTCCTTGTCCTCATTCTGCACTCTGTCCTCGTCCTTATCCTGCGCTCTGTCCTGGTCCTTATCCTGCACTCTGTCCTCGTCCTTATCCTGCGCTCTGTCCTCATCCTTATCCTGTGCTCTGTCCTCGTCCTCATTCTGCACTCTGTCCTCATCCTTATCCTGCACTCTGTCCTCATCCTGCACTCTGTCCTCATCCTGCACTCTGTCCTCATCCTTATCCTGCGCTCTGTCCTGGTCCTTATCCTGCACTCTGTCCTCATCCTTATCCTGCGCTCTGTCCTCGTCCTCATTCTGCACTCTGTCCTCATCCTTATCCTGCACTCTGTCCTCATCCTTATCCTGCACTCTGTCCTCATCCTGCACTCTGTCCTCATCCTTATCCTGTGCTCTGTCCTCGTCCTTATCCTGCGCTCTGTCCTCGTCCTTATCCTGCCCTCTGTCCTCGTCCTTATCCTGCGTTCTGTCCTCGTCCTTATCCTGCGCTCTGTCCTCGTCCTTATCCTGCCCTCTGTCCATGTCCTTATCCTGCCCTCTGTCCTCGTCCTTATCCTGCCCTCTGTCCTCGTCCTTATCCTGCGTTCTGTCCTCGTCCTTATCCTGCCCTCTGTCCTCGTCCTTATCCTGCACTCTGTCCTCGTCCTTATCCTGTCCTCTGTCCTAGCCCTTATCCTGCGTTCTGTCCTCGTCCTTATCCTGCGTTCTGTCCTCGTCCTTATCCTGCGTTCTGTCCTCGTCCTTATCCTGCGCTCTGTCCTCGTCCTTATCCTGCCCTCTGTCCTCGTCCTTATCCTGCACTCTGTCCTCGTCCTTATCCTGTCCTCTGTCCTAGTCCTTATCCTGCGTTCTGTCCTCGTCCTTATCCTGCGTTCTGTCCTCGTCCTTACCCTGCACTCTGTCCTCGTCCTTATCCTGCACTCTGTCCTCGTCCTTATCCTGGCCTCTGTCCTCGTCCTTATCCTGCACTCTGTCCTCGTCCTTATCCTGCACTCTGTCCTCGTCCTTATCCTGCACTCTGTCCTCGTCCTCATTCTGCACTCTGTCCTCGTCCTTATCCTGCGCTCTGTCCTCCTCCTTATCCTGCCCTCTGTCCTCGTCCTTATCCTGCGCTCTGTCCTCGTCCTTATCCTGCACTCTGTCCTCGTCCTTATCCTGCGCTCTGTCCTTGTCCTCATTCTGCGCTCTGTCCTTGTCCTCATTCTGCGCTCTGTCCTCATCCTTATCCTGCGCTCTGTCCTTGTCCTCATTCTGCGCTCTGTCCTTGTCCTCATTCTGCGCTCTGTCCTCATCCTTATCCTGCACTCTGTCCTCGTCCTTATCCTGCACTCTGTCCTCGTCCTTATCCTGCACTCTGTCCTCGTCCTTATCCTGCACTCTGTCCTTGTCCTTATCCTGCCCTCTGTCCTCGTCCTTATCCTGCGCTCTGTCCTCGTCCTTATCCTGCGTTCTGTCCTCGTCCTTATCCTGCGCTCTGTCCTTGTCCTCATTCTGCGCTCTGTCCTCATCCTTATCCTGCACTCTGTCCTCGTCCTTATCCTGCACTCTGTCCTCGTCCTTATCCTGCACTCTGTCCTCGTCCTTATCCTGCCCTCTGTCCTCGTCCTTATCCTGCGCTCTGTCCTTGTCCTCATTCTGCGCTCTGTCCTCATCCTTATCCTGCACTCTGTCCTCGTCCTTATCCTGCACTCTGTCCTCGTCCTTATCCTGCACTCTGTCCTCGTCCTTATCCTGCCCTCTGTCCTCGTCCTTATCCTGCACTCTGTCCTCGTCCTTATCCTGCCCTCTGTCCTCGTCCTTATCCTGCACTCTGTCCTCGTCCTTATCCTGCCCTCTGTCCTCGTCCTTATCCTGCACTCTGCCCTCGTCCTTATCCTGCCCTCTGTCCTCGTCCTTATCCTGCACTCTGTCCTCGTCCTTATCCTGCACCCTGTCCTCATCCTCATTCTGCACTCTGTCCTCGTCCTCATTCTGCACTCTGTCCTCGTCCTTATCCTGCACTCTGTCCTCGTCCTCATTCTGCACTCTGTCCTCGTCCTCATTCTGCACTCTGTCCTCGTCCTTATCCTGCCCTCTGTCCTTATCCTGCACTCTGTCCTCGTCCTTATTCTGCCCTCGTGCTTATCCTGCCCTCTGTCCTCGTCCTTATCCTGCACTCTGTCCTCGTTCTCATTCTGCACTCTGTCCTCGTCCTTATCCTGCACTCTGTCCTCGTCCTTATCCTGCCCTCTGTCCTCGTCCTTATCCTGCATTCTGTCCTCGTCCTCATTCTGCACTCTGTCCTCGTCCTTATCCTGCGCTCTGTCCTCGTCCTTATCCTGCGCTCTGTCCTCGTCCTCATTCTGCACTCTGTCCTCGTCCTTATCCTGCGCTCTGTCCTCGTCCTCATTCTGCACTCTGTCCTCGTCCTTATCCTGCACTCTGTCCTCGTCCTTATCCTGCGTTCTGTCCTCGTCCTTATCCTGCACTCTGTCCTCGTCCTTATCCTGCCCTCTGTCCTCGTCCTTATCCTGCCCTCTGTCCTCATCCTTATCCTGCACTCTGTCCTCGTCCTTATCCTGCACTCTGTCCTCGTCCTCATTCTGCACTCTGTCCTCATCCTCATTCTGCACTCTGTCTTCGTCCTTATCCTGCCCTCTGTCCATGTCCTCATCCTGCACTCTGTCCTCGTCCTTATCCTGCCCTCTGTCCTTGTCCTCATTCTGCACTCTGTCCTCATCCTTATCCTGCCCTCTGTCCTCATCCTGCACTCTGTCCTCGTCCTCATCCTGCACTCTGTCCTCGTCCTTATCCTGCCCTCTGTCCATGTCCTCATCCTGCACTCTGTCCTCGTCCTCATCCTGCACTCTGTCCTCGTCCTCATTCTGCACTCTGTCCTCGTCCTTATCCTGCGCTCTGTCCTCGTCCTCATTCTGCACTCTGTCCTCATCCTCATTCTGCACTCTGTCCTCATCCTCATCCTGCACTCTGTCCTCATCCTCATCCTGCACTCTGTCCTCGTCCTTATCCTGCCATCTGTCCTCGTCCTTATCCTGCACTCTGTCCTCGTCCTCATCCTGCACTCTGTCCTCGTCCTTATCCTGCATTCTGTCCTCGTCCTTATCCTGCACTCTGTCCTCGTCCTTATCCTGCCCTCTGTCCTCGTCCTTATCCTGCGCTCTGTCCTCGTCCTTATCCTGCACTGTGTCCTCGTCCTCATTCTGCACTCTGTCCATGTCCTTATCCTGCACTCAGTAGGACTCCAGTGGGGGACTTCTTTCTCCTCTTCACCAGGAAGCATTTAGGCATGTCTGTGGTGAAAGCAGTGCTGCCTTTTTACAGAGGAAATCAGAGCCGCCCAGTGGGGGGGGGGGGGGGGGGGGATATTGCCCCACTGCCCAGTCTGCCCCTGACTTGAAGATCCATTCCTTTGTACAGACCTGACCTGGAGTAAGCCACAGCATTGCACCTGCCATTCACTGAACACAATTGCGTAAACAGTTGCCCTAATATTGTGCACATTGTTATAAAAAAAAAAGTGCAACTCCCACAATTTATTCTCCAGGGCCTCTGCTTTCAGAAAATATATGATGTTCTTGGGGGGTTTCAGTCACTTTATTGCTGTGTGTAAAAAAAAAAAAAATTGAATAAAAAAAAAATAAAAAATAAAGAAAAAGTTGCTCAAGAGGGGAACTGACTGATGTGTGAGTGTATTATTTGGGAGCTCCTCCTCCCCTCCAGGTCCATTCAATGTTCTGTTCCATTCTGGGATCGTTCAGTCTCTATGGGTGGACAAGGCGCTCTGTAGCTGGCGTTGTGCTCTGCCGATCCTATGGTCCCATGGCACCATCTAGTGGCAGAAGCGTTTAGCGCAGTGATTGTCAGTGGAATAAAGTTGTGTGTTGTTGAAGAGAAGCGGAAGTGTGGGATGATGATGCCGGTGTCTGGTGTTGTTGTTGTGAATAGTCGGAGGGAAGATGAGTGAGATTGTGGAGAGAACACTGAGCGCTCTGCCCGGCCTCCTCCTACAGGAGCCCCCGCCTGGGGCCGGCTCTAAGCTGGGGAGTCTGATCAGGAATATCACCGGGCTCAGCTCCAGACAGGTAATACCGAGCATGGCCGGGAAGGGATGTGAGCTCTGTGTACTGCTGGGGTGATGTGTGCTGGGAGGGCTGGCACCATAGGTGTGCACAGCCTATTGTATTAGGGTGTGCACCCCAAAGGAGAAGTTCTTCTATTATGGCAGAGCTGGATATCTTTCCCATCTCCCTGCTGCTACACAGAGCGATAATGCACACTAGTTGATTAGGGTGTGCCCGCCTGGCAGTGTGTAGATTCGTATGGGGGGGCTGCTGGCGACGCGTGTGCCTGGTATGGGGGGCTGCTGACGGCATGTGTGCCTGGTATGGGGGGCTGCTGGCGGCGTGTGTGCCTGGTATGGGGGGCTGCTGGCGGCGCGTGTGCCTGGTATGGGGGGCTGCTGGTGGCGCGTGTGCCTGGTATGGGGGGCTGCTGGCGGAGTGTGTGCCTGGTATGGGGGGCTGCTGGCGGAGTGTGTGCCTGGTATGAGGGGGGGTGCTGGTGGCGCGTGTGCCTGGTATGAGGGGGGCTGCTGGCGGCGCGTGTGCCTGGTATGGGGTGCTGCTGGCGGCGCGTGTGCCTGGTATGAGGGGGGGGCTGCTGGCGGAGCGTGTGCCTGGTATGAGGGGGGGCTGCTGGCGGAGCGTGTGCCTGGTATGAGGGGGGGCTGCTGGCGGAGCGTGTGCCTGGTATGAGGGGGGGGCGGGCGGAGCGTGTGCCTGGTATGAGGGGGGGCTGCTGGCGGAGCGTGTGCCTGGTATGAGGGGGGGGCTGCTGGCGGAGCGTGTGCCTGGTATGAGGGGGGGGGCTGCTGGCGGAGCGTGTGCCTGGTATGAGGGGGGGGCTGCTGGCGGAGCGTGTGCCTGGTATGAGGGGGGGGGCTGCTGGCGGAGCGTGTGCCTGGTAAGGGGGGGGGGCTGCTGGCGGAGCGTGTGCCTGGTAAGGGGGGGGGGCTGCTGGCGGAGCGTGTGCCTGGTATGAGGGGGGGCTGCTGGCGGAGCGTGTGCCTGGTATGGGGTGCTGCTGGCGGAGCGTGTGCCTGGTATGAGGGGGGGGGCTGCTGGCGGAGCGTGTGCCTGGTATGAGGGGGGGGCTGCTGGCGGAGCGTGTGCCTGGTATGAGGGGGGGGCTGCTGGCGGAGCGTGTGCCTGGTATGAGGGGGGGGCTGCTGGCGGAGCGTGTGCCTGGTATGAGGGGGGGGCTGCTGGCGGAGCGTGTGCCTGGTATGAGGGGGGGGCTGCTGGCGGAGCGTGTGCCTGGTATGAGGGGGGGCTGCTGGCGGAGCGTGTGCCTGGTATGAGGGGGGCTGCTGGCGAAAAACCCGTCAGGAATGCTAACCCTTTTTACCTTCTACTAAACAAAAAGAAAGTCTTGGCTATATGTATCTCACTCCTGCAGTGGCTCGGCGATCCAAGGCCTCTGTGTGACAGCAGTACAGGGAGAAGTTCCCAGTACCGGCTGTCACTTTTTGAAAAGCATGAAGCTGTGCGGGACTCCGCCCACATGGCTCGTGTCATTCATTCACAGAATATTGTGAATGAATGAACTACAACTACCAACATCCTTTGCAGCTGTCAGCTTGTTGTTCTGAATGAATTGCCATTGCGCTGTTGAATGCTGTGGTAGTTTTCTGATTCTTCCTGTCAGTGTGGCTGTATGATGTGCAGATGGACAGATCACACTGACAGTCTGCAGGAGACCTGCATGGAACCAGCCATCTGCTGATCGCTGCTGCAATGCTTCCCAGGCTCCTCTCCCCCCCCCCCCCCCTCCCCGGCCGGCGTCTTCATTGTCACTGTGGGCACCCGGCAGTGACAGCTTTCGGCTTCACGGCCGGGCACCCACTGCGCTTGCGCGAGCGGCACTGCGCATGCGTGCGCGGCCCGGCGCTGTTTGATTGGACAGGCGATCGCCTAGGACCTGTCACGTGTCCTAGGCGATCGCCTACAGGGAGGGGCTGCCAAAAAGCGATTAAGCTTAATCGCCTTTGCAGCCCCTCGGCAGAAAGAGGAAGTGGGACAGGAAGTCCCCTTCTCCTGAAGCCCCCACTCCCCCCCCCCCCCAAAAAAAAATTATATGCCAAATGTGGCATGTAAGGGGGCGAGGAGTGGGATAAGCGGAAGTTCCATTTTTGGGTGGAACTCCGCTTCAAGTTGAATCTGTTTGTAATTTGGAACAGGTACATTTTTGTAGCTCCAAAAAAACTATTTTTAAACTTTTTGGATAGCATAGGGAAGGGTTATCACCCCTGTAACATTTGTTTTGTTCAGAAGATTTCACTTCACTTTCTATCACAATTGGATTTTGAACATTTTGGGTTATTAGGGAAACAAGGATTTATGATAAAGCTTCAGTGGAGACGCCTTTTTCCCATATTCGCTCTAATGCCGCTTCCACACACAATTGAAATTTCCGATAAGAAAAGTTTGATGTGAGCTTTTGGTCGAAAATTCCGACCGTGTGTAGGCTCCATCTGACTTTTTCTGTCAGAATTTCTGACAGCAAAATTTTAAGAGCTGGTTCTTTATTTTTCCGACAAAATAAAGTTCTTGTCGGAAATTCAGATCGTCTGTATGCAATTCCGACTCGCAAAAAAACATGCATGCTCAGAATCATTGAACTTAATTTTTCTCAGCTCATTGTAGTGTTGTAAGTCACTGCGTTCTTGACGGTCGCAATTTTGTGTGACCGTGTGTATGCAACACAAGTTTAAGCCAACATTCCATCTGAAAAAAATCCACGGTTTTATTGTCGGAATTTCCGATTG
This sequence comes from Rana temporaria, assembly GCF_905171775.1. Classification (NCBI taxonomy): domain Eukaryota; kingdom Metazoa; phylum Chordata; class Amphibia; order Anura; family Ranidae; genus Rana; species Rana temporaria. Next base: position 64,720,118 of record NC_053491.1, on the reverse strand, counting down.
CGTATACACGGCATTACAGGAGGGAATTGACCTTCCTAGGGGTAGATTTCCTCTCGCTTCCTGTTGTCTCCCTATGTTTGTAAGTAGGGGACCGCCTGTACTTCTTTAAGGGCCAGTTCACACCAGACACAGTTCTGTACGGTTGTGTGCATTTTTCTGCACTAAAAATGCATGCAGTGTGTTTTCCATGAATTCCAATGGCTCTAGTTCACACCATGCAGTCAGTTTCCAGTGTAGGAACTGACTGCATGGTGTGAACTAGAGCCATTGGAATTCATGGAAAACACACTGCATGCATTTTGTGCATGAAAACAAGCACACGGAACTGCGTCTGGTGTGAACTGGCCCTAAGAGCTAATGCTCCAGTTATATAAAATGGATGGGTTCCATGTGCAGGGAATTAATATCTGGAGCTTCCATCAGACAACGTTTTTCACTCTATTAATGCATTAAAATGTCAGCTGACAGTCCATGTGTTGGCTGGTTCTGTTGCTGTCCACGAGAACAAGAATTTCAAGAGACACGGTTATTGATTCCCCCTTCAGATTGGCCATGGTTTTCATGTCTTTATTGGGTTCTCTCAGGTTGGCAGCCTACCCTATGGATGTGTAAGACAGGGCTCGACAAATCCTGGGCGCCAGGTCGCCATGGCGACTAGAAATGGTGTCCTGGCGACTTGGCTTGGAAGGTGGGCCATCTGGTGGTGAGCCGTTGGTATTACAAGTTATTACCACCAGATGTGTGAGCTGGCGCCATCTGGTGGTGGCCGTTGGTATTACAAGTTAAGCATTACAAGTTAAACAGCAATTCTAAGGTAATATTTCACTATTTTCACTGCCATCTTCTTCCCTCTAATTAGAACCCCCAAACATTATATATATTTTTTTATCCTAACACCCTAGAGAATAAAATGGCGATCGTTGCAATACTTTCTGTAACGCCGTATTTGCGCAGCGGTCTTACAAGCGAACTTTTAGTTCTAACAGTAAATTTATCCTAATTTTTTTTTAATATTATGAAAGATAATGTTACGCCGAGTAAATTCATACCCAACATGTCACGCTTCAAAATTGCGTCTGCTCGTGGAATGCCGACAAACTTTTACCCTTTAAAATCTTCATAGGCGATGTTTAAAAAAATCTACAGGTTGCAGGTTTTGAGTTAGAGGAGGACTAGGGCTAGAATTATTGCTCTCGCTCTACCAATCGCGGCGATACCTCACATGTGTGGTTTGAACACCGTTTACATATGCGGGCGTATGTGTTCGCTTCTGCGCGCAAGCTCGTCGGGACGGGGTGCGTTTTCTGGCTCCTAACTTTTTTAGCTGGCTCCTAGATTCCAAGCAAATTTGTCAAACCCTGGTGTAAGAAGAGGCGTTATGGATTAGACGATGACCAATCTTAATCTGTAAAAATAAGTATTAGATTTTAATCCAAAATTTATTTCAACCATTTTAAGATTGCAATAGGTATATATATATGTTGCAGCTTTGAAGTGGTTTACCGGGGTTATGGCTGAAGATATCCGCCATAACACCGGTATTTTTTATAATTTAGCCGGTGGCTAGCTTTCTCATAAAAGCGTTTTGAGTGGCATTTGAGCCACAGGAATGCTTTCAGAAGTGTCAGGCGGTGATATCTCCGGTGCTTGCTGGTGATTCTTGGGCTTACCTTTTCCACTGGCTCGCCCAAGACATGATCCAACGGCGTGGCCGGCTGGTCCGGAGAAGATCAAACATTAGATTGTCTTTTATCGCCTCTATGGCCTTGGAGGACGGGAGCGACGTCATGCCATCACTTCCAGTCCAGGGTGGAAGTAAACAAAATAAAGAGGACCCGTCATCCTTATTTCTATTGTTTATTAAAAAATGAAAGGGACAGTGTAAAAAGTAAAACAATTTAATAACTTTTTTTTAAAGCACTCACATGCAGAAGTGATCGCATATGTAAGTTGTGCATGGGAGAGAAATAATTCTAGTGCTTGACCTCCTCTGTAACTGTAAACGACTAACCTATAAAGGCGTTTATATGGAAATGTAGAGCAGGTGAATGGCAGGTCTGTGTCCACTCTGCTTATGCAGAGCAAACGCAGAGCCGGTCACAGCCTCCTGTCATGTGAATTGGATGCGGAGAAATTTGCATAAATGTAAACCCAGCCATAAAGGATGTTGAAAACGAAAAGACTTACTGACCAGATCAACAGGTAAAAAAACAAAAAATCAATTCATCCACCACATCTATGGGTTGGTAAGCTGCAAAATGTTCACATTTTATTTATTGATTTTGATGTAGATACGCTTTAACCACCTAAGGACCGCCGCACGACGATATACGTCGACGGAATGGCACGGCTGGGCACAAGGGCGTACATGTACGTCCCCTTTAAGAACCCAGCCGTGGGGCGCGAGTGCATCGCCGGTGGCGCGCTTGCGACCCGGTCCGAAGCTCCGCACCTGCGGGACCCGATCGCCACCGGGGTACCGGAATCGGGTCACAGGAGCTGAAGAACGGGGAGAGGTGAGTGTAAAAAGAAAAACCTTCCCCGTTCTTCTCTGTGGCTTGTCACTGATCGTCTGTTCCCTGTCATAGGGAAGGACGATTAGTGATGTCACACGTCCAGCCCCGCCCCCTACAGTAAGAAACCCACAATAGGACACACTTAACCCCTTTAGCGCCCCCTAGTGGTTAACCCCTTCACTGACGTAATTTTCACAGTAATCAGTGCATTTTTTTAATAGCACTTTTCGCTTTGAAAATGACAATGGTCCCAAAAATGTGTCAAGTGTCCGCCATAATGTCGCAGTCACAAAAAAAACCACTAATCGCCGCCATTACTAGTAAAAAAAAAAAAAAAAAAATATTAATAAAAATGCCATAAAACTATCCCCTATTTTGTAAACGCTATAACTTACGCAAAGCAATCAATAAGCGCTTATTGCAATTTTTAATTTATTTTTTTACCAAAAACGCCGCAGCAGCCCCGAGACGCTGGAGGGATGAAAACACATTGCCCTCTATGGAGATGGTTCACATCTCCACGCCGAACGGCGTACGCTTGCCGCCTGAAAAAAAGTCCCGGACCTTTTTTTCAGGCGGCTTTCGGCGTTCGGCATAGGAGATGTGAACCATCTCCATAGAGGGGGTGAGGCTGCATTCACAATCGCGGCGTTTTGTCGCCGCAAATCGCGGTACAAAACGCCGCAATTTGTCGCCGCAATTCGCGGGACAAAACGCCGCGATTTTGTACGCCTAGCCGTGAATGCAGCCTTATGATCATCTGAAATTCCCTTTTTTTTTTTTTTTTTTTTGCCATGTTCTCTGTAGTATTATCTGGCTCCTCTCTAGTGGTTCTGAAGTTGGGAGTGATCTTTAGCCTTTCCTTATTACAAGAATCTAAAAATAACAGGCTCTAAAAAGGGGGAAGATAAAAAAAAAAAAAAGAATACTGCAGAAACAAAAAACAGACTGTTTTACAGAAGGCAGAATCAAAAACTTGATGCAGAGCAATTTAGGTTTGGGGAAAACTATTTTATTAGCCGCCTTTTCCCATCTCTTACCACCAGATGGAGCCAAAGGTATGATTTTAAAAGCACTAAAGAGTAAAAATGGGCACAGACAAGAAAACTCCTTGTACTGCATGTGCTCACCTACTACTGCGTCTGGACATACTTTTTTTTTTTTTTCCCTGGCATAAAGATTATAATTGAGAAACTACAAATCTATGATTTGGCCACGTTGTGTTTGAATGATTTTATATGCAGAGTGAATGTTCTGTTAAGGAACATTGGCAAGTAAATCGGCTGACTGCATAAAATTGCCAAGATGCATTGGGTACCACCTAGCGGGTAAAGTTGTACACCAGGGGTCTCCAAACTTTCTAACAGGTGTTAGGGGGGCCGGACTGTGTCCAGTGGGAGTAAACAATGCCCTGTCTTTGGTGTCAGTTGTAGAATTAGTGTCTCGTTGATGTCAATTGAATAAATTCTGCCCCATCATTGGTGTCAACAAAAGGAATCATGCCCCGTCCTTGGTAAAAATGGGAGGAATAGTGCCCCATTCTTGGTGTCGGTGGCTGGAGTAGTGCCCTCAGGGCCGGTTAAAGACAAGGTAAGGTCCGCAGTTTGGAGACTACTGCTGTACACTCTGAGGTTGTGTAAATTCAAAATGCTTTTGTATGAGATGTAAATCTAAAGTTTTGGTTTTACTCACATTTTATTGCTCTAGAAAGTAGCCTGACCAATCCTTATTATATTGCAGGTTATTTCATGTGCTGGATATTGATGCAGTCTTGAAACATATACACATTTAAAGCACAGGTCTACCCGAATTATATATTTTTTTTCTAAAGCCAGCAGCTACAAATACGGCAGCTGCTGACTTTTAAAAAATGTACACTTACCTGTCCAGCGCGCCCGTGATGTCAGCAGCCGAGCAATCGCTCGTCTCTCGGCTGCCCCCGCTGCCATCCTAGGTGAGGGATTTAGGAAGTGAAGCGTTGCGGCTTCGCTGCCCGGTTCCCTACTGCGCATGCGCAAGCAGCACAACATCACTGGTCCCCGCTGTCTCCTGGGACCAGTGTGTTTCCCAGAAGACAGCAGGGGGGAGGGGGGGATGATTGATTCCTGGAAGTGGGTGCAAATACCTGTATTATACAGGTATCTGCACCCCCCCCCCCTCCTCCTAAGAGGTGCCAAATGTGACACCGGAGGGGGGGGGGTTCCGAAAAGTGGAGGTTCACTTTTTGTGTGGACCTCTGCTTTAAGGCCTCATGCACACTGGGCGTTTTTGGCTGTAGACGTTTATTTTTTCTACAGTCATTAAACTCTCCATGTTATCCTATGTGTCCATGCACACATGGGCTGTTGTCAGCAGTTTTAGGCAGTGGCGTTTTTGAGCACTAAAAAAAAAAAAATAAACTAGTGGGTTCTGAGAGACGTTTTTCAGCTGTAAAAACACTCTAATGCAGATAAACATCAAAAAAACTCTCAACTCCTTTTTTTCGAAATTTTTTTGATCCATTGAAAACGCGAAAAAAATTTAACGTTGAAAAAACTCACTGCGAAGCTACTGGCGTTTTTATAACGTTATTTTAATTTCCAGTGGGCATAAGGCCTAAGAGAGAGAACTTTTTCATGGAGGATTCCTCCACACTTAAAGTGGATGTAAACCCACTCTCATCCTTTAACTACTGCCATAGTGCTGATCTATAAGGATATAGATGCCTCCTGCATGTATCCTTACCTGTCAAATGTCTCCCCTCTGTCTGTTATGTTACCTGAAAAACTGCAGATGCTGTGGGTGGATCTGTTGTCTGGAGCTCGGTGGGTGGAGTTGTGATGTCAGTAGACTCCCCGCCCTCCTCTACACTCCCCTCATGCAATTCGCACCAGTGTGAACCAAGCCTAATTGTAGTTAATTGTTGAATTATTAATCGGCTTTGTCTTTTGTTTTTTTTTGTTTTCAGGAAGAAGAAAAACTAATCCAACAAGAACTTGCCAGTTTAAGATCAATGGTTTCTTCTCCAAATACAACATTGGTGGGTTAGTCTTACTGTTTGTAGAATACGATTTTTTGTGTGACATTTACAACTGCCTTGCCTTTAAGTGGAACTTTACTTGTTGTAAACCCTTGCCTATTCTCAGTGATGTGACTGGACTCGGGTGATACACCGGGGCGAAACAAATTCTCCTATATAAGTTTATACCTTTTTATCTGCATTCATCTTTTCCCTGTAATACGCTCAAAGTGCAGAATTGATAACGTTTGTCACAGTTCATACAAAGGGGGCAGAGAGCTGAAGTTACACTCTGTAGAGCTTAATTAGGAGAGCTCTGACAGATGATTGGAGGGAAAAGAGACACTTCCCTTCACACAGCTCACACAAACAGAGCTGAGGTTATCAATCAGCTGGAGATAGATCCCCTGTTACACTTCTTTTTTTTTTTTTTTTTTTTTTTTTTTCTCTTGGTGTCAGGAAAACTTGTCTGAAGTGATTTATGCTGATAACAGAAGAATGAGGCAGTAGACAGAAATGACACTCGGCACTGAGACAAGTACACACTATGGAGGGATACGATTTGTTCATATTTCATGTCTGAGGTTTACAACCACTTTAACTGCTTGCCGACCAGCCGCCGCAGTTATACGGCGGCAGGTTGGCTCTGCTGGGCGAGATCACGCAGCTATATGTCATCTCTCCCAGCAGCCAATAGGGGCGCCCCCCGCTCATCCCTGATCCCAGCGTACGCGATCGCTCGTTACACATCGAGAACCGGGAACTGTGTGTGTAAATGCCTAACCTTCTGTTCATACAATTCAGTTAGAACACACCCAGGGAACATAATTAACCCCTTCCTCGCCCCCTAGTGTCAACCCCTTCCCTGCCAGTGGCATTTTTATAGCAATCAATGCCTTTTTATAGCACTGATCGCTATAAAAATGCCTATGGTCCAAAAAATGTGTCCAAAGTGTCCGCCATAATGTCGCAGTACCGAAAAAAATCGCTGATCGCCGCCATTACTAGTAAAAAAAAAAAAAAAAAAGCAGAGGTGATCAAATACCACCAAAAGAAAGCTCTATTTGTGGGGAAAAAATTACGCCAATTTTGTTTGGGAGCCACGTCGCACAACCACGCAATTGTCGGTTAAAGCGACGCAGTGTCGAATCACAAAAAGTGGCCCGGTCATTGACCAGCAATATGGTCCAGGGCTGAAGTGGTTAAAGTAGAGTTTGAATTTCCTCTGTGTACCTGTAAGGGATTGTTTCCCTTATTCTCTGTGACAGGGACAGCGACCACGTGGAAGAGAAGGGAAAGTGGGGACGCGTTCATATTGAAGACACTGTACAGCCTCTGTACTATTAACGACTTGGACAGTGAAAGCTTGTGGTGTCATTTGCGAGTGTAATTTTTACATTGATTTTTATAGCACTGATCAATGTAATAATGCCACTGGTCCCAAAAAAGTGTAATTTGTGGTCAGATTTGTCTGTCGCAGTCCCACTAAAAACTTAGATTGCCACCGTTACCAATAAAAAAAAAAATAAGTCTCTAAATCTATCCCGTAGTTTGTAGAATGAATGAGTGACTTGTATAGCTCTACACATGCAAACTGAATTGCCTCTAGGCACTTTTTGCAGCCAGTGTCTTCCTGGCTGGTGCGGTCATTTACCCCGTAGGATCTCTACATGCTTGGGACATACAGTTGTGTGTGTATATATATATGTGTGTGTGTGTGTGTGTGTGTATGTATGTATGTGTGTGTGTGTGTGTGTGTGTATGTATATATATATATATATATATATATATATATATATATATATTTATTACAGACCAAAAGTTTGGACACGCCTTCTCATTCAAAGAGTTTTCTTTATTTTCATGACTATGAAAATTGTAGATTCACACTGAAGGCATGAAAACTATGAATTAACACATGTGGAATTATACATAACAAAAAAGTGAAACAACTGAAAATATATTTCATGTTCTAGGTTCTAGTAGCCACCTTTTGCTTTGATTACTGCTTGGCACACTCTTGGCATTCTCTTGATGAGCTTCAAGAGGTAGTCACCTGGCGCAGCACCCCATCACTCTCCTTCTTGGTCAAATAGCCCTTACACAGCCTGGAGGTGTGTTTGGGGTCATTGTCCTGTTGAAAAATAAATGATGGTCCAACTAAACGCAAACCGGATGGAATAGCATGCCGCTGCAAGATGCTGTGGTAGCCATGCTGGTTCAGTATGCCTTCAATTTTGAATAAATCCCCAACAGTGTCGCCAGCAAAGCACCCCCACACCATCACACCTCCTCCTCCATGCTTCACGGTGGGAACCAGGCATGTCGAGTGCATGATGCCTTCAGTGTGAACCTACAATTTTCATAGTCATGAAAATAAAGAAAACTCTTTGAATGAGAAGGTGTGTCCAAACTTTTGGTCTGTTGTGTGTGTGTGTGTGTGTGTGTGTGTGTGTGTGCATATATATATATAAAATTACTGGGCCAATTTGGACAGGATCCAATTAACCTACCAGCATGTCTTTGGCAAGTGAAAGGAAACCAGAGCACCCGGAGGAAACCCACACAGGGAGAACATGCAAACTCCAGGCAGATGGTGTTGTGGTCGGGATCCGAACCAATGACCCTATTGCTGGTAGGTGAAAGTGCTGACCACTACACCACTGTGCTGATCTAATAAAGAAATTGAAAAAATCACATTTCTTCTTAAATTTAGGCCAATATTCTGCTACATATTTTTGGTAAAAAAAATGTTATAACTTTTGTGCAAACCAACCAATATACAACTACACACTGAGATTTTTATTTTTTACTAGTGACGGCTGAACTCGCATCGCACACACCTGGCATATGATCGGCACGGCAATGTGGGTGTGAATCGCATGCGATGTCTGTGCTTGCATATATTTGAACCCAGGCTTACTAATACTGTGATCTGCTTTGTTTACATAGGCAGATCACAGTTCTGTGTCTCTGCCTAACGATCGGCAGGTGTCTGAGGACCTTGAGTACCCTGCACCCGCTGATCGCATTAGCTCTCCCTGCCCCGAAGTGTTGGATCTTGTGTATGTATACGTGATCTGGTCTGGCGCACAGGTGCCGCCTTGTAGCAGTAAAACCAGCAAGCTATTCACTGGTTAACCACTTAAGCCCCGGACCTTTAGGCAGCTAAATGCCCAGGCCAGGTTTTGCGATTCGGCACTGCGTCGCTTTAACAGACAATTGCGCGGTCGTGCGACGTGGCTCCCAAACAAAATTGGCGTCCTTTTTCCCCCAGAAATAGAGCTTTCTTTTGGTGGTATTTGATCACCTCTGCGGTTTTTATTTTTTGCGCCATAAACAAAAATAGAGCGACAATTTTGAAAAAAATGCTATATTTTTTACTTTTTGTTATAATAACTATCGCCCAAAAACATATCTAAAACATTTTTTTTCCCTCAGTTTAGGCCGATACGTATTCTTCGACCTATTCTTAGTAAAAAAAGTAAAATAAGCGTTTATCGATTGGTTTGCGCAAAATGTATAGCGTTTACAAAATAGGGGATAGTTTTATTGCATTTTTATTAATTTTTTTTTTTTACTACTAATGGCGGCGATCAGCGATTTTTTTCGTGACTGCGACATTATGGCGGACACTTCGGACAATTTTGACACATTTTTGGGACCATTGTCATTTTCACAGCAAAAAATGCATTTAAATTGCATTGTTTATTATGCAAATGACAGTTGTAGGGGGGTGTGGCTGCTGACGTCATCGATCGAGTCTCCCTTATATAAGGGATCACTCGATCGATACGCCGCCACAGTGAAGCACGGCTCTCCCCGTTCTTCAGCTCCGGGAGCGATCGCGACGGAGCGGCTATAAACAAATAGCCGCGCCGTCGTCCCGGATCGCTCCCGAGGGAACCCGACCGCCGCATGTAGCGGGGGGGGGGGGGGTCCCGATCGGACCCCCCACCCGCTAGAAGGCAAGGGCGTACATATACGCCCATTTGCCTGTACGTGCCATTCTGTGGACGTACATATACATGCGGCGGTCGGGAAGTGGTTAAGGACGCCGGTGGCTGCCTGGTCCTTAACAAAAATGCTACCACTCCAAAACACTTTTGAAAACGCTGTCAAAAAGTGCTTTTTTTTTTTTTTTTTTTTTCTCCAGCATCTACTGTGCATGGAGCCCTAAACAAATATAACAGGGATGTATATCAAACAAACATTGTGCTCCCCACAGAAATTAAAACCCTCATCATGAACAATTATACTTTCGCTAATGCTTTCTAAAACATTGTTCATACCTTGGCCATAAACAAATGCCTTTATGACTATTCCCTTGAAATGTTATCTACAGAGTTTCTGAACAATTTGAAAATGAGTCATGTAATGGAATATGAAAGAGGGCGCCAAATGAGCGGTTATTAGGGGAATCTTTTTATATTTCATTGTTAGATGTCTAAGATCTGGTTGTTAAAAAGCAGAGAAGGATGTTTCTACCCCTGGCAAAGGTCCTCTGCTGCAATGAGTCATCCCAATAATGATCTTTTGTACGTTTTCTGTGGATACACCAGTTCTAATCACTGGCCTCTGTTTCCTTTATAGAGACAAATGAAGGAGTGTATGGTCAGGCTCATTTACTGTGAAATGCTGGGCTATGAAGCTTCCTTTGGCTATATACACGCCATTAAGTTGGCACAACAAGGAAATCTGCTTGAAAAACGAGTTGGTATGTATCCTCTTCAGACTGGAGTAAGGAAAAGTATATGGCTTGTCTCATTCATCGATATGCGTGCTTTAATTATGGTATCTGTACTGAACAAATGACTCTTGGATTCTGTTATATTACTAATGTCAACACCTTTTCCCCCTCCAGCTATATACATGACATTGTGTAAATTATTAGCCACTGCTTGTTTTGGCGATTGCTTGGAGCCAAGACAAACCAATTTTCAAGCAGCCGTCACTTAGGTATGTTGGACAGCTGTGGGCGTCCTGTCAGCACTCGTAGCTAAGCTTACAAAATATGTAGGAACATGGTACAAAGTACTACATGTACATTGTCCCTTGGTGGACAGAACAGTGAGAAGAAAAAAAAGATGGAAGAAGTAATATCTTACGAAGCAGACATAGGGCGAGCGGCGCGCTGTCGTGACCCAAAAAGTTCCTATCGTTCCCCCAGTGGACGAGTGCCTGAGAGTTCTGTTGTACCGGCCGGCACATTGAATTCAAGGCAAATTTTAAACTGCATAATTGTACGTGCAATTTTAACTTTTTAAATACATTTCTATACGTGCAATTTTAACTTTTTAAATACATTTCTATACATTTAATGCACTATGTGGAGCTGTCACTGTTTTTTACATAGTGGGCATTGATGTTGCTGGAATTTCTTGGGAAACGAGATCCATCAGCACTGCATATCTGAAACTGTGAAATTGGGACCTATTATATGCTGGTTCCCCTATCATAAGGGATCATGGGAATTCGGTAAGAAGCCAATCTATGGGAGCTGCGGTGGCTCAACGCGATTGGCACTGCGCTGACAAGCCATTCACCTCTGCAGCTACAGGTTCGGATCCCGGTCTCAGCTACATGTGAATTGAGTTTAGTGGTCTCAGCCCGGCTCCCGGTGGGTGTGCTATGCGAGGTAAGCTTGCGCTTAGTACGCCCACCCCCCTCCCGCAAAAACCACCACACTTACACGCACTCGAAATTGGGTTAACATGCACGCACTTTGACTACGCGGTCTCTAAAAAGAGAGGCGAAGGACTAACGGGGCTGGTTGAGCGGGCTAGATCCTCTCACTCCCTTATAGGGAGTCCCTCTGCCCCGTTGGGCTTCAAAGTGGAGCAGGTAGGGCGGGCTGTGTGGGAGGACCCCCTCGCACACCCACCATTGCCACCCGGGGCATGGAGAAAGGTGGCAGATTGCCTCTGGGGGAGGCCTGCCTACTCCCAAATCCTGCAGTCTGGCTCCTCTCTCGAGTACACGCACAAAATACACTTTAAAAAAAGAAGCCAATCTATAAGTCTGGTGGAGGATATGTCACTTTTTTTTCTTTTGGACACGTTTACAATCAATCTGTAATGAGGCACAGATGCACGGGTGTTTGACATCTTATCTGCTGTTTATGGACTTTCTATTGTCAACTTTTTGGACTGTTTATTAACCCATTCAAAGCCAAAATTCATATTCAGTTGATGGTTTTTGATCCAAGTGTCATTTGTTTCTGTTTTCTGTTTGTTTTCTTTGTAATCACTATCACTTTGATTGCAGAGGGATTTTGAGGTGGCTGCATGTTGCACTCTAGTGGCCATAATAGGTAATTTCCTTTGATATAGCAGCCAGCCTTCCATATATATCACTGGATATTACCCACTTGCATACGTTTCCATTTGTCAATAAGGGTGGTTGAGGTAGCGCGATTTATATTTTTCTTATGTCTATTTCTTGTATCTATTGTTTACACGGTAATCGCAGCGCCTGGAGAGATTAGACTGCAACTCCGTTACAGGTCTTTTTCTCTTTTTTTTTTTTTTTTTTTTTTTTTTTCAGTCATTTTAGCGCAGTTTCTTTCTATTTTTCTACGTTTTGAAAATTGCATACACCTGGCAAACTATGGTGCCAGGAAAACATTTTCCATAGGCAATGTTTTTTAAAAGCCTTTACAGGTTGCCTGTTTCGAGTTACACATGCAGTCTGGTGCTAGAATTATTTCCCTCGCTATAATGTTCATGGTTAGTGTGGTGTGAACACCGTTTACATGCGCGTGCATTCGCCTTTGCGCGTGGGGATAGGGGATTTTTTTGTTTTTTTTATTGCTATCACAAGGGATAAATAACCTCTCATGGCAGTGACAGATTCTCTTTGAGACATGTGGGGTCTATTACACTCCAGATCTCTCCTTTACCCTTTTAAAGGTACCTTATCAGTCTGAGATCGGTTTGATCAGATGCTTTCACAAGCTAGTAATTCTTTACATCCTGGCAAAACTCCAGTGAGAAACTCCTCATCACTTCCAGTTTGCCAAGAAATGCCAAAAATATTTTTCCTAGGGTTTTATTGGAGGCCTAAAAGCAAATTTAAAACATGTAAGGGATAAAAGGTCATATTCTTTGTTACAAATATCCAATAAACCAAAACAAGACCAGGATATCACATATATTCCAAAATCCACAGTAACCTATTTCTTCATGCTGGAGTACAAACTACAACTGTAACACAACTCTACAAGATGGAAAACCAGAATTTCAATGCGTTTCATTAAGAGTTTGATATTGCTGGTAGAGTGTCAAAAGTCAATATGGCATACAAAACAATGAATCAAAAATCAACCTGAATCTGGCCTGGGGGCTGTATGAAAAGAGGAAAGTGACCCATTCACAGGCCCAGATAAGCAACTGCAGAGAAACCAGCAAAAAAAGCTAAGGTGCAGGCACACCTTGTTTGGTTCAAAGTGCCTGGATACACAGCCAAAGTGATGCTCTTGATAGTGCAGATTGCAGTTGGATAACATGCAATCTGCCACTGCTGACCTTTCTTTAGGAAAATTATGTCTATCATTTTGTCTCTTGCTTTGGTATATTGAGTCATAACCCAGAATAATCATGCATATAAGGACGTCTGACTATTCTCTGAATTTCCTGATCTGCATAGTTTTCACAAAATTTTGAACAGGGTGGTTGGCATAACTGCCAGGCAACTGGCATTTTTGGAAGAAGGCCAGCAATGGCAGCTCCTGTATTTTTACTATGGCAACCTGTATTTCTACTATGGCAACCTTTAAGTACAGATTTTTATTTAAATCCATTTGTGATTATCTGAACTTTGTGTTGTGTATGTGACATCTGATGTATTTTCCTTTTTTGACAATAAAATCCCCATATAATTGTATGTTTTTTTATTTTTCAGGATATCTTGCAGTGTCACTGTTCCTTCATGAGAGCCATGAGTTGCTGCTCTTGTTAGTAAATACAGTGCTAAAGGTAACATCCAACATGGATATTTGTTGTCTTCTTATAGTTCTTCTTAGAAATAACTGTACATAGTTTTTGTGTGTGTGTGTGTGTGTGTATGTATAATATATATATATATATATATATATATATATATATATATATATATATATATATATATATATATATATATTAGTGTTTGCTGGGATGCAGTATGGATTTAGTATTATCCCCCTCCCATAAAGCTAACAGGATGCATCCTCATGTACGTAGCCTCCTACCTGGTGCTGATTCATATGAACATATAATCTGCAATCATGGATTGTATTTCATGGCAAGCCTAGTTTGTAATGCACAGGGATCGCAGATTAGGCTGATGCATTATAATCTTGTGCCAGTAGGATACATAATCCACTTCATATGTACTCAAGTCTGTGATTTATTATTTTTAATTTTTTTTGGATTCAAGACTTAAATGTTATTGAAAATTTAAGAGTAGTACAATGACATGGTACATAACATGGACTAAAACGATGACAGGAGTACAAAGTAGCTTCATATTACTTGCTTTGGAAGTCTAGAATAACCGTAGCAGAAATTGCATAATTGGTCATTTTAAGAGTATGAATAGCAAAAAAAAGGGGGGGAAGAGGGGCTGGGGCAAGGACCCTAACTGAGGAAGTGGGCAACCGGTAGCATAGTTGGCTGGGTTAGAACATACCATCAACAGAATTTAACACACCATGACATCGAGTAGACTGCTGTTGCCTGTGTAGGGTCTCGATATGGTGTAGTATGTTATTCTGATACAAGATATCAATTTTAAACTCTGGTATCGGATTGCGTAAGCCACCTATTCCATATTTTGTGATGCAGTACTTGGAGGGACATCCTCTATGAAGGTGAACTAACTTTTTGTAAGGAAGTGTAGAGTTAACATCTATCAACCAGGCTTTTAGAGTAGGAGGGGATGCCTGCACCCAAGAGCATGCAATACATTTTCTGGCACTGAAAAGGGTCTCATGAAGATACGTAGTTAGAAACGTATCTATGTCGGGGTCAGGTAGAAGGCCAAGGGAGGCAAGGTTTGGGGTCTAGTTGGAGAGGTCCGGTCATGTAGCAATTGTATGATTTGTAGACGAAAGGCCTGTATAGCAGGCAGGTCCTTATCAGGTGATGGAACGTGCCTGATGCAGCAGTACATTGGGAGCATAATGAGCTGCGATCTGGACAGTATCTAGACACCGGAGTGGAGTAAGGCATGCCCTTTAAATAACATATAGTTGTGTAAGGCGGCCGGGGACCTTAGGGGAAACCAGTTTGAGTCATCTAAGGCTCTTGCATCTGCCTCCCAGCGAGACTTTACCCTATATGCCATGCGGGTGGTAGGTAAGTGCTGGTTTTGGAGAGTTTTTGAGAATTGATTATGGTGGCTGAATAGAATTTGAAGCATAATGCCCATGAATATCTAGCCTCAGTGACTGTTTTATATATCTAGTCTAAGTCTTCTGTTCTAATTTCCTCTTCATGTGCTTTCTTAGGACTTGCAGAGCACCAATCTGGTGGAGGTGTGTATGGCTTTGACTGTGGTGAGTCAGATATTTCCTCGGGAGATGATTCCAGCTGCTTTGCCACTCATAGAGGACAAGCTGCAACATTCTAAGTAAGCAAACGTGATTTGTGGAGCATTGGTCCTAGGATGTAATGTGTGTTTTTGTAAAGTGGTCGTGAATTTAATGTTTGTTGCATTTAAATCTTGGATGCAAGAAATATAACTTTGCACTTTGATCCTTGTTAACCTGAGATTGTACCACATATTTCTCATAACAGAAAGTATGCTTCGTCCTCTCCCATGTTTCATAGGGCCTTGGGTAAGCCATATATAATCAAATCGGCCATTCAACGTATATATAAAAGCAAGCATTGCAAAAATGTTAACTAGCTCTAGTGCAGCCATGCTTCACCAGGGTTCTGTGGAATCCTAGGGTTACCCCAAAGGTTGCTAGGGGTTCCTTGAGCAGTGAACATCTTCCTCTCAACTGAGTAACCACTGACAACAATGATCCCTTTTTTAGCTATCTATAAGGAGGAGATTCTCCCCAATGACCACAAATATAAGGAACATTTTTACCATTCACCATTCTTGTATTTTGAGTTGTAGGTATAGTAATTATTAGCAGGGGTTCCCTGAGCCTGGAAAGCTAATTCAAGGGTTTCCTGTTTTAAAAAGGTTGAGAGACTGTAGCTTGGGGCAACACTGTGATATTCACAATACCCAGTGCCTTTATTTGGGGAGAAACCTATGTGTGGCACAGATGTTGTGATAAGATTTTAGTGGGAGAAGACATATATCTGTCCTTGAAGCAGCTTCATAAATATATAGACATGGCAAACAAGTTGAATGTATGGAAGTAACAATCATATGTAGCCTGTAAAGTGGTTCTAAACCCTCACATATATTCTCAGTGAAGTGACTGGCCGCAGGTGATACACAGAGATGAAATCGATCCTCCTACAGAAGTTGGACCTGTTTATTTACAGCTGTCTTTCCCCTACATCCATTCAGAGTGCAGAATTTACACAGGATCTCTCGGGTTTGAAAAATAGGAGGTGGAGAGCTGAAGTTAAATCGGTGAGGAGAGCTCTGAGAGCTGATTGGAGGGAAGGGACAAACTCCCCTTCATACAGCACTCTGGAACAGAGCAGAGGCTGTCAATCAGACTGTGTCCTCTACTGAAAAGGGGTCAGAAGTGACTCATGCAGATAGCAGAGGAGGGAAGCAGCAGAGAGAAATGACACTTGGTGCTCTTAATTGAGACAAGTACACACTATGTAGGGATATGTTTTTTGTTCGTATTTCATGTTTCATGTCTGAGGTTTACAACCACTTTAAGAAAAACAAACTAGCTGATCCAGTGGGACAAATAAAGGAAAATAATTCAGAAATCCTGAGTAACCAATCAGAAAGTACTGACGCACTTAATGGATTTTTCCTGATTTGTTATGGTCACTGCATTTTGCAGTTGGTGCTCTGCCATTTTTGTGTAACTTTAGATCTGGCTTAAATGGAGAGACACTCTCACTCCACGTTAGACCATATTTTTTAAATTTCATCTTGGGGCCACCATTTCTATGATTGTTGTCCTAAACTCTTATACAAGCTATTTGAGTTTCCAGTATCCCAACTGCTCAGCCTGTAAGACAGTATGTGTATGTGAAATCAACCCCCCCCCCCCTAATTTCCTGGGGACAGGATAGGATGCACAGAAGTGAGTGCCATCTGTTGCACTCATAGGCTAACCTGGTTGTATCGCTGGTTCATACCGCAAAAAACGCACTCCAGATCTGATCCGGATGCGTTTCTGCATGCGCATTTTTGGTGCGTTCCGATGCATTCGAAATGCGTCCTTCTTCTTTTTTTTTTTTATGCTTTTTACGGAACAGTCCAGTGCAGGAAAAATGCTGCATGTTCAACTTTATTTTTTTCTGAAACTGGAAAGCCCTGGAACCACTTGACAAAGCAGCCAAGTTGAACCCTACTATATATTTTGCTTGTTAATATGCCTATTGTGCAAAGTGTGATTATATTCTTGGTAGCAAGATGTCAAGTTTAATTCTAGATTTTGAAGTTGGTGATAAATGAGTAAATGAAAATATTATGCAAAGCTGTAATGTGATATAGAAGTGTGAATTTCATCAAGTAATATCTAGCTTTAAGTGTTTAATTTATCCTGCTGAGTAGAATAGCTATGTTGTTGTGTGCGTTTTTTGTTTTTTTTACGTTATTGGTAGCATTTCTTTTCATAGACTGAAGTTATGCAAAGTAGATAAATATTAGAAGATACAGAGGGAGAACTTAGTGTTTTATTTATTACAAGTACTTGTATAGCGCCATCAATTTACGCAGTGCTTTACGTGTATATTGTACATTCACATCAGTCCCTGCCCTCAAGGAGCCTAGAGGCTAAAGTTCTAACTCGTTTCAAACATTTTATTGAAAGAAATACAGTACAAGTCCTCAGACAAATATTTGTAGTATAAACAAAAAAAAAATCTGAGAAACAAGGCTTCTCAATACCTTTTTATACAGAAAATTGATATTTCCATAAACGTATACAATTCCATGTTTGATTCAAGAAATATGTAAAGAATGTATGTGTATGTATGTATGTACATGTAAAGAAAACATGTAAGGTAAACTAGGAAAAAATATAATATCTAGGTGCTATAAAATAATAAGTTTATATCTGGAGGAGACTAGGTTTTTCCATAAGGTTTAAAGTTTCTAACTCGCATTCATACATGCACATACTAGGGCAAATTTAGATAGAAGCCAATTAGCTTCCCGCGATGCAGCGGGCGCGCCTGTTAACACCGCTTAAAGCGACCGACGTACAGCTACGACGGTTCGCCCAGCAGAGCCAACCTGCTGCAGTGTGTATGTGTGTAATATATATATATATATATATATATATATATATACATACATACATACATACATACATACATACATACATACATACATACATACATACACATACACATACACACACACACACACACACACACACACACACACACACACACACACACACACACACACACACACACTTCGTATTTATCGGCGTATACTGCGCACTTTTTTGCCCTGGGCAAAATCGTGGGTGCGCGATATACGCCGATGCCAGCTTTCCCGCGCCAAGTTTGAACTACTGCGCCGGCATATACCGAGCGCAGTATAGTCGGGCAGGCTCGGCTCCTCTCGCAGTCACATCCTGTGCATCCAGGATGTGACTGCAAGAGGAGTCGGGCAGGCTCGGCTCCTCTCGCAGTCACGTCCTGGACGCACAGGATGTGACCGCGAGAGGAGCCGAGCCTGCCCGAC
This sequence comes from Rana temporaria, assembly GCF_905171775.1. Classification (NCBI taxonomy): domain Eukaryota; kingdom Metazoa; phylum Chordata; class Amphibia; order Anura; family Ranidae; genus Rana; species Rana temporaria. Next base: position 64,701,773 of record NC_053491.1, on the reverse strand, counting down.
TATACACGAATGTACTGCGCTCGGTATATGCCGGCGCAGTAGTTCAAACTCAGCGCGGGGATCGAGCGGGGAGGACACCGCAGATGGACGCCGGACCCGACGAGGAGGACACCACCGAAGCCCTAGATGGACGCCGGACCCGACGAGGCCGCCGATGGACGCTGTGCAAGACACCAAATCTGTAAGTACTAAATTTTTTTTTTTTACAGGAATTGCGGGTCCACTTTAGGGGTGCGCGCTATACGCCGGAGCGCGCAATACCCCGATAAATACGGTATATATTTACAAAGGTCAGTATAATAACATTAATTTAATTAATTCAAGTAATGCTAACCATACAAAAAGGTGTGAGAAACGCAAGGCATATGGAAAAAGGTATTGTGCTCACTACAGTAGTGTATGGTCTTGGCTACACCTCGTGTGTGTGTGTGTGTGTGTGTGTTTGTTTTTTTTTTTTTTTTTGTGTACAGAGTGTGATTGGCCCACTGGTTTTCCCAAAAAGTCTGCACGAAGATACAAGTCAGATTTCAGGCATCCCCTGCAACAAAAATGTAATTTTTGGTGAGATACTCCCAATAGGAACATGTCTAAAGGCATGCAGACCCAGTAGCTTTCCTCATTGGAGCCCAGGAACTGATTTGATAATTATGAAACCACTTCTATTAGATTCACGTTGCCACATGGATACAAACACACAGGAATTTCTTCAAAATAACAAAAGGTAGGACTCTGCAACAAAGTTTGTTAAAATCCTTGCAATGTACATAGATCACCCAGGGGGGAATGTTTTTTTTTCTCAACAAAAGTGGAGTTACTCTTTAAATATACCTTGCAAAGAACAGATTACTGTTGCTGTTTTATTGAATGTAAAATGTGGTAAATATTACACGAATCATGTATCTATATTAGTCTTGGAACATTTATTCTTTATATAACCTTATTTTCTAGGGAGATTGTGAGAAGGAAAGCAGCATTGGCATTGTATAAGTTTTATATGATTGCGCCCACACAAGTACAACACATACAGGAGAAGTTTCGGAAAGCTCTGTGTGATCGGGATGTGGGAGTCATGGCTGCCTCTTTACACATATATCTGCAGGCAATCAAGGTAAAAACATATTCGCAGCTAGAACTGAAATACTCTTACCAATGCTAACTTTAACTAATTTACATGCACATCTCATTTGTAAACTCTTGCATGTTAATTTCTGTTACACAGGACAACCCATCTGGATACAAAGACCTGACAGGCTCGTTTGTCACAATTTTGAAACAGGTGGTTGGAGGAAAGTTACCTGTAGATTTTAATTACCACAGTGTTCCAGCACCCTGGCTTCAAATTCAACTCTTACGGATACTGAGACTATTAGGAAAAGATGATCCAAGGTAAAACGTATTTATATGTTGTGAAATAGACCAGTGATTGCTGGAATTGTATTTATCTGACTTTGGGCAAAGCTCACTACATTATCTACTTCACTAACATTTCCAGATCTTTTCTTTTTAAGAAGGCACATCTTAATTTTTGGTGTTTGTGTCCACTTTAAGGCCCCTTACACATGGGCGTTCCATTTTCTTCATCCGTTCAGTCACATTATTTTTGTTAGAAAAATGGATGAAAAACAGATCCAGACGTTCGTTTTTACATCTCTTGTGTACATCTGTTTTTTATTTATTTTTTTAAACTTTGTTTATTTGTTTTCTGCAAATGCAATCATCAAAAAGGCACAGTAAGGGCTCTTTCACATTGAGCGTCCGTACAGGTCCGCCTGTCAGATTTTTTTTTTTTTTTTTCGGACCTGTACGGGTGCTCCGTGCTCCTCCTATGGAGCCGCGGATGTCAGTGGTGACATGCCCGCTGACATCCGACCCGCTCCGAACCGCCAAAGTGTGACGGAGGAAAAACCTACTTTTCCATCCGTCTATTGGATCGGGTGAACACGGACAGACGGAGGTGTACGGGGCGGATCATTACTTTTTTTTTATATTCAATGCTTTTTTTTATTGTTTCCATACAAATACAAAACAGGAAATATAAATCCATATTTTACACTCAGTGCATTTTATGTTTATACCAAAAAAAAATTAATAACAAAAGCTAAAAATATCCATCAAACCCCATCCCCCCCCTCCCGCCCTCCTATCTCTCTTTTAAAGTGCATACACGTTTTTAATCCTATTATTTTCCTTAGATTAAATTGTTATTTACCGATCTTTCCTTGATTAAAGTGGTTGTAAACCCTTCCTGTGCTATTTCCACCTTATCAACCTTTCCTACCTTATAAACAAGTTGCTCTATGTAAAACGCTTCCTACCTTATCCCTTTCTGTGTAATCTGTAATTTTCGAATGAATGACGTAATCGGCACATGCGCAGTTAGTGCCGTTTTTCCGGCCGGCTCTTCTTCTGGCCGGAAAACTGTGTACTTGCCAGGGCTGCGTAATTTCCTCTGACTGACGTCAGCCCCGAGATCCCGCGATACTCTCTCCCTGAGAAGCCGATTCTAACCCCATGTGACTCGCTATGTCACAGGGGTTGGAGCGCAGAGCCGAGGACAGAACCTGTCTGTCTGAAACGAAAACGAGGCTTGGCTTCAGGAAGGAATGCGCACGTGCGGGATTATGGACACAGAAGAAGAGTGAGGGCGGAAATAAAATACTACTGAAACGCGGAAGACGGGAGTCATAATGGCAGCGGCTGAGTACAAGCAAAGGCAAGCATAAAAAGTAATTTTTTTCAAGTAAGAGCGTTCTATTTGTATAATGTATGTAGCGCATAGCTGCTAAACAGCAAGATGAAATTGCATATTGCTGATTTGGGGTAACATTATCTGAGTTTACAACCACTTTAAAGTGAACGGCCTACTTTACATAACCAGTGCTCCCATATTGCATGAAATTTTTTAAGGTTACCACGTCTAATCCATATTCCCCTCTCCTTCCCTATTGTGCTGTTCATTACATTGAGCCATTCCGCTACTGTGGGTGGATTTTGTGCTTGCCATTTAAGTGCTATCAATTTCCTCGCCTGAAACAGGCATCTTATAACTGCTTCTAATGTATCCCTCTGCCCCATTCTCTCCTCAATACATCCTAATAGGCAAACCCTGGCTTCAAGTTCCAGAGTGATTCCAAAGGTTGCATTTATAATGTCCAAAATCTTAACCCAATATCTATGCAGTTTTGGGCATTTCCACATCATATGGATGAGGTCCCCTGTATTTTGACATCTGGGACATTTATCATCTGACTTCCATCCAAATCCATATAATTTATTGGGGGTATAATAAACCCTATGGAGGAGGAATAAATGGGAAACCCGCTGTGACGGGGCTAGTGAGACTGCCGTCCCCAGTTCCAATATCCTGTCCCATTGGTCGTTCGTTATGAGGCCTATGTCCTCCTCCCACCTCTGTTTATTCCTGCTCAGCTTCTCTTTTCCTATTAACTGATCGCTAATCCGTTCATATAGTTCTGAGATGAGACCTTTCATGACCCCCGTCTTAATTAGTCTTTGAAGATGCGTAAGCTTTTGCCATCTTACCGGCTGTTCCTTAAATTGGGCTTGTAGTGCGTGTCTGACCTGTAAATAGGTAAAAAACATGGAGTTTGGAATGCTATATTCACTACTTAGCTCGGAAAAGGGTTTTAATGTGCAATCTGTATACAGTTGTGCCACTCTGGTTACCCCACGTTTATCCCATTCTTTTAGTTTCCCCATAGCCAAAATTTCCTTTAAGTTATTATTCTCCCATAATGGAGAGTATTCTGTTAATCCTTTATAACCCAAAGCTAGTTTTCCCGCTTGCCATATTCTTACCACCATTTTTGCTGTTGGGCTTTTTACCAGAAAAGAGTTGGCCTCTAAGGTCTCTATTACAGATCTATGTGGTGACCCTCTTAACATCATTTTCCCACTTGCATTTCCTCCCCCCTCTATGCTACACCCCCCCAAGTGCTGCAATTGTGCTGCCAAGAAGTAACTGTAGGGGTGTGGGACCGCCAACCCTCACCAATTTGTTGGTAATTGCAACGTTCAAAGACTAATCCTTGCTTTTCCCTTTTTCCAGATTAAGGTTCTAAAGAGGGTCTCTATCTTTTGGAACCATCGGTTATCAATCCACACTGGGGAATTGTGAAGTATATAGAGCAATTGTGGCATCCAGATCATTTTAATAAGATTGCTGCGGCCGGCTACTGACAGTGGCAAATGTCCCCATATATCTGCTTTACGTTTAAACTTACCCAGCAGTGGCACTAGATTATTATTTATAAATTGTTCTGGGTTACGTGTTACCACAATTCCCAGATACTCCATCTTCTCCCCAATTTTTTCATCATTACTGATCCGCCCCGTGTGAAAGAGGCCTAACGGTTACAGCTCTTGCATAGATTAACGCAGAATCAACATTTTCATAGCAGACATCAACTTTTCCCTGAGAGTAAGTTCCCCGGTTCCTCAACGGAGGAACCATAACAACAAGTGCTCCAGGGTATTCACCGTGGACCGCACTGGGCCCCATAACGTAGAAACACAGTAAATGGTAGAATTACCTATCGGTTGTAGTACATTCCACCTGACCGCGCGCACACACACACCCAAGCAACTGCCCTGGCCATCCAACCACCCCAAGACCCGCTCGCACCCCAACCACCCCCCAGCAACCACCAGTACAACCCTCATCCCACCTGCCTATAGCCCATTATGGTTGAGAGAGTGGGGTATCCTTCCAGAAGGAGTCCGCAATATCCAGCCAGGGCTGCCAGATCTTAGTAAACTTTTTGGGACAAGCCCTGCCCTTTATATATGCACTTAAAGATGGGTGCAGACCTTATTCACCATACGATACAACATTTGAATATCAGGAGCAGATGCGAGTTCGAGCATGAATTGTAGATATAAAGTCATTGAGCACTCCCAGCAATCCTACCTCCGTAGTGAGAGTAATGGGGGAAGTGTAGGGTGTCCTTAAAAAAAGAAAACAAGTCCTTCCAATACGTTAATAAAGCTGGGCATGACCAAAACATATGTATATAATCGGCCTCAGTGGAGCCACACCTAGGACTGGAAGCAATAGAAATTGGAACCATGCGGGCCAGCCTGGCAGGAGTATAATGTAACTGGTGTATAAATTTAAATTGTACATACTGATTGTTGGACCCGATAAGATCAAGGAAGCAGACCTCCGAGGACTTCTCCCACCCCTCCTCGGACAGCCCCGGAATATCCATCTCCCATTTCCGCTGAGTAATCTGGAAGGGTTTAACCCCCGTCGACTGCAGGTGGGAATAAACTGTTGTGACCAGTTTTCTAATATCTGAATAAGACATGAGCACCTCCAGAGGCGATTCAGATTGTGCCCGTGCTGCATGACGGAGTGACATATACTTGAATAAAGATTTATCCGTTACCCCACTTTGTACCCTTAGGTCCTCAAATGAAATAAACTTGTCATTGACAAAGATGTGGGAAACATGTGTGTGACCCCAAATTGGTTCCACCACCTAGAATCTGGGTGACCCAGGACCTCAGGGCAGTTGGAATTTTGCCACAGGGGAGCTCCAGGAGACACCCCGCCCGAGTCCGTGAGCACCCCGTTACCCTCATGCCGGGCCAACCAGCTAATCTCTATCGGGGAGTTACGGGAGCAGCGTCTGGGTATAGACCTGTGTAGGTCATCAACCAGCGGGTCCCCGGAGCCCACCAGAGCAGTCAATAGAGCGGTGGAACAGGACGGGGAGGCCTCCAGGAACCAATCGTAGACATATGCAAGTTGTGACACTATAAAATACTGTCTCAAATTAGGACAGGCTAATCCTCCATCCAGCTTAGCAGCCTGGAGAGAGGCTAGCAATTTGTGGGTTCGACCCCTGCCAGAGTAAGGTGAAGAGCGAGTTAATTTAAAAAAAAAAGTTTTCAGCCTGGTCTCCATGTGTGATTATAGTTGGGGTAATATTAAGATTTTCAAAAGAAGACTAGTCTGCATTAATATGTATCCCCAAATAATTTAATGTAGGTTGGACGGACAATTTAGACATGGAGAGGTAGGAATTGTCAAGTGTAGGGCCTATAGGGAATGCCACTGATTTGCTCCAACCTACTCGCAAACCCGGAGACCTTCCCAAACTCCTCCACCACACCCATTAGGGAAACAAAGGACTGCTCAGAACCATCCAAGTAAATCTGGGCATCATCTGTGTAGAGAGAAATCCTTTCAGAGAGGGAACCATAGCAGATGCCACCCACCGCCGCCATCTGCCGCACCGCCAAAGGCTCAATGGCCAAAGCAAACAGGAGCGGCGAGAGCGGACAAACCTGCCTGGTGCCCCTCTGCAAATTAATAACATCAGAAATATCTTTGTAAGTGCTCACCCTGGCCCTAGGGTTGGTATAAAGCAAACGGACCCACCGAATAAATTGGGCGCTGAAGCCCATACGGTGCATTGTTTCCCACAGGAAGGACCAGTTAACAGTATCAAAGGCCTTAAGCACGTCCAGAGATAGCACCAGGCCACTTTTTGTAACGGCAGCAGCCCTATGAATGTGCAGGTAAAGTTGTCGGATGTTGTTATACGTACTCTTTCCAGGCATAAACCCCGCCTGGTCCCTGTGAATGAGATGGAGAATAACCTTTTGCAGTCTTAAGGCTAGAATTTTTGCAAGCACCTTCACATCACTATTCAATAGGGATATTGGACGGTACGACCCACAGAACAGCTTATCTTTGTCAGATTTAGGGAGCACCACTATCAGGGCTTCGCACATGGAGGAGGGAAGCTCTCCCTCCTGCAGTGCCCGCCCGAACAAAGAGTGTAGTTTCTGTGACCGTTCCTCAGCATAGTTTTTGTACCATTCTGCGGGCAAACCATCCAAACCAGGGGCTTTATTGGGAGGGAGTGAGTAAATGGCTTCAGTGACCTCTTCCACTGTAAGAGGTTTGTCCAGGATCGTATTGTGTGATTCTTCCAGGACAGGGAATTGGAGAGACTCAAAGAATCCCAACGTCTCTACCTCGATTGGGGGGGGGTGGGGCGGTATAAAGGTTCTCATAAAAGGCCTTAAAGGTTTGGTTTACTCCGTGCGGGAGAGATAGGCCAACAGCTTACCATTCTTACCACTGTGTTCATGCAACCTGGCCGACAAATACAACTGCTGTTTCCGCGTCACCTCCACCCTGTGAAGGTCCAGAGCCCTGTGCGCCCCCTCCTGTGGGACTGTGTGAGTGCTGCTGGTGTCGGGGAGCTGCATTTCATTGATGGTATCATGAATTCACAGATGTACTGCTCTATATTGGAAGAGAAGATGCATCATCATCTCACCTTGGTCGCTGTGTACTTTTCCAACATAACAATGATACAAAACGCCCATCCAAAGCCCCTGTTGCATTTTTGAAGAACAGTGTGAAAGTGATTCAATGGCCAAGTACTGTATGTTTTCTGATCTGAACCCAATTGAACCCCTATGGGGAATTCTGAAGAGACAAGTTGAGCATTACTCTCCATCCAGCATCCAGGCTCTAAAAGAGATCGTTCTTAAAGAATGGAAATAGATGTTGCTATATGAAATCATGGAGGTCATACACAAAATACTAATACAACTAAGTAGTTGTGCGGTTATTAATTTTTCATCAAGCAATATATTATTGACCTAATTTTCATGTTCTATAAAACCGTTTTTGTCAATTTTTGAAACTTAAATTGTTCTTGTATTCATTGAGATATTGATTAAAATCTTATTTTGCAGATATCACTTTCTTACAATAGTCCCTTTTTTTCATTTATATTTTATTTTAAGACAGTGTCTTGGTTTCAGTCTGATATTTATTTGTATATACTTTTTACTAGTGTAATTGTTTTGCTGCATTTCCAGCACCAGCGAGTTGATCTATGATGTGTTGGATGAGTCTTTGCGACGAGCCGAAATAAATCATAATATTACATATGGTAAGTTATTGCCCCCCCCCCCCCCCCCCCAAATGAAGCCTTTAAAATAATAAATAACAATAAACTAATGTTTCTTTTGTCCCCCCCCCCTTTTTTTTTTTTTTTTTTTTAAGCTATCCTGTTTGAATGTGTTCAAACTATTTATACCATTTATCCAAAATCGGATTTATTTGAAAAAGCAGCAAAATGCATTGGAAAATTTGTTTTATCTCCAAAAATTAATCTAAAGTATTTGGGTAAGTAGAGCTGTGTGTGTGTGTGTGTGTGTGTGTGTGTGTGTGTGTGTGTGTGTGTGTATATATATATATATATATATATATATAAAGTGTGTGTGTGTGTGTGTGTGTATATATATATATATGTGTGTGTGTGTGTGTGTGTGTGTGTGTGTGTGTGTGTGTATATATATATATATATATATATATATATATATATATATATATATATATATATATATATATATATATATATATATAATTTTGTGTGTGTATATTTTAACATTGCTTCCTTCCCTGCTTGTGTGATTGTTGCACCAGTCATTGCATTTTCTGTCTATTCTACACACACTTAAAAAAATTGTATCATATAATGTGTGTGTGAAACAAATCTTAATTTAGAAATGTGTGTGAGTAGTTTAACCCTTGCTTGACCAGAGGTTGTTGGTAAATAGGTGCGCTTACCACATTTGGCAGCATCAGCATGCATTTAGTTCATTTGACAATACGTTTTAACCACTTAAGCGATCGGCTCTTTTTTTTTTTTTTTTATCATGACTGCGACATTATGGCGGACACTTGACACTTTTTGAACCATTGTCATTCTTATAGCGGTCAGTGCTATAAAAATGCACTGATTACTGTGAAAATGACACCGGCAGTGAAGGGGTTAACCACTAGGTGACACTGTAGGGGTTAAGTGTTCCCTAGGGAGTGATTCTTACTGTAGGGGGGGATGGGTTGTGTGTGACACGTCACTGATCGCTTCTCCCGATGACAGGGAACAGACGATCAATGACTGTCACTAGGCAGAATGGGGAGATGCATGTTTACACTTCGACTCTCCCCATTCTGCAGCTCTGTGACCCGATCGCGGGACCCTGGCAGACATGGAGCCCCGCGGGCACAGAGCTCGCAAAAGGGTCACGTGCGTGCCACTACATTGCCGGCAAATTAAAGGGGATATGTATATATACGCCCATTTGCCCAGCCATGCCATTCTGTCGACGTAAAAGTGCGTGCGGCAAGCGGTTAAAGTGTTTTTTACCCTAGAAAAAAAAATATGGCTCCTGTTCCCTTAAGACCCCATTCACAAATGGAAACTGTTCATTTCATCAGTTCAGTCACGTCAAAACGGATGAAGTATTCGACAGGTTTTTCACCCGTGTGCATCAGTTATTCATCTGGGGTTTTTTTTTTTTTTTACATCAACTATCAATGCAAAAACAAATGAAAAACTGACCATTTGTCAATTTTAAATCTGGTGTTTTTTTTTTTAAATAGAAGAAAATAGAGCTTTGATAGTTTTTTTTTTTTTTTTTTTTTTTTTTTTTTTTTTAAAAAACTGATGCGGATGTAAATCCATTTACATCAGTTTTTTCCATAGAGATGCATTGATGTCTGTTTGTTTTGTTTCACCCGTCAACGGATAGTTAAAAAATAGAGCGCATTTGTGAAGGGGGCCTAAAGCATATTACAAAGCACAATGCCCCATGTATCTCCTGAAATACCTGGTTGATCCTGCCTGGTTCTGCCCTCCCCTCTTGTAAACTGAGCAAAGTTTATCATGGCTGCTGAGTCCTGACACCATGGTCCGTTTATGTGCCTCTGTCATCTGCTGCTTTATGCAGCTCTCCTGTGTCATCCTCCCCCCCTACTTTCCCGGCCTGTCAGTTCTTACCAGTGCCGCTCTGCTTCTCTCCCCACTGCTACAAAACTGTGATGGTAAGACAATATTCTCTATGTATCCAATTCCAGTTAATAGGATGTGGCACGTTTTTTACCACGGTCTATACACCCCAGTACCATCCTGCGGTGGTGTATTATTGCTAGTTTATCTCTGTTAGAAAACAAAGTGTGCCCCAGTGCTGATTTCTACTTTCATTTCATAGCGCCTCCCATAACTTACTTGACGACTCGGTTCTCTCCTCTGCTCCTCTCAGCTGACGTCAGCGGGAGTTTCCGGACCCTCCCACTGTAGCTGTTAGCCAGGGAGAGCTGAGGAGTCAAGTGAGTGCCGGGAGACGCTGTGATATAAGGTAGAAATCTGCATATTTTTTATAAAGCACGGACACTGTTATCTAACAGAGGGGATTGTATGAACATCACATAGTGGCTTTACAACCACTTTAAGTGAAAGCATTGTGCAGCACGATTATATGGGTGGGCGTTTATATGTAATTGCTAAATAGGGCTGTTCCTATGAACCTGTATAAGCAATGGCTGTGAATGGAAACAACCTTTTTGGAAATTTTTAAATTTCATGGATCACTTTCATACCTATACTCATGTAAAATGTTGTAGATTTCCCATGATGTGTTGCTCTGAAAGTAATATCCGTGTTTATTTTTTATTGTAGGGCTGAAAGCGCTTACATATGTCATACAGCAAGATCCTAACCTGGCACTTCAACACCAAATGACCATAATTGAATGCTTGGACCATCCTGATCCCATCATTAAAAGAGAGGTCAGATATAGTTAAAGCGGAGTTCCGGCCACAATTTCACTTTTTAAATATAAATACCCCTGTAATACACAAGCTTAATGTATTCTAGTAAAGTTAGTCTGTAAACTAAGGTCCGTTTTGTTAGGTTGTTACAGCATTTAGACACTTTATAAAATAGAAATTGACTGGGGCCATCTTAAGTGTGGGCATCATGAAGCCAGACTGTATGACTTCCTGGATTTCAGCCTTGCAAATCTCGCACATGCTCAGTGCTGCACAAGCAGTGTCAGATCAGGTTTCAGCACCTGTGCTGTCCAAGTCACATGATTCTTTGAGACTGGGGAGTGCACAGACTCCTGGAAAGTTACACCCACTACATTCCCAGGAGTCTGTGCGGTGTAGGTTAGGAAGCATTAAGCACCTAGGTGCAGGAAGTGGGAAGATTAACTATTCTGCCTAGCAACAACACTTTGAAGGCATCTAAAAAAAAAAAAAAAAATTTTTGTAAAGGACTAATGACATTTTTTTTTAAAACTACTGATGTAATGTTATATTTATGGGTGGAACTCCACTTTAAGCTTTAGCACAAGCGATTGTGAACTAAATTTACTAAATACTTGGAGGAACTGCAGTCCGCTCACGTAATTTGTAATAAAAACATCTTTGATATTCTGAAGCTTTCCTCCAACCACTTTGCATATTTTATATACAGTATCTCACAAAAGTACACACCTCACATTTTTGTAAATATATCTTTTTATGTGACAACACTGAAGAAATGACACTTTGCTACAATGTAAAGTAGTGAGTGTACAGCTTGTATAACTGTGTAAATTTAAAAACCTGAGAAAATATACCATTTAAAGCAGGGGTTCACCCTAAAAAAAAATTTTAAGATTAGATTCATGCTCATTTTGTCAAGGGGAATCGGGTAGTTTTTTAAAAAACGAATTAGTACTTACCGTTTTAGAGAGCGATCTTCTTCGCCGCTTCCGGGTATGGTCTTCGGGACTGGGTGTTCCTATTTGATTGACAGGCTTCCGACGGTCGCATCTATCGCGTCACGAGTAGCCGAAAGAAGCCGAACGTCGGTGCGCACCGACGTTCGGCTACTTTCGGAAAATCGTGACGCGATAGATGTGACAGTCTTCCGACGGTCGATCAGGAAGGAACGCCCAGTCCCGCAGCCCATACCCGGAAGCGGCGGAGAAGATGTATCTCTAAAACGGTAAGTACGGCTTCGATTTAAAAAAAAAACTACCCGATTCCCCTTGACAATGAGCATGAATCTAATCTTATAAATGTTCATTTCCGGGTGATCCTCCACTTTAAGAAAAAAAAAAAATAAGGTAATTCTGAAACTGATGGCAACAACACCTCTAAAAACAGTTGGGACAGGTACCACGGTTATAGCATCCGCTCTTCTTTTGACAATCCTCTGTAAATGTCTGGGAACCGAGACCAGTTATTTGAGTTTTGGGAGAGGAATTTGTCCCATTCTTGTCCTGGGTCGTCTTTGTTGCGTTTTTTTTTTTTCATTTCATGATGCGCTAAATATTTTAATTTGGTTAAAGGTCGGGACTGCAGGCAGGCCAGTTAAGCACCCAAACTCTTTTGCTTCTAAGCCATGCTGTTGCCAAAGATGCAGAATGTGGTTTAGCATTGCCCTGCTGAAATATGTAAGGCCTTCCTTGGGAAAAAAAATGTCTTGTGAATGGCAGATTCCGCTGCTCTAAAACCTGGATATATCTTTCAGAATTGATGGCGGGTTTCTAAGGCTCTGTTCACACCTAGGCGTATATACGCCTGAAGCGCGACGCCGCAGCAGCCCCTAAGACGCTGGAGGGATGATTTTACATTGCCCTCTATGGAGATGGTTCACATCTCCACGCCTGCCGCCTGAAAACAAGTCCCGGACCTTTTTTCAGGCGGCTTTCGGCATAGGAGATATGGACCTGGGGGTAAGCTGCATTCACAATCGTGGCGTTTTGTCGCCGCAAATCGCGGTACAAAACGCTGCAATTTGTGGCCGCAATTCGCAGGACAAAACGCCGCGATTAGGTACGCCAAGGTGTGAATGCAGCCTTACTGTGCAAGCTGCAAATTTCATACACGTTCATGCACCCCCATACCATCAGAAATACAGGCTTTTGTTTTCAATTTTATTTTAATTATTTTTCTTAACCACTTCCATACCGGGCCTATTTTGGCACTCCTCTCCTACATGCAAAAATCATAATTTTTTTGCTAGAAAATTACTCAGAGCCCCCAAACACTATATATGTTTTTTTTTTTAGCAGACACCCTAGGGAATAAAATGGTGGTCATTGCAACTTTTTATCTCGCACGGTATTTGCACAATAAGTTTTCAAATGCCTTTTTTTGGTGGAAAAAACGGTTTTATGAATTCAAAAATAACAAAACAGTAAAGTTAGCCCAATTGTTTTGTATAATGTGAAAGATGAAGTTACGCTGAGTAAATAGATACCTAACATGTCACGCTTTAAAATTGCTCACACTCATGGAATGGCGCCAAGCTTCAGTACTAAAAATCTCCATAGGCGTCGCTTAATTTTTATTTATTTTTTTACAGGTTACCAGTCTAGAGTTGCAGAGGAGGTCTAGTGCTAGAATTGTTGCTGGCGCTCTAATGCACGCGGCGATACCTCACATGTGTGGTTTAAACTGCGTTTACATATGTGGGCGGGACTTGCCTGTGAGTTCGCTTCTGAGTGCGAGCTACTGGGGATAGGAGCGTTAAAATAAAATAATATTTTTTTTATTTTATTTTTTTATCACTTTTATTCCTATTACAAGGAATTTAAACATCCCTTGTAATAGGACTGGTTTGACAGGTACTCTTTATGGAGAGATGCGGGGTCAATAAGTCTCCTCATGCTTTCCAGCCGGGCAGGAGAGATGTGATTGTGAAAAAAAAATTCACAGATCTCATGCTTTCAGCTGCGATTGCGGCTTTGTTTACATTCCGGTACCCGGGCGTGACATCATAACATCGCGCCCGGGCCGCCGACGATCATAGAGATGACACCAGTCATCTCTATGCCTCCCATCCGGCGCCGGCCGATCGTTTCTCCGATGGCGCGGGAGAGCCCGGAGAAGCACTGGATGGTGGCGAAAAAGGGGGATGTCTCCTCCCGTCGCCTATAAGAACGATCAAGAGGCGCAACTGCCGCTATGATCATTCTTATGGTGCACAGAATCGCCGGCTAAAGAGATGGATATCTGGATGATGCCTGTAGCTGCAGGCATCTTTCAGATATCCCCACTGAAATTCCAGGACGTCATATGACATCCTTGGGCTGAAATTGGTAAATACAATATATTTTTTTTTACATAAGATTCTTTACACTATGTATTAGTTCACTCTCGTTATTCAGTATATAAAATATACAGAATCTTGATCCATATCTATTATCTACTCTATCTTAACCACCTCAATACCCGGCCTATTCTGGCACTTCTCTCCTACATGTACAAATCATCATTCTTTTGCTAGAAAATTAAGCAGAACCCCCAAACATTATATATGTTTTTTTTTTTTTTAGCAGACACCCTAGGGAATAAAATGACAGTCATTGCAACGTTTTATCTTGCACTGTATTTGCGCAATCATTTTTCAAACACCTTTTTTTTGGAAAAAAATTGTTTCATGAATTAAAAAAAAACAAACCCGTAAAAAAAGTAAAATATATGAAAGATTGTTACACAGAGTAAATAGATACCTAACATGTCACGCTTTAAAATTGCGCACACTCATTGAATGGCGCCAAACTTCGGTACTTAAAAATCTCCATAGGCAACGCTTTGAAAAATTTTCAGGTTACCAGTTTAGATTTACAGAGGAGATCTAGTGCTAGAATTGTTGCTGGCACTCTAACGATACCTCACATATGTGGTTTAAGCAAGGTTTACATATGTCGGCGGGACTTGCGTGTGCGTTCGCCCAGGGGCATTTTTTTTTTTTTTTTTTTTTTTACTTTACTACGCGGCTCTGTTTACTTACGGGTACCCGGGCGTGACGTCATCGCGCCCGGGCCTCCGACGGTCATAGAGATGACTGGTGAACATCTGATCACCAGTCATCTCTGTGCTTCCTGCCTGCACCAGACGATTTTTTCTCCGGGCCCCCGATGGCACGGGAGAGCCCAGAGAAGCACCTGGGGGGGGGGGGGATGTCCCTCCCGCTGCCTATAAGGCTGCATTCACACCTTAGCGTGGCGTTTTGTACCGCGATTTTGCCATGACAAATTGTGGCGTTTTGTGCCGCGACAAAACGCATCGTTTTTAACCGTGTTTTTTTAACAGGTCATTGTTGGCTATGCCGAACGCCGAAGCCGCCTGAATACCCGCTACAAAAAAGGGTCCGGGACTTGTTTGAGCTTCACGCGATCGGCGTTCGGCGTGGAGATGTGAACCATCTCCATAGAGATTAATGTTATTTCTCCCCTCCAGCGTATCTGAGCGTCGCGCTTCAGGCGTTTTGTCGCTCAGGTGTGAATGGAGCCTAACGAACGATCAACCGCCGATATGATCGTTCTTATGTTGCACAGAATCGCCGGCACTAACAAATGATATCTGTAGGCATCATTCAGATATCCCCCCACAAAGCCCACGACTTCATATGACGTCCAGCCAGGATGGGGGGGGGAGGAGAGACCATTTTCTCCCTCTTATTCTCTCTCCCACCCTTTTTCATTTATTCATTAATATTTTTCCTTCATACATATTCTTCTATTCTTTTTGAGAACTGAAATTCATCCCATTTTTTTGCCAAATTGCTGTATCCTTCTTCTCTTATCTGTCTTTCCATATATTGTATTTCGTTCATTTCACATATCCACTCTACTATACTTGGGCTTTTATTTTCTCTCCATTTTTGAGCTATTCTAGCTGATTTCCTTCTTAATGCTCTTTATTGATTTTGGCATCATAGATAACAATGAGATATCTATGCTTAAAGCGGAGGTTCACACAAAAAGTGAACCTCCGCTTTTTGGATCCCTCCCTCCGGTGACACATTTGGCACCTTTCAGGGGGGAGGGGGTGCAGATACCTGAGAGGGACCAGTGACGGCGTGCCGCGATCCTCATGCATGCGCAGTAGGGAATCCTTATTTCCCTCACCGAGGATGGCGGCGGAAGCAGCCGAGGACCCAGGCGTTTGCTCAGTCTCGGCTGCTGACATCGCGGGCGCGCTGGACAGGTAGGTGTCCATTTTTTAAAAGTCAGCAGCTGCCGTATTTGTAGCTGCTGTCTTTAAAAAAAAAAAAAAAAAAAAAATCTGCGGAACCTCCAAGTTCCTCTCTACTTTCTGATATTTCTCATGAACGTTATTCCAGAAGTTTCTCACCCTATGACATCCATACCAGATGTGATCCATAGTCCCCCTTTCTATTATACATATCTGTCTGCTCGCTGTTTATTTTATTTGACCACTTCAAAACCGCAGGCCGTCATATGACGTCCAAAAAGGGGATCTCTTATACCGGGTGGACGTCATAAGGGCTCAAATACCATCTCGTTACTATTTTGTAATTTCTCTTGATATTTACGATATTCGTTATACATGTTTTGTGCATTATTGCAAATATTTTCTCCCATTGTTTCTCTGCTATTACTCTCCCTGCTATTACTCTCCCTATCTCCTTTTCCCAATTTTTCATTCCTGTTGGCTCTCTAAGGGGTCCTGAAGGGAGTAATAGACCACATATCTTTAGATAAGTTTTTGTTTTGGCTTTTGTTCATCTATTAATATTTGTTCAAATTTAGGTTTTTGGTCTATTTATTAAAGCCAATTCTAGATTAGTTGCAATATATGTATTTAATTGATGGTATTGTAGGCATTTGTTTGTATTTAGGTCCCAAGTCTTGCATTTTTGGCATTTTCCCTTCCACTAGGACCTCGGCCACCCTTGCGTTCTCCAATATATTCCATTGTAAGTGTTTTGTGGTTGCTAATGCTGGCGGAAATTCTGGATTGGAGAATAGTGGGGTCATTGGTCCCATCATGGTGGATAGATTCCCCTTTTTTATTTCTGCATCCCAGATTTTTAATGTAACTCTTCCAAAATGTGTTCATTTATTATTTCCGGGTCTTAAATGGGGTTTTATCCAGGGGAGTGCTTTGAGTTGAATTCCTATAATTTCTATTTTAACCCATTGTTTCTCCTCCGTATTGTGGTACCAATCTACAATCCTAGTCAGGGAGGCTGCTTGTAAATATTTTGAAAAATCGGGTAATGCTAAACCCCCCCCCCCCCCCCATTTTTCTTAGTTCTAATTAAGATTTCTCGTTTTAGAGATGCAGGCTTTTGAACAGAGTGTTGATAAGCTAGAACGACCCTCTCCTTTTGTCCGGAGGAAGCGCCGCCCATGGTTGCCAAAAAGAATGTCAGTATTCAAATCGTCTGACATAGAATATTTAAAATTAGCTTTGGCCTAGAGAAGACAACAGTATTTCTGGGTCATTGCCAGTTATAGCTTCTTATTTGCATGATGGAGCTTTATGTGGAACATTAGTCAGAAAATTTATAGTAAAGGCTTGTTGCTTTTGTGTTTGTCATTTAAAAAAACAAACAAAAAAGACAAACCTGTTATACTTGCCTGCTCTGTGCAGTTGTTTGGCCCAGATCCTCCTTTTCTCGAGTCCCCCGGTGGCGCTCCAGGCACCTTCCCCCTGCCGAGTGCCCCCAGAGAAAGTAGCTTGCTGTGGAGGCACGCAAGCTCGCTCCTAAACCGCTGCTCTGCGTGTCCATTTACACACAGCCGTGGTTCGGCCCTGCCCCCTCTGTTTCCTCACTGGCTCCCGCTGCAGCCTCAGCAAATGAGTGAGAGTCCCCTGGATCGAAATGAGGCTTGGGTAAATATTAGGCGGGCTGGGGGGCCTGCTGCACAAAGGGTTTTTTTTTTATCTTCATGCATAGAATAGGGAAGGAGGGGAGGGGGGCTGAACTTCTGACATACCTAGCCATGGCGAGGTCCAACAGAAGTGGGGACAGTGTACCCGTCAAAAACGGGTACTCGCTCCCTCCTCCCCCTCCGAAAGATGCCAAATGTGGAACCGAAGGGGGACGTAATCAGATAGGCGGAAGTTCCACTTTTGGGTGAAACTCTGCTTTAAGTCCTGCAAGATTACTTAATTCTGGCCCCTTTTGCAGGTATAGCTATGTAAAACATTTAAAATAAGTGCCTATACGGTTTAAAATCCAGTAATACTTTCTCCCCCTGCTCTGCACAGTGGCTCTCTATTTTTAGGCACTGTGATGAATTTGTATAGGCAGATCTGCAGGCAGCCTCCAGCATGAAGAAACGGAAACAATGCTGGAGGCAATTTGCAGAACACATTCATTTTGGTAGTATAATTATGTCATGGCTGGGCTCAGCCCTCCCTTCTCGGAGCTCAGGCTGCTCAGCTGTCAGTTAATTACCAGCACTCATTCCACAGTGACTTACCTGATGATCATATTCTGCTAGTCAATCAGCCTGCTGGCTATTTAAGCTGCTTGGATCAGATCTCCTTTGCCTTGGTCAACATATCCGGATACTCTCTCTGCTGTGTTTTCCTGTAAAGACGTTTTGGCTGACTTCTCTTCTGGTTCCTGATCCTGTTTGCTGCTTCTGACTATGCTGATCTGGATTCCTGTTTTACTGGCTTGTTCTGACTACCAGCTCTGGTTACCATACACTGGCTATGCTTTGACTACGTTTGTACCGTTTTAGTTGGAGTGTGGGCATTCAATATTGTGTTTTTACCTTGTTCTGAGATTTCTCTAGAGATGACGACTTTTAGAAGCAGCTTTTCAGATTGAACCTCTGCCCATCTCTTTATATCCAATCATGTTACTGACCTATTACCAGTTAACTTAATTGGTTGCAAAATGTTCTTCCATCTCTGGAGTGGTGTGAATCACTGGAGATTTTTTGGACAGAGTGTCAGTGTTTTATATTATCCAGCACTTGGGTCTGATATCTCTGTTTTTTATTATGGAATTTATTTTTGTGTATATAATATTGTTTGCTTCTGGGACCTGTGACGTGTCCCAGAAGACTGCGACGAGGGAGGCAGGAGGAGAACTTCTGCTTCTATCGCCTAGGCGAGTCAAAATCAGGTACCCACCCCCCTCCCCAAAAATGCCATTCTTGAAAGAGGAGAGGGGTAGAAGGCTTTAAAGCAAACTTCCCCCTTTTGGGTGGAGTTCAAATTTAACAGAATATTTGGGTTGTTCTACTTGGCATTCATTTTGATGGTATTTTTGTTTGTTTTGTGCAAACCGCAGGTATATGTTTGTTTTATTTACCAATATAATCTCAAACCACAGATGGGTGTATAGATACATTGGCTGAACTACTTAGAAGTTTTGCTGGTGTATTGCAGCATTCTCACCACTTTTATTTATTCTGATTGGGTGTTTAAATTGTGGGGAGCTGGACAAAGAAGAGTCACCCGTGAAACTGCATGCACTTTCTGTCGCAATAAAACATGCGATTATGTTACTTTTAAAAGCCTCTGCATTTGCACTGTTCTCTGCTGGAAGCTTCTGCCAGGACATCTATAGATATACACACTTATGCTGCTGTTGGCCATTTGTTCAGTCCGCAAAGAACATTTAGGCAGTGAATCATGAAATGAAGACAAAGGGAAATGGGACTATTTCTGTGTCATTTGCTACTAAGCAGTTTTATTTTCTCTGTGCACTTTAGGAAATTAAGCTGTGAACGGCGATAACCATATTTTATACTTCAGTTTTATGCGAATTCTTAAACCAGAACAATGTATACCAACAAATGGGTTTGGAAGATAGGAGTGGGGTTCAGAGAAGGCCTTGTTGCAAGTCTATTTAAAAAATATATATTTTTAGTACATACAACGAAAAGGAAACCTACGTTTTTAAATATTGATTAACCACTTCCTTACTGGGCACTTAAACCCCCTTCCTGCCCAGAGGACTTTTTGCGATTCGGCACTGCGTCGCTTTAACTGAAAATTGCGCGGTCGTGCGACGTGGCTCCCAAACAAAATTGACGTCCTTTTTTTCCCACAAATAGAGCTTTCTTTTGGTGGTATTTGATCACCTCTGCGGTTTTTATTTTTTGCGCTATAAACAAAAATAGAGCGACAATTTTGGGGAAAAAAAAAAATTTTTTACTTGTTGCTATAATAAATGGCTCAATTATTTATTTATTTTTATCCTCAGTCTAGGCCGATGTGTATTCTACATATTTTTAGTAAAAAAAAAAAAAAAAAATCGCAATAAGCGACTGGTTTGCACAAAAGTTATAGCGCCTACAAAATAAGGGACAGAATTATTATTTTTTTTACTAGTAATGGCGGCGATCTGCGATTTTTACTTGACATTATGGCGGACACATCGGACACTTTTGACACATTTTTGGCACCATTCACATTTATACTGCGATCAGTGCTATAAATATGCACTAATTACTGTATAAATGTGACTGGCAGGGAAGGGGTTAACACTAGGGGGTGAGGAAGGGGTTAAATGTATTCCCTATATAGTGTTCTAGCTGTGGGGGAAGGGGGGTGACTGGGGGAGGTGACCGATCTGTGTCTCTATGTACAAGAGACACAGATCGGTCTCCTCTCTCCCTGACAGCACCGCTGTCTGTGAGAGCCGGCAATGAGAAATGATCTCATATGTAAACATATGAGATCATCTCTCATTGGCCGCACAGATCGCCTAGCAAACGGCCACTCCGATTGGCTGTTCACGGCGATCTGTGATTGGCTGTGTCCAAGGGACACGGCCAGCACAGAAGTTCCCCACTGCGCGCGTGGGGAACGCGGAAAGGGGCGGACGTGAAAACACGGCGCCCCAGAGAAGTAGAACCACCCTGCGACCGTATATAGTCGTACGGCCGTCGGGGCAGTGGTTAAAGACAAAGTCTGCACACTTTGATGTCTCTTCATTTTGCCATTTTTTAAAGTAGAAGTAAAGCATACCCCAAGAAAGCAATTACAATATCTAGATGACCGAATGCATAGCTTATAGTAAATATTTAATAATATTGTTTCTATTTGCGATGCCAGTGCCTGCTTTGCAAAATTTGCACTGTTCGTAACACAGAAAAGAGCAGCATATGTTCATTCAAGAATAAGACATTCTTCTGCCAAAACTGGTCTCCTCAGTTCCTAGACATGTACAGAGTGTTGTAAAGAGCGGATCCTACACCATGGTAAACATGGGCATGTCCAAACATCTTTATGAAAGTGTTCAACAATTTTTAGACGCAGTTTTTCACAGATTGGTGAACCTCTGGCCATCTTACTTCTCTTAGGCTGACCATACACGGTTCAAAATCGAACCGTTAATTGGCAGGCTGAATGTACCAAGTTAATCAATCGACTTGAGTACAACCAGCCTGCTGGATTCTCTTGTGATCCTCGCTAATAAATTTGCATTGTGTATGGCCTGCCTAACTCTCTAAGGCCCCGTACACACGGTCGGACCGAACCGATGAGAATGAACCGAAGTTCAGTTTCATCGGACCAAACCGACCGTGTGCATCGGTCTGTTTTCCTTCGGTCCAAAATTGTAAAACATGCTTCAAAACCGAACCGATGGACCGCTGCCCCATAGGACCAAACCGATGGTTAGTACAGAAAAGCATCGGTTCAAACCCCGCGCATGCTCAGAATCAAGTCGACGCATGCTTGGAAGCATTGAACTTTGTTTTATTCAGCACGTCGTGTGTTTGACGTCACCGTGTTCTGACCCGATCGGTTTTTGGAACGACGGTGTGTACACATATCAGGCCGCCAGGCCACTTCAGCGGTGAACCGATGAAAACGGTCCGTCGGACCATTCTCATCGGTTTTGTCCGACCGTGTGCCCTTTTGTATACCCAATCTTGTCACTGACCTGTTGGCAACCTAATTTTGTTTTAAAATGTTCTTCAAGCGCTTTCTTGTTAGTACCATTTACTTTGCCAGCTTTTTGTTGCCTTGCCCCAACTTTTTTGAGACTTGTTGCTGCCATCAATTTCAAAATAACCTTATTTTTAAAATGGTACATTTTATCAGTTTAAAGACTTCATATGTTTTCTATTGTGCATAAAATGTGGGTTTATGAGATTTGCAAATCCTTGCTTTTTTTTTTTTTTTTTTTTTTTTTTTTTATGTAGATTTTTATACAAAGTCCTAACTATTTTGGAATTGGGGTTGTATATGTACAGTATATTACAGAAGGACACAATTTATTAGTGCTTGCCATTCATTCAAAGTTGTTTCTGTTTCAGTATTTGCTGTCCAGTTTAACATGCAGTTACTTTGTTTCCCTGTTTTATCCTGAATTTACACCTGATGCCGCATACACACCATCACTTTATGTGATGAAAAAAAATAACGTTTTTAAAAACGTCACTTTAAATGACCGTGTGTGGGGGGAAAACTTTGTTTTATGTCTTCTGAAAAACGACAAAAAAAAATTGAAGCATGCTTCAATTTTATGTGTCGTTTTTCAAAAAGTCGTTTTTTACTTCACAGAAATTGACCGTGTGTAGCAAAAAACGTTGTTTAAAACGACGTTTTTACACCCGCGCATGCCCAGAAGCTACTTATGAAGCGAGCTTCAATGGAAAAACGTGGTGAACGTAACCTCGCTTTGCTAGAGCATTGTGAGAAAAATTATGGTGTGTAGGCAACTTCGTCTTTGAAAATTTAAGTTTCAAAAACGTCGTTTTTTTACTTCACAGAAAATGTCGTTTTTTTTCATCACATAAAGTGATGGTGTGTATGCGGCATGATAGTAACATAGTAGGCTCAAGTCTTCCATGTGCTGTGGAGGGAGCCCGTTCTCCCATTTCAAAGTTATTTTTTAACTTTATTTTTTTTTTCTTTTTCATACAGACACTGGAACTCCTCTATCGAATTACCAATGAACAGAATGTCACCGTTATTGTACAGAAAATGTTAGAATATTTGAAAGAAAGCAAGGATGAATATGCAATTATCGCCTTGGTTGGGAAAATAGCAGATTTGGCAGAAAAATATCCTTTTTTTTGTATGTACAACATGTATTGATTTTACAAGAGACCAGATTAATCAGTCTTATTCTTCTGAATCTATTTGGAAGGCGTGTTTATTTTAGAGAAAATGGCTTTTATATGTAGTGGATGTTCCTCTTTTCTCTAGTGTAGTACCTCCTTAGCTGTTTTGTAAAGCCAAAGAGCTGAAAACGCGAATGGTAGGTGGCTTAAATGGCTTAATTTCCTGATGATTCTTGTGCTGTATTCATCCTGATTATTGTGCATTGATAATTATGTAAATCCAAGCCTTTCAGTTAACAGTGTGTGTGACCCAGTGTTTTCTGCTTTCCAGGCTAACACCTCCTCCAAATGCTTCCTAGAGGGTATTTTATCTAAAACTTCAGTATACTAAATGTACATATGACGGCCATATTTTCTTTTTTTTTTCTTCTTTTGCAGGTTGTGCTTCCTGCATAAAAGTGTAATGCCTGTCCTTTACTGTTCTGCCTCAAAGATCAAGCCAGTTGCCAGGAGAATTGACAGCAGCCTACTGTAAAAGAAGCCTTTTATCTATTTATTTGATAGACCGTGTGGTGAAACATTGCTTTCCTAAAAATCTCCTGGTGCCACAGATATCCAACACTTCTGGATATCTGATAATACTTCTCCTTGCTAGGCACTGTGGTTCATTCCAATAGACCCCTACAGTGGGTATAGAAAATAATCCCCCCCCCCTTTTTTTTTTTTTAAATCATCATTTTGTTGCTTTTGCATCCTGAAATAAAGCCTTCTGTGTGCAGAAGCCGGCCGAGCACCCCCAAATACTTACCTGAGCCCCATCTCTCTCCAGCGATGTCCACGAGTTCCTCGGCCATCTGGGACTTTTCTCCTAATTGGCTGGGACACAACAGTAGCGCCACTGTTGTCAATCAAAGTTAGTTAAGCCAATCGGAAGAGAGAGTGAGGGGGGCCGGGCTGAATCGGTGCTCAGTGACTGAATAAATGGACACAGGAAGCTGTGACTCTGCTCGGGTGCCCCATAGCAAGCTGCTTGTTGTGGGGGCACTGGGAGGAGCCAGACTGCTCTGTGCAAATCCACTGCAACAGAGCAGGTAAGTATAACATGTTTGTTATTTTTAGAGAAACAAAAAAGATAAGCCTTTATAATCACTTTTAACGCAAAGGGTGGTTCAACAAAAAAATGTCATAAGTGAGAGATCTTTTTTCCAACTCGGCGGTTTTCGTATTTAATTTTTTTTCTGACATGTTGGTGTTCAATCTTTCACTTGGATGTTCTAAGTTGCATGGATAAAACAAACTGTCTTCATTTCAGTCTGCAAAGCAACAAAATTTGATTATTTTAAAGTGTTACAAATATATTTATTCTGCAAGTGTATTTTGTCACTAGTCAAGTTAAACACACCCCATCCTTTTGAACAAGGACATATTTTATACTCCTACACTTTTGTACCATTCAGCCTTGTATGTTTGTACACTGGTCAGGAGTCTACCAGATCTTGGGTACCAATAATTATTGGTCAGGATTGCCCACTCCCTCCAGGACCTAATGTTCCTGGACCCCATAATCTATATTGGGTGACCTTTTGCGAGTAGTATTGTACATAATTATGTTTGAGTTTATGTATTCTGTAGTAATTATAGAGTATTGATAAACTGATTGCAAGTTGTACCCATGGACTCTATGGGGTTGATTTACTAATATCTAGTGAGGCTCTGCATAGAAATCAGTTGGCTTTTAGTGTTTTTTTTTTTTTTTTGTCAAAGCTTACTTTAACACGCCAAAGTTAGAAGCTTTTTGGCCACCATGCAAAGCTTCACCAGATTCATCACTCTCCAGTTTTTTTTTTTTTGGTAAATCTGACCCAATTTACCTGGTTAGGATTATAACAACCTTCGATTCGTTGGCTTGTGGTTGTAAAGGTAGGAAGCCCCCCCCCTCCAATGCATTTTATGAATCAAGGTTAAAAAAATAACCTTATGCAACCTTGAGCAGCAATATACAGGCATACCCCACTTTTAAGTACACAAGGTTTTACCATCGCTGGAAAATGCAAAACCAGGCTCACTTCTGCATAAAAAAACAATGAGCTTCTAACCCCAGCTTGTTCAATTAAGCCTGGTAATAAAACCTGGAAGCTCATTGGTTTATATGCAGAAGTGAGCCTGATTTTGCATTTTCCAGCGATAGTAAAAAAAAAAACTCATTGTGTACTTAAAAGTGGGGTATGCCTGTAGTCAGAAACCCAAATAATGTTTGTGTCACACCTTCAAATGATAACTGTGGACATAAAGTAAATGCTTCATCCATTTGTGAGTAGTGAAAGTATCAAGTTGCAAATCTCAAAGTTCCCATTAACACATGAGTGTTTTTTTCTGTACACCTTCCTCTGTAGAATCCCATTTTTTTTTCTAATTCTCCCTGTACACACTCAGTCACTTTTTGCCCTTGTCATGGGGTTTTTACATGCATTTTTAGTGCCTGAAGAATTCCTCGCCTTCTATAGAGTTACTCTCCTCCCCTTGCCCAGCTAAGGAAACAAACTCCTGAAGCTTGAGAACGTGTAAAAAAAAAAAAAAAAAAACCCCGTATTGTGCCCGGAAGAAATGCTTCAAAATCACCAGGAATATGCTCTGCTCAGGTTTGAATGCAGGCAAAAAAAGTGTAAATTCTAGTTGTAAGCTTAAGTACTGGGTCTCCAAGCATACTAATAGTTGACTATACCTTAAGTGCAGCCATTCTGCTGGTATTAGTGCTTTCTCTCTGGCTGATCTGTGCACGGAAACAGCCAGATGTCTCCTTATTCACAAAGAAAGCACTGGCATGTTAAACTAGCTCATCTTCACTTTCAGTTGAAATTTTGCCATACAGGTTGCAGTATTCCACAGTAATTCATAATGTTTGTCAAATGATTGGACTTTTTTCCTTGACACTCCTCTCACATACTCTCCAAACAATCAGTGGTTTGTAGAGACCATGAATATTGTATTTTCTATTGGAGGAGATATGGTACACCCAGACATTCCCAACAACTTCCTTCGACTCCTAGCTGAAGGTAAGACATCAGGAATAATAGCTGTAACTTCAGTGGGCAAATGGTAAATGTGTTAGGATTGACAAACATTAATAAAATATTTTAAGCTGGGTTCACACTGGAACACTCAGCGGCTCACAGCAGGAGTCTGGTGAGTCTCCATTCACCGTTTTCATGTGCGATTTTTCAGCTCAACTTTTGGGCTGAAATTTGACCTGAAACGGGCCAAAAGAAGCACAGGACTCCTGTGCAATTTGTGCCATAGCTGCTCCGGAGATGTGTGAACCAGCTCCATAGAGGGCAGGGAACAATCTCCTGCAATGCAAATTGGATGCGAGGAAACCCGCACCCAATTCGCAATAGTGGGAACCCAGCTTTGATGCAGTCTTTTGAATTCTTTAAATTGTGGGCAATTGTATGCAGGACCTTTTTTATTGAACTTGTGCGACTCCTTTTTCTTTTATGACTAACATGAGATTAAAAGAAACCCTGGAGCCATTAAATGAAAAAGTATTCACCAACTTTGGTGGAATTGTCAAATAGGAATGATCCCATTAATACAAAATGTATGTGGTACTAGAAAATCAAATATTACTGAATCTTTTAAGGACATTCTCTGATTTAGTAAATTATGTTTGTATTAAGGCAAAGGTATATGCATGACAGCCCATACCTTAAAGTGGTTGTAAAGGCTCAAGGTTTTTTTACATTCATGCATTCTATGCAACAAACCTTCTTTGTGCAGCAGACCCAGTCACACTCCAAACTCCACTATGGTTAAGAACAAAGAGCTGTCGAAGGACACCAGAAACAAAATTGTAGACCTGAACCAGGCTGGGAAGACTGAATCTGCAATAGGCAAGCCACTTGGTGTGAAGAAATGAACTGTGGGAGCAATAATTAGAAAATGGAAGACCTACAAGACGACTGATTATGTCCCTCGATCTGGGGCTCCACGCAAGATCTCACCCCGTGGGGTCAAAATGATCACAAGAACGGTGAGCAAAAATCCCAGAACCACACGGGGGGACCTAGTGAATGACCTGCAGAGAGCTGGGACCAACGTGACAAAGGCTACCATCAGTAACGCACTACACCACCAGGGACTCTGATCCTGCAGTGCCAGACGTGTCCCCCTGCTTAAAGCGGGGGTTCACCCAAATATCAACTTTCTGCCATTAGATCCAGCATACTGCTGACATCTGCAGTATGCTGTTTTTTTTTTTTTGGTGTACTTATCGTTTTATCAGCCGTTGTTATCCGGCTCCGAGCGGGGATTTCAGCGGGGAATAGGCGTTCCTAAGCCAAGCGGATTTGATTGATGGGCTGCTAAAGCTGCTTCCGAAAATACCCGAAGTGACACTCGAGTGTTTACGGCGCCTGCGCAGTCAGCTCTACACGGCAGGTACAGGCGCGGTAAACACCCGAGTGTCACCTCGGGTATTTTCAGAAGGCGTGACGTGCTTTAGCAGCCCGTCAATCAAATCCGCTTGGCTTAGGAACGCCTATTCCCTGCTGAAATCCCCGCTCGGAGCCAGATAACAACGGCTGATAAAACGATAAGTACAAAAAAAAAAAAACGGCATACTGTAGATGTCAGCAGTATGCTGGATCTAATGGCAGAAAGTTGATTTTTGGGTGAACCTCCGCTTTAAGACTGTTCATGTTCGGGCCTTTCTGAGGTTTGCTAGAGAGCATTTGGATGTTCCAGAAGAGGATTGGGAGAATGTCATATGGTCAGATGAAGCCAAAGTAGAACTCTTCGGTAGAAACACAACTCGTCGTGTTTGGATGAGAGAGAATGCTGAGTTGCAACCAAAGAACACCATACCGTCTGAAGCATGGGGGTGGCAACATCATTCTTTGGGGCTGTTTCTCTGCAAAGGGAACAGGACGACTGATCCATGTACATGAAAGAATAAATGGGGCCATGTATCGTGAGATTTTTGAGTGCAAACCTCCTCCCATCAGCAAGGGCATTGAAGATGAAACGTGGCTGGGTCTTTCAGCATGACAATGATCCCAAACACACCGCCCGGGCAACGAAGGAGTGGCTTTGTAAGAAGCATTTCAAGGTCCTGGAGTGGCCTAGTCAGACTCCAGATCTCAACCCCATAGAAAACCTTTAGGAGGGAGTTGAAAGTCTGTGTTGCCCTGCGACGGCCCCAAAACATCACAGCTCTAGAGGAGATCTGTATGGAGGAATGGGCCAACATACCAGCAACAGTGTGTGACAATCTTGTGAAGACTTGCAGAAAACAAAAAAGGATATATAACAAAGTATTGAGATGAACTTTTGATATTGACCAAATACTTATTGTCCACCATAATCTGCCAAAATTTTTTTTCCAAATCAGTCGATGTGATTGTCTGGATTTGTTTCCAAATTTTGTCTCTCATAGTTGAGGTATACCTATGATGACAATTACAAGCCTCTCATCTTTTTAAGTGGGAGAACTTGCACAATTGATGGCTAACTAAATACTTTTTTGCCCCACTGTATCATCAAAAAACATTTATATGTATTGCACTGGGATTGGTAAGGGTATATCCCCCCAATTGTGAGCCAAATCTCATACTGGGATTCCTGTGGATACGGGTCTCCCCAAATATAAGGCACGATCTTGCCTCCATAGCTCTCTCTCCATAACTCAGTAGGAGGAGGGGGGGTGCGCAATCTTGCCGGGCAGGTGAATGCCATCCAATATGCATGATGTGGGAACCCAGATTCGCCAGATGGAACGCACGCTATACCATAGCCAGGAAGTGTGGGTGTTCCTGCGTTTCACCCACCACTTCCGGCCACTCGCAGCGCCTCTCCATGCGAGCAGGGGACGCGTCCAGGAAGTGCGGGTGTGTTTGTGTTACACCCACCACTTACGGTCACCTAAGACGCCCACAACTCGCGATGCTCAAGTCACTTGCAGGCCCCTCCGTACTGCATGTGCACGCATACACATATGCGCGCATCTCTCCCTCTACCGGCCCACACAGGGACTACTAAGAAGCAGATCCAAGAGCAATACGTTTTTGAAGGCTGGCCGCAGGCTAGCCTGTATTTGAAGGAGTCTGAAGGCTATTTATCCCTCCTCCTCTGACTGATTCTGCGTCGACTCGTTTCTGGGTTGACGCCGTCGACGCACGTCACTACCGGCTTTCTGCAGAGCAGCGGTCAGCAGCAGCAGTTGTGGTGGTAATCTGTGATCTTCGACACTGGCCGTGCAGTGCCGATTTGCAATCAATAAAGTCTGTATGAGAGGAGGGGGGTAGGAGTGGGGTTGGGAGTGTAGGAGATAGGGGGGGGGGGGGGATGAAGACTGGCACAGAGGAGAGCTGCGGATGATGCAGACACATATTCTGACTATAGTATCATGGCTCGCCAGCCATAATCGTGGTCAGCTCTGGGGGGGGGGGGGGGGCTTAAATCCACTTTGGAATGAGGTTGTAAGATAACAAAATGTGGGAAAAAGTGTAGTGCTGTAAATATTTCACGGATGCACTGTATGTGTTTTTTGTATGTGTGCGTGTGTATTGTCTGCTGTGGTATATGAATAGAATTACTTGGCAACCATAGTTAAAGCACATAAAGAGGACCATTTGGACAAAGAGAGGGTAACATTAAAGTGATACTAAAGCTTTGTGGTGTTATGGTGGCCCCGACCCTCCTCCTCCTCTTCTGGGGGCCCTCGGCGGCTCCTCCCCACATTAGATAACCCCCTAGGAGAAGCGATTTTCCAAGGGTGTTACCTTGCTGCGCGCGCCATAC
Source organism: Rana temporaria (assembly GCF_905171775.1). Taxonomy (NCBI): domain Eukaryota; kingdom Metazoa; phylum Chordata; class Amphibia; order Anura; family Ranidae; genus Rana; species Rana temporaria. Next base: position 64,672,343 of record NC_053491.1, on the reverse strand, counting down.
ACTCGGCGTCCATGGACACGGAGTGTATGACTCGGCTTCAGCACCCGCATTATTGGATTTAATTGACAGCAGCGGGAGCCAATTGCTGCACTTCTATCAATCTGTGCAATTAATCAAAGCCGGACTCTGTGGAGAGAAGGACGGCGGGGACACGCCCATGGAAATTCGGGGCTCGGGTATAAAAAAAAGGAGGGGGGGCTTGTGAAAAAACACGAGCCTTCACAACCCCCTTTTAAGTGATTTTAGGAAAAAAATAAATGTAGGATATCCAAAAGGTAATAAACGAAAAGGTAACCATAATGAATGACTGCACTATATTCTTTCTGCCAGCCTCTTTAGCAGGTAGGTGTACATTAGCTTGAAATATTAGTACTGTATTTTACATTGTAATTCAATGTATATTAAAAAGCGGCTCTATTTCATGAGCGTTTGTTCCATGCCTTTTTAGTTTTGTATTTCTCCCCTGAGCCTTTGCTGCTGTTTTGTGTTATCTAGCTAAATTATAAAGGACTGATACAGCAGAGTTGATATAAGGGTAATGTGAACTGTTCCTCTGTGCACCCCCATGCACATACAATCTTCAGTATAATATCCTCCGCCTGATGATTTTAAATTTTCAAACGGTGAGGGAAGTTTTATTTTGGTCCCTTTTGTCCAGCGGGTACTCTTTCTGTTTAAAATGTAATTTTTCATCTCTGCAGGATTTGCTGATGAAAAGGAAGATGGACAGCTGAGGCTGTATGCAGTACAGTCTTATCTTGCCTTACTGGAAATGGAGAATGTGCATTATCCCCAGCGCTTCCTACAGGTTATCAGCTGGGTAAGAAAGATCTTAGTGAAAAGCCTGTCTTTGTGAGGGGGAACTTGGAGCAGACATTAGCATTTCCTATTCAAAGGCCGGGCTGCTCGCTTCGGAGCAGCCATGTAAATTGGCTGTTTCACACTGGCTAACTTCTAATTATACTCTCTTTACTTGCTAGCAAAGGATTTTCCAAATCAGTCCGACAGCATTTTCTAGTTTCTCAAATCACAGAACTTTTAAATCTGCTTACAGAAAATGTGGTAACGGCATGCTGCTTTAATTACTTGTGGATTTATTTAATTAAAATCGTGAGTTTAGTTTTAGGTAGTGTTCTTCCAATGAAATGAGGTTGCCTGTCTTATTTGCCTATTTCTGTATTATTTAATATACAGCATGCATTAAAGTGGTATTAAAGCGGGAGTTCACCCAATTCGTTTTTTTTTTTTTTCCCCCCCCCTTAGCTTCATGCTCGTTTTTTTTAGGGGAATCGGCTATTTGTTTTAAAATATGACCTGTACTTACCGTTTTCGAGATGCATCTTCTCCGTCGCTTCCGGGTATGGGTCTTCGGGAGCGGGCGTTCCTTCTTGATTGACAGTTTTCCGAGAGGCTTCCGACGGTCGCATCCATCGCGTCACTCGTAGCCGAAAGAAGCCGAACGTCGGTGCGGCTCTATACTGCGCCTGCGCACCGACGTTCGGCTTCTTTCGGAAAATTGTGACGCGATGGATGCGACCGTCGGAAGCCTCTCGGAAGACTGTCAATCAAGAAGGAACGCCCAGTCCCGCAGCCCATACCCGGAAGCGACGGAGAGGATACATCTCGTAAACGGTAAGTACAGGTCATATTTTAAAACAAATAGCCGATTCCCCTAGAAAAAACGAGCATCAAGCTAAGGGGAAAATGTGTTCTCCATGGGTGAACCTCCGCTTTAAAGTAGAGTTCCGCCTGGGGAAAAATGTATTAAAAGTCAGCAGCTACAAATACTGTAGCGGCTGACATTTATTATATAGACACTTACCTGTCCAGGGAGACCACAATGTCGGCACCCGAAGCCGATCTTTGGATCGGCTCACAGGTGCTGCTGTCGCCATTCCTAGTAAGGGAACTGGCAGTGAAGACTTCCGGCTTCACTCCTGGTTCCCTATTGTGCATGCGTGAGTCATTGGTCCCTGCTGTTTTCTTGAACCTTTGTGTCTCCCAAAATACAGCTGGGGGGGGTTGGCTGGGGAGGAGGGGCCAGACATAGCGTAGTTCGCCGCACAATGTGTGGCGCTCTTTCGCCGGAAGTGGGAGAAAATACTTGGATTTGACAGATGCCTCCCCCTGAAAGGTCCCAAATATTATATTTCTGGGTGGAACTCCACTTTAAGCTCAAACAAAAATGGAATATATTGCAGTTTACCAATCTTTCGATGTGGTTTCTACATTTTAGTTTGTTTTATTTTTTTTTCCCCTTGTTGATTCGGTCAGTAGGCACACTTCTTTTCTTAGGCTGGCTATAAATGCATCCTTTTTTCGATTAGCCAGAGAGGGCTGGTTGGGGGGGGGGGGGGGGGGAGTAATAAAAAATAAATAAATAAAAATTCCCCCATCCACACATGAGGTGAATGGAAGAATCCTCTCTACAATGATCAGCGGCTTGATGATCGACAAAAGTTTTCCAAAAGTCCTGTTGGTTGTTGGACAGACGTCAATCCATCAGGATTTGTCCTTTCCCTGCTGAACCATCCAAATTTCAACCCATCTATGGGCAAGTTTAGGGTGTCTACATTCTGGATAGAGTAGTAAAGCAGACACCTTTTTGGATAGCAGCACTTTTTAATCTGGGGGAGACTAAAGCCTGGTACACACTATCAGTTTTATTTTTTTATTTTTTTTCAATCTATCAGGCAGAAAGAAAAATAATAAGAGTTCGGGAGAAGATTCTGTGCAAACAATTTAATTGTTAGTATAGCAATCTTTCCGCTGAGCTATTGTGTTCTAATAAGAGGGGACCACTTTCTAGCAGTCACTGCCCCCACCCCCCCATTCTACTTACCTGAGCCCTGGAATTCACTCGGAGGAGATGCGCTGTCTCCTCTCTGCACGGGGTCCCGACTGTTGATTGGATAGATTGATAGTGTAGCCATTGTCTCCCACTGCTGTCAATCAAATCCAATGACCGGGGCCGAGTCCGGCATTTGTGTCTATGGACGCAAATGCTGGACTCGGGAGCGCGCCCACAAGGTAACCCCCTGGGAGAGCGCTTCTCCTAGGGGGTTATCTGATGCGGAAGAGAGCTGCCAGGGGACCCCAGAAGTCGAGGATCGGGGGCCCCTCTGTGCAAAGCGAGCTGCACAGTGGAGGTAAGTGCGACATGTATGTTGTTTTGTTTTTATTTTTTAAAAGAATGCTTTAAAATCACTTTGAAAGTATATTGCCAATATATGCTGCATGTGGTTTTACTTCAACAAGTGTCATTCATTTAGGGTTTACTTCTGTTTTAAATGAACGTCAACCAGAAAATAAAGAGGCCACTATCAAAAGCGATCACTTTAGTTTTGGGTGGAGGTTAACGATTGAAGAAAGCATGCCTCATTTTTCAGCCCCCACATTCATTGTCAAATTCCACTGTTGGCGTGTGCAAGGTCATTTAGAAAAATACATTGGAAAGACTTATTTCCTTTACCTTTCCTCTACATTTCATCAGTAAATGTTATTTGCTTGTCCACTTTGCGCAAGATGTGCATACAAAGTTTTTAATTGGTGGTACATGTTTAAATATGCTACTGAATTTTTTTCTTTTATTTCAAATCTTTTTTTTTTTTTTTGTATACAGGTGCTGGGTGAATATGCCTACCTTGCCAAGCACATCTCTACAGAATCTGTGATGAGAAAACTGTATGACATGCTCTTTCAAGGCTCAGTTACCTCTGAAACTAAGGCCTGGATTATGGCGGCAATAACAAAGCTGGCTGCAGTCACTCCCCATTGCTCATTAGTGGATACACTAATCCAAGAATTCTCTACCTGTCTGGACACAGGAATAAGGCAACAGGCTTGCGAATTAAAAGCTCTGTGGGAGGATGCACAGCTAATACTGAGGCTTTTTCCACTGAACTCCAGCTGTGAAGACTTATCGGTAAATAAGAGATTAAAATACTTGGTTTCCATCTTTAAACAAACAAGTGTAACTTGGATTGTAATGAACTTAAAGGGCCAAGTCAGCTTTGTAAAACAGATACTAAGGGCATTGCATTACAAAACCGTGTCTTTGTTTCCTAATTTCTCTCCTGTGTTGTCACCCTTTCACCTGCACTTTTGTACACTGTAAGGTGCTAAATATGCTGTCATTTCTACAGTTGTAACTATTTCTAGAACAATGATTTTATATATCTAGTAAAAGCATCAATTGATAGCTAATGCTGTATATCACTCCACTACTAATATTAATAGTAAAAAAAAAAAATCATAAAACCTTGGTTTAAATTTTATAAAATACTCATATGGAACTGACCCACACCCATTGAGTTAGGGTGCGATTGTGCTTTATATATGTCAATGTTTTTATTTTTGCAGGTTGATGCCTCTCTTTCTTTTCTGGATGGATTTGTGGCCGAAGCTCTTAGTAAAGGGGCAGCACCATATAAGCCTCATCACCAGCGCCAAGAAGAAAAGCTATCCCGGGAAAAGGGTATACACAAAGTGAACATTTTATATGTGATTAACCTACTTGGCTTGCCATATTAAAGTGGCTCTAAAGGCAGAAGGTGTTTACCTTTTAATACATTCTCTGCATTAAGGTAAAAAACCCTCTACATGCAGCTCCCCCCCCCCCCCCCAGCACCCCCTTTACTTACCTGAGCCCATTCACAACCCAACATTGTGCCCAAGAGCAATGACTCTGCCTTCTCTCTCTCCTTATTGGCTTGAAGAAAGCAGCGGGAGACATTGGCTCCCTCTTCTGTCAATTACAGCCAGTGAGGAGGAGGTGGGAACGATGGTGAGCTTGCTATGGAGGCACTAGGCAAGAGGGGGGAGCCAGGAGTGCCGACAGGCGACCCAAGAAGCGAAATATCGGGCTGCTCTGTGCAAAACCATTGCACAGAACACGCAAGTATAACATGATTTTATTTTATTTTTTTAAAAAGAGCATTTACAGTCACTTTAATTTTAACAGTTTCCCAGCTAACGATGTACTGTATCATCTGTTTGGTTCATGGGTTAAATCCACTTGTAACTCTCAATAGATATGATTGTGGGCCCTCTCCCATTCTGACAAGGCAAGAACAGTTGGTTGCAAATATAACCCTTACATCAGAGGACTATGCTGTATTTGTTTTCATAATTGTTATGAGGCTTCGTATTTCTAGCTGCTTTCATTGTGAAACTGTTCAGTCTCTCAGATCATAAAAATCTGTTTCCAATGCTACAATTACAGAGGTGGCCACCTGCAACAATCTGTGTATTCTTACCTGCGGGTGAATGCTGCACGCGCACAGTGCGTGTAAACAGCAGCAGCTGCCACATTTGTACTATGTACAAATCAATGTCCAGCACCACTGCTGTTGTGTGTATCTGCTTCAACTCTCAGCTTCTTACAATTCCTTTCAATTCACTAGTAAACGTCAGTGAGTGATGGCAAGTACCTCTGACAGCTGGAAGGTTGTTAAATTCATGTAGTTGCAATTGATGCTTGAACTTTTTATGGCCTTACCCACAAACCGCAAATACTGACTTAGTAACTGAGTTTTTCTGCTGGCTGTTTCTCACAGCTTTGAATCTGGAACCGTATGGACTCTGCTTTTCTCCAAGTTTACCCTCCGTAGGCCTGACCGATGGGCACTCTCCTTCTGGAATCTCTGTGGTATCTGAGGCTTCCGGGAACAGTGCTGACACTGGACAAAAGGAGTAAGTAGAATATTCTATTAACTGTTTATTAAGAACTTGACCCATGCTTTTGTTTGGTATAGTAAAAGTTACATTCAACATCAGTCTAGAGCTAGATTCATGCTTTGGTCTGATTTAGTAAACGTATAGAAAGAACTAAATCCTTGCTTCACTCTGTTATAGTAGGATATTAAAAACCAATGCTTCCCGCTATTGACACAGATTGTTTTGGACAGGAATTTGTTTTATGATCTCATTGATGTGTGTTAAAACCTTGCCTGCTTACTAGCGCTTTGTACTTTAAGGTGGCTGTAGACCAGAGAAAATAATCTAACTGGGAAAGTTAAGATCGCATTATAAACCTTTTAGAAAAACAGGCTGTTAAATTAAAATGAAAAAATATAAAGAATAAACTGCACTGTGTATAATACAAATATAAGCCGCCACACAACTTTGGAATAGAGTAAATAAGGTAAATTGGAATAATGTATCGCTAATACCTGTGTAAAGATATGGAAAGAACCCACATGTAAAGATAACAAACCAAATCTACATATATTGATACATGACTTAAAGTGTCACCACGTGATCTTGCTAAACATATTAGTGTGCCAACATATAGTGAAGGCTTGCAAATATAAACAAAGACTTGAGAAAAAGCATAAAGTGACTGGAATAGAAATGAGGGTGACTTCACCACAGGAAAGTCCATGAAGTGACTAGAGTCCAAATAAATGTGGATAAAGATGGCTTCACCATAAGGAGATATTGAAGATGGAACAACAGCTTGACAGAAGTGCCACCACCAATGGTAGAAAAGGGGGCTTACCAAATATAAATGACTAAGGAAGGTATATACCGCCCAAGTCACCAAAGGCTTGTATTGATCACCCTGATCTAAACGGCTGGTCCTGGATCCAAACGGCTAATTGACTTGATGATCCCAAATCAGTGTTAATGATAACTTCATAGAGGCTCGGTAACCACGTGCTATGCAAGAAATATTGAAAAGAACTTGCATGGCGTGATACCGCATGAACAGTATTGTTTATTAAAAGTAGGATAAAACTTGCATGTTAAACTCTCATCATAGGCTTGTCAGATGTTATGGTACCAAAAACAATGTTGTGGATGGGTCCCACTGACGCATTTCGACTAGAAATGTCGTCATCTGGGGTGCTTCTTGTTCCCCTTCCAGTCTGAGTGCTCACTGATCATAATCGGAGGTATAGGTAGCTAAAGTTGTACATACAGCACAACATATTCTGTAAATTTTAAGTTTGCTCCTGCCCCTCCCTTCTTCTCTACCCTCTCTATCGGTCCCTTTAATGTGGACCAAGTTGCCATTCGGAAGATTCTGAAGGTGGGAGTCAACAGGAAAATTTTGAGACTTGCGTTAACTTCAGCTACTTATACATCCGCTGATCCTGTTACTTTTCATTTTAGTTTTCACTGAAGGTACCCTTTAATTATGCTTTCTCCATCATACGCTTAGTTTGAATTACTCAAGTTTGAGCAAGTTTTACTTTAGACCAAACCACACACTTGTTATAGCGCACAGGGTGGGGTAGTCAGATTTATAGCATTGGTAAGTAATGTACCCACCTTATAAGTGCTGGATGCATACATATTGTTTGTGGTAATGGGGGGCCACTTGCATGTGTGCATGTTCATTTTCCAAGGTTCTGGGCTGACTTGGAAATGTTATTGCAAGGGAACTTGTTGGTGCAGAAACACCCAGGGTCATAGCAGATCCCAGCCATAGCAGGGTCAGGGGCAGGCATACCTTTTAATAAAACATTGCAGTGACTCTGATTGCTCGAGGTGAGGAGACCAATTTTTTGTTTTCAGCGCTGTCGCATTTTTAATGACAATTGCGCGGTCGTGCAACGTGACTCCCAAACAAAATTGACGCCCTTTTTTTCCCACAAATAGAGCTTTCTTTTGGTGGTATTTGAAGAGCGACAATTTTTAACTGCTTGCCGACCAGCCGCCGTCATTCTATGGCGGCAGGTCGGCTCTGCTGGGCGAGAGCCCGTAGCTATACGGCGGCTCTTCGAGCCGCCACTAGGGGCGCGTGCGCGCCGCCGGAGGCGCGCGCCCCCGCTCACCCCCGACTCCCGTGCGTGTGCCCGGCGGGCGCGATCGCCGCCGGGCACACGCAATCGATCGCTCGTTACAGAGCGGGGACCGGGAGCTGTGTGTGTAAACACACACCTCTCGGTCCTGTCAGCGGGGGAAATGCTGATCTTCTGTTCATACAATGTATGAACAGAGGATCAGTGTTTCCCCTAGTGAGGCCACACCCCCCCCCCCCCCCCACAGTAAGAACACACCCAGGCATACTTAACCCCTTCCCCACCCCCTAGTGTTAACCCCTTCACTGCCAGTGGCATTTTTATAGTAATCCAATGCATTTTTATAGCACTGATCGCTATAAAAATGCCAATGGTCCCAAAAATGTGTCAAAAGTGTCCGAAGTGTCCGCCATAATGTCACAGTACCGAAAAAAAATCGCTGATCGCCGCCATTACTAGTAAAAAAAAATATTAATAAAAATGTCATAAAAATACCCTCTATTTTGTAAACGCTATAACTTTTGCGCAAACCAATCAATTAACGCTTATTGCGTTTTTTTTACGAAAAATATATAGAAGAATACGTATCGGCCTAAACTGAGGAAAAAAAAATGTTTTTTTATATATTTTTGGGGGATATTTATTATGGCAAAAAGTAAAAAATATTCATTTTTTTTTTCAAAATTGTCGCTATATTTTTGTTTATAGCGCAAAAAATAAAAACCGCAGAGGTGATCAAATACCACCAAAAGAAAGCTCTATTTGTGGGAAAAAAAGGACGCCAATTTTGTTTGGGAGCCACGTCGCACGACCGCGCAATTGTCTGTTAAAGCGACGCAGTCCCGAATCGCAAAAAGGTCTCTGGTCTTTGGGCAGCAATATGGTCCGGGGGGTAAGTGGTTAAAGAAACACTTTTTTTTTTTTTTTTTTTTGATTTAATAAATATATATATTTTTTTTTTTAAACTATTTTTTTCCTCAGTTTAGACCGATACGTATTCTTCTACATATTTTTGGTAAATAAAAAAATCGCAATAAGCGTATTTGATCGGTTAGTGCAAAAGTTCTTGCATCTACAAAATAGGTAACAGAATTATGGCATTTTTATTTATTACATTTTTTTTTTACTAGTATTGGCGGCGATCTGCGATTTGATTTATTTTATTGTGACCGTGACATTGCGGCGGGCATATCGGACAATTTTGGGACCATTCACATTTATACAGCGATTGGTGCTTTAAAACTGCACCGATTACTGTGTAAATGTGACTGGCAGGTAAGGGGTTAACACTAGGGCGAGGAAGGGGTTAATATGTTCCCTAAAGTGTGTTCTAACTGTAGGGGGAGGGGACTCGCAAGGGGAGGAGACCGATGTGTGTTCCTCTGTACTGGGAACACACATCTCCTCACCGATGACAGGACATGGATCTGTGTGTTTACACACACTGATCCATGGTCCTGCCATGATTGCGGGCAATCGCGGGTGCCCGGACATCGCGGCCGCCGGGCACATGCGCACCGGGTCCCGAGCAATTCGGCAGGTGTGCGCCCCCTAGCCGCCCGGGAATGCAAGGACGTCATATGACGTCCACTCTGAGGGAGGGAGGGTTTCCCGCCAACGTCATTTTACAATGACTCAGTAGGGAAAGTGTTGACACCCCAGCCATTGCTGCTCTTTGTTTTTTTTTTCCATCTAGAATTTTGCTTTCAGAAAACCTAAAGCATGAATATCCCTGAGCTCGGCAAATTATTTTCATGACTTTATGTACATATTACCACAATTGTTCATTGGTGTAAACAAACTTGTCCTGCTTAACCACTCTGGCAGTATTCCAGCGTCTGGCTCCAGCGGTCTCCTCGCTCGATTCACACAGTCCCTGTGTGCCGCCGAGCTCCGTTCCCTGCGACATTACGACGCACGGGGGCAGAGATCGGCGCCAAATTAAAAATAAAAACACACAATACATACAGTATACTGTAATCTTACTGTATGAAATAAATACACACCCCTTTGTCCCTAGTGGTCTGTCCAGTGTCCTGCATGCACTTTTATATAATAAAAAAGTGTCCCTTTATGTCAAGTGGTTTTTGACCAGCTAGAAAACAGCGATAGTAAATTGGAATCACTTGAATTGAGCGATAGTGATTTGTGGGGAAATTTGTCATCAAACACTGAAAGTAATATTTTTTATTATTATTATTATATTATTTGTTATAATTGATTATTATATTATAATTTTATGATTTTGTGTTTCAAACTTTATCATTCCCGGGATGTCTACTAGACTCTTGTTTGGACAGATTTAAGTGAGTTATTCCTAAGAATTGCAGGCCTACAATATAAAACACCAGATTTCCATGCAAAATAATTGTACTGCTTTCAGCACCTAAAATCTGAAAGAATCATACTGCCAGGGAGGTTAAAGCAGTTTTCCATCATAAATATCAGCTCTTTATCTATGGCTTTGTTAGAATCGCTATGTTGAATCTTTTCTAGAACAAGTATTGCAGCAAAAAGTAAACTGCATAGAATGTTTCCGGGGGACAATCTGGCTGTACAAGGACCCCACAAGGAAAAATGATCATGTAATTGCGAGAATTATGGGGCTTACAGTACCAATGTACTATATTGGGAAGTTTAGCGGTGGAATACGTTATTTTATTATACAGGATTTATATAGCGCCAGCTGTTTGCGCAGTGCTTTACAATTTAACGGGAGACGATACAGCAACAAGACTATTCAATACAAGAGGGATGGGAGGGTCTAACTGAATCAATTTACTGTGATGTAACACAAACAAATGTCAAGAGAATTTGCCTATTCTATTCTCGCCATGCACTTTTTTGAATGCGTAGCTTGCTCCAGTCAATGTTTTTTTTTCTGGGTGGAATATTTTATTTTGTTTACTTTGGAACCCCAAAATTAATATCTTGACTACACCCTTTCCCTCTTTATCACTTCAGTTAATTGATGTTTTTGTGATCTGATTTCACAGCAGTACAGCAAAGTACTTTTTTAGCTTGTGGTCATGTTTTTTAATGTTCTCTAAATATGCAGTTAACCTCTGGGAAATTAGTGGTGGTTTATAGGAGTGAAAAGTCCCATCAAGGGCAGAGAGTGTTAATGAAGACACAAAGTTTCTGTAAAGTTCACTTTTTCAGAAAATTGTTTAAAACTTGAGCCAATACCGTACACCCTCCCCACCCCCTGGTCCCCGCTGTACTTGCCTTTTGTGGGTGATGAGAGCCGTCAGTGCCCAAGCAGCTGGTGTAGCAGTCGAAAGATTTGAAATCCCCACTCTTCTCCCTTATGTTTCTGCAGTGCTTTCTGGGAAAGATCAGAGCAATTCTGATTGTTCAGCACTGGCACAGGGAATCGCTCTGATCCTTTCCAAAAAGAAGAGGGAAAAGAATGGGGATTTCAAATCCCTGGACCGCTTCCCCAGCTTTTAATTTTATTTTTAAAACGTGAACGAACCCTTTAAAGTAGATAAAACTCATAAACACACATTTTACAAAAAGCCCAAGTGCTGTAGCAAAAGTGAACTCTTAGACCCCTTTTACACTGGAGGCGGTTTAGGCGCTTTAGCCCTTATCTGCAATCCCAGTGTGAAATCATTAGTGCTTTTACACTGGGGCACTGTGTTGGCAGGACGTTGAAAAAAAGTCCTGCAAGCAGTATCTTTGGGGTGCTTTAGGAGTGGTGTACACACTGCTCCTAAAGCGCCCCTGCACATTGAAATGCAGCTTTTGGGGGCACTTTTAACCCTTCGGGCGCTAGCGGGGGTTAAAAGTGCCCTGCTAGTGGCCAAAAAAAGTCTCAAACGATGGTGAAGCGCCGCTAAGACGGCGCTTTACCGCTGACCCTCTGACCCCCCCCCCAGTGTGAAAGTGCCATTACTGATCATGAGTATATTGTTTACATTTGCATGACCTGACTAGGCAACACTGAATATGTGTACCATTTTTATAGTAACAAATAGTAGTTTTCTAGACCAATAAATGATAGTCTTCTGTGGTAAAGAGCATGGGCTACTTTAGAAGGTCTTTGTTGGATTAATGCATTTTGTTTGTGATTAGGGAGAATCGCCTGAAAATGGATGGTGTAAAGAAAGTCTGGGGAAAGGAAGGTTACCTGATGAAAAAGGAAATTAAACCTAGTAAACCAGAGTCCATCTCTCCTCCACTGGAAAGCGGTATATCATTGGGTGAGGATGAAGAGCATCCTGGGATTTCTGAGGAACAATCCTTGGAACTTATTTCAGAGGACGAACGAGAAAAGAAACAGCTGGCTTCCTCATTGTTTGTTGGTCTTGGATCCAGTGCTGTCAGCTTGGTAAGTGTTTGTTCTTTGTTGGCACTTTTATTTTTTTCTGAATGGCTGGTAAACCAGATGTGTGGTTTATCCATTCTAGGGCATACAAATTAACAGGTCATCTTGCAAAGTAACTGAATTGCCTTAATCCCCCTGGCAGTATAGAATTACCCTTTCTTTACTACCCTGGGCTCCTTTAACCACTTAAGGACCGAGCCTCTTTCTGAGATTTGTTGTTTACAAGTTAAAGACAGTCCCCCCTTCCCCATAAAAAAAAATGATATGCCAAATGTGGCATGTAAGGGGGCGAGGAGTGCCTAAAGCGGAAGTTCCTCTTTTGGGTGGAACTTCGCTTTAATGCATTCTATGCATTAAGATAAAAAGCCTTCTTTGTGCAGTAGCCCCCCTCTGCCCCCCTAATACTAACCTGAGCCCCATATTTGTCCCCATCGATGACCACAATTGTCTTGGCTGTCCGGGACTCTTCCTCCTGATTGGCTGAGACACCGCAGCAGTGCCATTGGCTCCCACTGATGTCAATCAAAGTCAGTTAGCCAATCAAGAGAGAGGGGGGGGGGGGCAGGGCTCGTGTGGCCCATAGTAAGCTGGTTTTCGTGGAGGCACTCAACAGGAGAGAGGGACCCAAGAAGAGAATCGCATGTTTGTTATTTTTATAGGGGAAAAAAATGAGACTTTACAATCACTTAACCTGTTCTTAATGCTATGTTTGGATTCTTAAATGGTATGTGTTTTTCCCTTCTATGCTTATATTGTTAAAGGGAAAAAAAAAAAAACTGTGTACTGTGAGACTGTAACTTGGTTCTACTGTTTGCCAAAACGGAGATAGAAGCGGTAGGAATTTTCTTCAGATTGCATGGTTTATCTCTAGTAACCCAATAAATTAAACTTGTAGGCCGCTCTCTCACTACATCTCTAGATTCATATTGTATTCACATCCACATGCGGGATCCACATCCTGCAATATTCACAGTTCTATCATCAGAACATCATCATCATCCTCCACAATAAAATGCAACCTTTATCAGAATCTCTAGGGGGGGGGGGGGGGGGGAACATAAAAACATAAAACTGCCAACACATAGCTATTCTATGAATTCCGACAACACTCCTTACTGATATGTGTCAGCAGTTTGAGGATTTTATCTGAAAGCGTTCAACAAAGGGGTTGTTTTTATCGTTCTGAATGTTTGTGCTCATCACTGCTGTTTTTTTTTTTTTTTTCCTGAAACGTATACTGTGGCTTAAACATCTGATTGTATATATTGTATTTTAAAGATGGGAAAAACTGACCAATCAACACACAAGTTCCAGAGAAAATCAAAGATGGGAACTAAAGTTACAGATAAAGCATCCTTGTCCACATTTGTGGATCACAATCATGTAATGCAGACTTTACCAAATGATGCCCACTCAAGACTGATTACAGAAGAGCCTGGCACTATTGGAGAGCATAATGTTGCGTCAAAGGTTTCATATTTGTTTGGAAACACTAACCTGGACATCGTACAAGTAAAGGAACCATCCTTGCCCACACACAATGCCTCTAGAACTCGGTATGTGCCAACCATGCTTCCTGAACTCAACCAGTATAATCACACAGAGCTCACTGAGCTCACAAGCAATGGAACTCTGAGCATCTACTCCAGTAAAGTATGGAAGGATGACAGCGTCTTGCTGGCTTTGGTATTTGTCAATCAGGATTCTTCAGCAATAAAATGTATTAATGTGAAGATGGAAGACTCTGAGAGTGTTACTGTAAGTCAGTTGTTGAGAATACAATTTGATGACCGTATGGTTCTTATGCCGTGTATTGGGAATCCTATCTGAAAATCTGCATTTTTGACAGGAATTGGGGACAAATGAGGATTTTTTTTTTTTTTTTTTTGTAGATTAAATACAATTAGCTAGATTCACATAGTTAGGCCGGCTTAACAGTAGATCCGCCGACCTAACCCGGAATCTGCGCCGTCCTAAGTTTTTAAGTGTATTCTCAAACAGAGATACACTTAAACCTATCTAAGATACAACGGCTTGCGCAGTTATATCTTAGGGTGCAATATTTAGGCTGGCCGCTAGGTGGCGCTGCCATTGCGTTCGGCGTAGAATATGTAAATCACTAGATTTGCCTATTCACGAACGTACGTCCGCCCGTCGCAGTACAGATACGCCGTTTACGTAAGGCATTTTCAGGCGTAAAGTTATTCCATCAAATAGCTCGACTAGTAATGTTAAGTATGGCCGTCGTTCCCGCGTCAAAATTTGAAAATTTTACGTCGTTTGCGTAAGTCGTCCGTGAATAGGGCTGGACGTAATTTACGTCCACGTCAAAACCAATACGTCCTTGCGACGTACTTTGCCGCAATGCACACTGGGATATGTACACGGACGGCGCATGCGCCGTTCATAAAAAAACGTCAATCACGTCAGGTCATCCCCCATTAACATAAAACACGCCCCCTCAGTCTAATTTGAATTAGGCGCGCTTACGCCGACCGCATTTACGCTACGCCGCCGTAACTTAGCAGGCAAGTACTTTGTGAATACAGTACTTGCCTAGCTAACTTACGGCGGCGTAGTGTAAATACGATACGCCGCCGCAAAGATGCGGCGGGCTACTTGAATCCACCTAAATGTATTCTTTATACTGTAGTGTGTGTTTGTGTGGTGGGGCCCCCTCATCAGTCAGACATTCTTCTAAAACTGAAAAGTGACCTACGATAGTGTTAACTTTTCAGCCCCCATTCACGCCGGTGCGGCTTTGAAATCGCACTACTTCAGCTTGATTTCAAAGCCGCACATCGGTGCGCTCTGCACTGCCAAGTGCATTGCGGCTTGTGACTTAATTTAACAGAAGTCTATGCATGTCACAATGAAATTAGTAAAAGTAGTGCAGAAAACATTTTTCATTATCGTTGCGACACGAACGGTTCCATTGCCAGCAATAGTGTGCGATTTTTTTTTTTTTTTTTTTTTTTTTTTTTTTCCCGAGCTTCTTGGAACTGTCAAATCACATGACAAGTCACAACAGTGTGAACGGGGGCTCAAGGCCAAGTTCACCTTTTTAAGATGAAAAATAAATGTACATATTTTTGGAGAAAAAAAGTGCATTTTTTTTTTTTCTTTTCAAAGGAACCTGAAAAGCGCTGCACCCACAATCAGTGCATCACTTGTGCAATGTCCAGCCCCTGCAATCTCTTCTTCCGGCTCTCTGCCTGTACCTCTGCATGGGCTTTCAGTTAAGACCACTAGAGGAATTGGGGCGAATGCGTAGCTGCATGTTTCATGTTGCACCCTAATGATGGATGGAGCATATTGTTAAAGTTGGAGATGGCCATTAATGTCTCGTTTGTACCAATTTGTTCGGTTACTTTGAAAATCTTTGTGTATGCAGCTGGTAACCTGTTTTAGTTACTTTAGTGCTGTAAGTTTCATTAAATTCTTAGACTGCAAAGAAAGAAATGACCTGTATGTAAGGATGATTGTATACAAAGGGCACATTGGAATCCATGGTTAATATAATGATGGCTGCTTTCTTTTCTTTGTGTTTTTAGGTTTCCAAGAGTCTTTGTTGTCGGCTCTCTCACCTGGAAGGAGCTGGGGTTCAGCAGTGCTGGGAATGTGTGCAGCTGATGAAACCGCGTAATAATGCGACGGTCACGGGCTGCGTCACTTACCAGTTAGATTCAGAGGTGCCTTCTCTAATTACCTTTTCTATAGAATTTGTGCTGCTAGATTTTATCAGGTAATGTTGGTCTGCATGTTTTGCTGAGACTTTAACTTTTTTTTTTTGTCATGTGGGTATTAGGAGTTTCGTAGTCAATTTGTTACTGACATTTTTCTGAAGCACTAGTTTTATTTATTTTTTGGGGGGATTACTAACCCAAGTGGCATATGCCAGTCAGTGTAAAGCTTTACATAACAGGAATCTAAAGAGACAGTATAGTATGAGTCAGGACCTGGTTTTCTTTTTTAACCTTTTTAAACAAAACCTGCAGTAGGAATTGTAAAATGCCCATAGATGCATTATACATTTCCTTTATTTCTTTATTTTATTTTTTATTTTGCATAAACCCCAGCATGTATGCTTATTATTTTTCCACTTGAGGATTTGGGAACTAGACAATACAGCCTTAAAAAAAAAAAAATTCAAGAACTTATTTCTTACATTTAACTCTTCTCCTCTGTTACTGGCAATTAAAGGGTCACTAAAGGAATTTTTTTTTTTAGCTAAATAGCTTCCTTTACCTTACTGCAGTACTGGTTTCATGTCCTCATTGTTCGTTTTTGCTTTGATGTTGCTGTAATTCTGCTGTGATCTCCACACGTCCTGGTTGCCTGTTTCCTTATAACCATCATACTGGGAGATTTTCACAGTGGTCTAAGCTGTCATTACTGTGTGTCTAAAACTTCCCAGAACCAATCAGATTCATTTTAAAAACAAAACACTGCCCTGGATTTGTTAGTTTTTGTTCTGTGAGTCTTCCCGACTCACCTCTCACCCGGAACTTCATGTTTGTACCTTTAAAACCGAACGTGAAACTAGAGGCACATTATATGATAGATTAAATTCAATTTTTAATCATTTTTAAAAGGAATCCGTTAACTTTTATGTCTCTATACCCAATAAACAGTCATTTCAGCAAAATTTTTTTTTCCTTTTAGTGACCCTTTTAAAGCACTAGTAAACACCACTTGTATCAACAGGTAAGCTTGTAATAAAGCTTAATGAAAGGCACAAGGAAATCTCCTAAACATGCACCATTTAGGAGATATTCACTATTTCTGAGGCCAGTGATGTCACCAGCGCATGCTCACTGCTCTCTGAAGGGACGGCATACTGAGTACACTATCCCTTTAGAGCACTGTTCTGCGGTTGTGGGTCCTGTGCGCATGCACAGGACTGACGTCACAGCTCAGCCAGTCAAGCACCTGGAGCCCGCAAACCGGGTGAAAATGGAAGCCTGGTCAGCTGTGACAGCGCGCTGCTGGAGGGATTTTCCCTGTTCGTCTTTCAGGACAGGTACTGTAGAGAGACACAGGCTCCTCCCCTCACAGGAAACACCGCCTTCCAATTAGGAATTTAAGCCTCATCCTCCCTCAGCTCCTCAGTTTATGGTGTTTCCTCCGGAGGGGAGACACCGCTTGGGGCCAAGGGCCAGACAGCTGGGGAAGCTGAGGCCAGTATTCCTGAGAGGGGGGACCTGTTCTCCCTGGGCTCAGGGCTATTTTTTAAAAGCATGGCGTCCTGGCTGGCTGGGGAAGTCACTTACCCAGGACATTGCCGTGTAGCGTCCCGCGGACATTCCTGGGGTGGATTCAACCGCGGAGGTCTTTTTGCTGATCGCACAGGGGTGGCGCTGCAGGCGGGGTGCACGCTCCCTGTGAAAGTTCACAGTCGGCCAGGAAGCTGGGCCGGACCGGATGACGAGTGACGTCAGTTCCGGGGGGGGCGGGCACTTCCGCCGGATACGCGTCACTGGTCCCGGACGCTGCAGTGTAAAAAGACCTGACGCTGGGCTGGTGCGGCCTCTCTCTTCTCAGCCGTAAGGTCGGCGTTTTTGCAGGCAGTCGTGACCACATTCCTCAGCGAGATGTCGGAAGCAGAGGGTTCCCGTGCACCTCCGGATGACGACAGCACCAGCCACTCTAAGGTAAGGAGAACCCTGGGGTGGTGTTCCCTTATCATGTTACAGCTTCACTGGTGATTTTTTTTTTTTTTTTGTTTCTTCTCCTGGTGGTCGGGGAGTTTGTTGGTGTAGTGTGTCTGGAACCCTGGTGGTGGTTGGTCCTAGAACACTCCTGGTGGTTACCTGTGTTTAGCGCTGGTCTCTCTCTTAACCTAGCCTCCACTTTCTTCTGTGTTTTTCAGAAATCCACAGAAAAATCAGCCCACAGCAGGAAGAAATGCCCTTCCTGCAGATCTTCCCTTAGTGAGAGTTGGAACAAAGCACTTTGCAGGAGATGTATTGAGGGGCTGATTAAGGAAAGGGAGGCAGAGCAGGCTTCTGAATTAGCAGCTTCTATGAAAGAGCTTTCTGGCACCTTTCAATCGTTTAAAGATATTTTTGCTAATTTTCAATTGCCCCAAAGCAGCCCTTCTGTAGCGCAACAGGTAATTCCACCCACTCCTGAGGTTCTTCCCTCTGGGAGTAGAGAGAAACCTGCGGATATCAGAGAGGATGCTGAGGAGGAGCAAGACAGTGCCGCTTCTAGCTCCCAAGAGGAGTCGGATAGTGAGAAGACAGAGGCAGGGTCCTCAAAAGTCTCTCGCTACAAGCTTTCCCTTGAAGAGGTGGAAGAATTATTGGAAACTATTCACGCTACTTTAGGGATAGCTGAGGAGAAAAAGACACTGTCACTCCATGACCAGATGTACAGTGGATTGGGAGAACAAAGGAAAAGGGTTTTTCCAGTCCATGAAGTCCTGGTCAATGCCATCAAAAAAGAGTGGCAGGACCCAGAAAGGAAACCTTTCTTCTCAAACTCTTTGAAGAGAAGGTTTCCTTTTTCTGAAGAGGAGGCTTCAGTGTGGAACAAATCCCCCAAACTAGATGCTGCCTTTTCGCAGGTATCCCGACATACGGACTTGGCGTTTGAGGACATGGGGGTCCTTTCAGACCCCATGGACAGGCGGATGGATTCGCTATTAAAAAAGTCCTGGGATGCTTCCCAGGGGAACCTTAAGCCAGCTATGGCAGCAACAGTGGTGGCCCGTAATCTAGAGCATTGGCTCTTACAGATCAGGGCACATATTGAGGCCGGAACGCCTAAAGAGACTATACTTTCCTCTTTTCCAACTTTACTGAGTGGCGTACGGTATTTAGCGGACGCCTCAGCAGAGTCAATCCGCATGTCTGCCAGGTCTGCAGCTCTATCTAATTCTGCAAGAAGAGCTCTCTGGCTCAAGACATGGCAGGGGGATAGCGCCTCAAAGGTTAAATTGTGCGGGATCCCCCTTACAGGAGATTTATTATTTGGGCCAGGCTTGGAGGCTGTCTTAGATCGTACAGCCGACAAGAAGAAGGCTTTCCCCTTAAAGAAGAAATTTGGGGGACAGGCAAAAAAAAAATTCTGGACCCAAAAGAAGGTGGAAGTCCCCAAACCTGAGGGAAAGAAAAAGTTTTGGGGACCAAAAGGGAAAGGCCGTGCCGGGGCGCTTTTTCGTGCTCCTGAACAGCCCCAAAAACCTCAATGACAGAGTCAAGGTGGGAGGAAGGTTGGGGGCCTTTCTCCCACAGTGGGAGATGATCACCAGCAACCAATTTGTGCTGGGGATCATAAGGAGAGGGTACAGACTAGAGTTCTCAAGTCCCCCCCCATCCAGACTCTGTCACCAATTTGCCGCAGTGCAAAGAAAAATCTGTGGCTCTGCTCTCCTCTCTTCAGGAGTTGGAGGATCAGGAGGTGGTAGTTTGGGTTCCATCGGAGGAGATAGGAAAGGGCTTCTACTCCCACATATTTGTGGTCCGCAAGCCTTCAGGGAAATTCAGGCTTATACTGAATTTAAAACCTCTAAACACCTCGGTCACGTACAAACGGTTTCGGATGGATTCCATCTATTCCGTGAGGACGCTCCTCCTTCCGAACTGCTTCATGGCATCCATAGATCTAAAGGATGCCTACCTACACATCCCAATAGCGGAATGCCATCAGAGATTTCTCAGACTGGCCGTGAGGTCCAGAGAGGGGACGTTTCACCTACAGTTCAAAGCACTCCCCTTCGGGCTCTCCTCTTCCCCCCGCATATTCACCAAAGTGATGGTGGAGGTACTAGCCTTTCTCCGTCTCAAGGGCATCCTGGTGGTGGCATACCTGGACGATCTGCTATTTTTTGCAGACTCCCCGACACGGTTGTCCCAGGACCTCCAGGTAGCAAAGGAGATTCTGGAAAACTTAGGTTGGCTACTCAATCTGGAAAAATCCAGCTTGACGCCCTCCCAAAGAGTCACTTTTCTGGGATATGTACTAGACTCAACCAGACAGATGACTTTTCTCCCAATAGAAAAAGTTCAGAAGGTGGACAATGTAATATCACTTCTTCAGAGAAGCGGCCAGCTTCCGATAAGGAAAGTCATGTCAGCTCTGGGGTTATTAACATCTTCTCTTCCTGCCGTGCAGTGGGCGGGTCTGCATTTCCGACCCCTGCAACTGTTCATACTGAACATTTGGGATCACAAACCGGAATCCTTGGATTCCCTGATATCCATACCGGTTCACATCAAGAGGTCCCTTTGGTGGTGGAGGAAGGGGGCGAACCTTTTACAGGGCCTGGATTGGATCTCCCCGATCTCCAGAACAGTGACTACAGATGCCAGTGGCTCCGGTTGGGGAGCACACCTGGACTCCCTTCTGACACAGGGTCGCTGGGCAAAAGAGGACTCGCAAAAATCTTCGAATTGGAGAGAACTAAAAGCGATAGAGTTGGCCCTCAAAGCCTTTCAGAAGGAGCTGCAGGGACAGCATGTTCGAATCAGGACAGACAACTCCTCCGCAGTAGCTTATGTCAACAAGCAGGGGGGCACCAGGAGCAAGTCCTTATGGGATCTGACAAAGTCTATTCTCATATGGGCGGAGGCCAATGTCTTGTCCCTCTTAGCCATACATCTGAAGGGAGATTTAAATCAGGTCGCAGGCTTCCTCAGCAGGAAGAAACTGAGGGAGGGCGATTGGGTTCTGAATCAAGAAGTCTTCAGAGCGATCACTCAAAGATGGGGTCTTCCGGAGGTGGATTTATTCGCCTCAAGAGAAAATGCCAAGACTCGGCTCTTTTTTTCCCTAAACAGGTGGGATGGAGCTCTGGCGGTGGACGCTCTGGCCCAAACCTGGCAGTTCTCCAGGTGTTATGCTTTCCCCCCTCCGGTTCTTATACCAGCAGTCCTGAGGAAACTGCAGGGGGAGAACACAACACTGATTCTCATCGCACCTCATTGGCCCAGGAGACCATGGTTCTCTATCCTGAAAGGTTTATCGATAGAACCTCCTTGGATTCTACCAATCCGGGAGGATCTCCTTTTACAGGGTCCAATCTGCTGCCCGCAGGTAGAGAGGTGGAATCTGGCAGCTTGGCTTCTGAGGAAGAGCTGCTGAGGGGCAAAGGGTTTTCAGAACGCCTGGTTGAAACACTCTTAAGCTGTAGAAAGAAGGAGACACAAGCCATTTACCAAAAAGTGTGGAAACGGTTTAACATCTGGTGCGCAGAAAGCTCCTTCAGTGTCAACAGCTCGGTGGCTGTTTTAGAATTTCTACAAGCTGGAGCTGATAAAGGGCTGGCAACTAGCACGCTGAAGGGTCAAGTGTCAGCTCTAAGTGTATTTTTTGAAAAACAACTAGCATTTGACCCTTGGGTCTCTAGATTTTTTAAGGCTTTGAGTAGACGGAGACCTGTAAAAACCTCCAACTTCCCAGTTTGGGATCTCTCATTGGTTCTTCAGGCCTTTACAGTAGAACCATTTGAGCCTTTAGACAATTGTAGTTTAAAAGTGATCACTCTCAAAACAGTATTTTTAGTAGCGATCACTACTGCCAGGAGAGTGAGCGAACTCGAGGCCCTATCTATTAGGGCCCCCTTTTTTCAAGTTTTTCCGGATCGCATCATTTTTAAGACAGATCCGGCTTTTCTACCAAAGGTAGCTTCTAAGTTTCACAGAAGTCAAGAAATAACATTGCCTTCTTTTTGTTCAAATCCTGTAAGGGAACAGGAACACAAGTTTCACAACCTAGACGTTAGGAGGTGTGTCCTACAATACTTGGATTACACAAATCAGTTCAGGAAAGCTGATTCACTATTTGTTTTGTTTTCTGGGTCCAGGAAAGGGTCTAGGGCTTCTAGACGCACGATAGCCAGGTGGTTAAGGGCAGCCATCGTTCTAGCTTATTCTTCTAGGGGAGTAGAGCCTCCACAGGGTATCAAGGCTCATTCCACCAGGGCAGTAGCAACTTCCCAAGCAGAGTGTGCTGGTGCTTCCCCGGAGCAGATCTGCAAGGCTGCAACATGGTCTAGTTTTTCAACGTTTGTAAAACATTACAGACTGGACCTACTTTCAACCAAAGACCAGGCTTTTGGACGCAAAGTACTGCAAGCAGTTGTCCCACCCTAGGGTAAGGTGCTCGCTTATCCTCTCTACAGTACCTGTCCTGAAAGACGAACAGGGAAAAATGGGGTTACTTACCGGTAACATCCCTTTTCCAGGAGTCTTTCAGGACAGCACTGGTACCCACCCTCTTTGTTGTAGGGGATATTATGGAAACTCATCAGACGAGGCCGTCAGGTAAGATGTAATTTTATACTTTTATGACGTGTTCTTGTGTCTCCCCAGCTGGCCGGAGGTACTCTGGAAAAAACTGAGGAGCTGAGGGAGGATGAGGCTTAAATTCCTAATTGGAAGGCGGTGTTTCCTGTGAGGGGAGGAGCCTGTGTCTCTCTACAGTACCTGTCCTGAAAGACTCCTGGAAAAGGGATGTTACCGGTAAGTAACCCCGTTTTTTTTTGTTTTAAGGGAAGTATTTCATAATGTGGTAGTATGTGCTGCACATTATGGGCCAGATTCACAGAAGTATTACGCCGGAGTATCTACTGATACTCCGGCGTATTTTCAAATTTGCTGCGTATCTTAATTTGTGATTCACAAACAAGATACAACGGCATTTGGCTAAGATCCGACAGGCTTGCGGCTTCGTACGCCTTCGGATCTTGGGCTGCAATACTTCGGCGGCCGCTGGGTGGAGTTTGCGTCGTTTTCCAGCGTCGGGTATGCAAATTAGCTTTTACGGCGATCCACGAAGGTACTCGCGTGCGTTACGTCGTCGTAAGTCGTTTTTTCCCATCTCAAAGTTAAGGCTGCTTTTTCATGCCTTAACTTTAGACCAGCCATGTTAAAGTATGGCCGTCGTTCCCGTGTCAAATTTTAATTTATTTTTTTCGGCGTAAGTACATTACGCACGTCGCCATTCACAAACACGTCGGGGCGCCGTAATTTCGCTCAAAGCATTGCGGGAAAATTTCCAAACGGAGCATGCGCAGAACATTTGGCGCGGGAGCGCGCCTAATTTTTAATGGTACACGCCCCATTTGAATAAGGCGGGCTTGCGCCGGACGTCTTTACGATACACCACCGTAAGTTTACACGCAAGTGCTTGGTTAATCAGGCACTTGCGCTGAAAACTTGTGGCGGTGTAATGTAAAGACGATACGTTACGCCGCCGCAGTTTTTGCTGAATCTGGCCCTATGTCCTTAACTTACCTGTGTGCTGCTGTATAGAGGGATTGCAAAAGGCTGATACCAAGTTCAATTCAGGTATACTACTTGGTAATTAAAAAAATAAATACAAGTAATGAAGTTATACATAACTGAATGTAATCCTTTTTATGTGTTGTATCTGTCTGTGGTTCATCTTTGACGGCATATACTTGTTCTAGGACAGTAACAAAGTACCACTTTAACTGTAAGTGGTATCATTCCCTCTGGTTGTACTATATGATGAGGCTGCGCAAATCTCAAGTTAAAGACTTTGGACTTTTCTCTATATTTTGTACTAATCTCCAGATCAGTGACTTTAAAGTGTTAATGATGGTGGGTCAGCATAACGCCAACTAGCAGTTTTAGAAGGAAGTCTACAATGGCAGCTTATATTTTGCCAGTTTAGTTTACGATATTATCTAAATTCCAAAGTACAATTTCCTTTTTTTTTTTTTTTTCACTTGCTGTTGATTTTTTTGTGAATATATATTTTACTGACCGTTTTTGTTTATTTACATTCAGCTGTTGCTTAAGAAATTAGATGTATTTACCTGCCTTGTATGTTACAGTGTAATGTATTAAAAGAGAAGTGCACCTTTGACAAAAAAAATAATAAATGCGAATTTTTTTTGCAGAGTAAAAAAAAATAGCATTTACTATTTTTTGTTTGGGCGCCTGATGCCATGCAAGTCTCCTACAGATCTGTCAGTGTATCGACTTGCTTGTACCTCATACGAGGAAGCCGCTACATTCTGACAGCGCTGTGGTAGTTCATTGAAAACTACAAGCCGCAAAGGCTGCTGGACCTTGTAGTTTTCCATTCACATTTTTTTATTTTTTTTTTGTAATTGTGACCGCATACACTGGGAGAAGAGATGCACAATCTGCTGTTTAGCCGCAGGGGCCGTGCATTCATAACATGTTACACCCTGAATATGGGTGATACGTATTATGAAATTGAACTTTATCCTTTAAACAAAAAATATATCGGTTCATCCCTCAGTCCCTACCTTTTTTTGTTTGATTCGCCAGCCCCTTTCTTTTAGATTGTAAACCCGCAGGAGCAAACTGTTTGGTACTATATAAATCCTGTATAATAATAAAAAAGATATATTTATTTATTGCTTTTTGCTATCTTTGGTAAGACATTAGGAACCACAATATTCTACTTCAGTTTTATAGAGTGCATTTCTGAACTTTTGCCAGCAAGATGTTCTTCATCTTGTGTATTTATCTATAGCCATGTTAAGGACGTGGACCAAGTAACATTGAATGCCCAGATCGTTGACAATAAACCAGTAGATCAATCTTATGTAATTAAACCAATTTATCACAGCCGCTTCACCAATTTTTCTATCTATCCTGATTGTTTACTATATTATTTATACTAATATATGCTCAATAAGTGCTAGTGTCACCCCACCTTCTATATTAGCACAGCTTAGCGCTTAGGACTGCACAATTAAGAAAATTGGCCAGACTGTCAGATAAATGTAAATTGCAGCAGCTGCTTAAAAAAACAACATCTAGGGCAAACAGTAAAACAAGAAAACTGAAACAAAAAGTCCCAAAGTCCAATATAAAACTGTAGCAGCGCTACTTCCAAACTGTCGATTGAAACACTTCTATATATCATATATAGGAAATCAATGATAGTGCATATGGATAAAAACAGAAGAAATCCTCAATCAGTGCTCCTTTCACCAAGGGGGGCGGTCACCACGTGGGGAGATATTAACTCCCCTTTTGGGGATGTACTCACCACAAGTATGAAAATAAAGGGCCTGGAATATATATCTGTATTTATCCTGGAAGTTGCACTCTCCACCGACAGGTTAGCTGTGTTCAATCAAACCGCAATCACATATAATAGAAAAGACTCGCATAGTGTGATATCGTTTAAGCAAGTTTATTGAGCCCCATAACAACCCCTTATAAAATGTGCGTACCACAATATAAGTTTCAAGCAAAAAGGTATTGGTACTGTGCCTGTATGCCTCTCCTTGCCATAACAGTGAAGCCGCTCGTGCTTTTATTTCTCCCCTGTTCCTGGTCCCGGAGGTTGTACAGTGTCTCAGGTCAATGGATAAGCGTCACGTCCTGGCGCGTTTCGTCATTGGTTGACTTCATCTGGCTAATGACTAATATAGGCCTTACTATTCAGAAATTTCACCTTTTTGGGTCATATTGCTATCAACTGCTTGCCATCATGCAATATTGACAGCTACATATGTAGGAGATGTACTTTTTCCTGAGAAAGTTTAAAGTGATTGTAAAGTCTGTTTTTTCACCTTTTAATGTGTTCTATGCATTAAGGTGAAAAACTTCCTTTGCTGCAGCTACCCCCAGAGCTCCCCTTTTTTTTCTTACCAAAGTCCATCTGATCCAGCGATGTGCACGAGCCCAGCCGCTGTTTCTGTCCTTATTGGACAGATTGATAGCAGAGGGAGCCCGTGGCTCTCGCTGCTGTTGATCAAATCCAGTCACGTAGGGCACGCACGGGTGCCCCCAATGGAAAGCGCCTTTTACGTAGGGACACCTGATGAAGGGAAGGAGCCAAGATTGTGGTTAGGGCACCCCAGAAGAGGGGGATTGGGGCTGCTATGTGCAAAACTCTTGCACAGAGCAGGTAAGTATAACATGTTTGTTATTTTTATAAAAAAAATAAAATGCAACCTTTACAATCACTTTTTAAGACTAAACCATCTCTGTACTAGTCCTATACTGGGTCCTTCCTACCATCTAGCTGTTCTAAAACTTGTAGAGGACTTTTCAGGATATGGAGGTGCTTGGATCTGTGAAACATCTTATTTAATTATTGTTCTGTGCAGGGGTATTGCAGGAATACAAGGTTCTGTCTGCATTAAACTATATATTAAAGTGGTTGTAAACCTTACATATACCCAGTGAAGTGACTGGCTTCAGGTGATACAGAGGTGAAACAAATCTTCCTACATAAGCTGTACCTGTTTATCTGCAATCTTCTTTTCTCTGCATTCATTGAAAGTCCAGAATTTATAAAGCGTGTCTGAGCTGTCAGAAAAATGGGCCAGAGAGATACAATTGCACTCTGCAGATCACAATGAGGAGAGCTCTGAGACCTGATTGGAGGAAAGTGACACACCCCCTTTACACAGTACACGGGAATAGAGCTGAGGCTGCCAATCAGCTGGAGATCCCTCCCCTGTCCCCTTTTTTTCTTTAGGTGTCAGGAAAATTTGTAAGTAGTGATTCCTGCTGATAGCAAAGGAACTAAGCAGCAGACAGAAATGACACTTGGTGCTCTTAACTGAGACACGCTATAGAGGGATATGCTTTGCTCATACTTCATGTTTGAGGTTTACAACCACTTTAAGGTGTTTAACTGGCAAATTTCCTAGCTTTTCTGATATCAAATACTAAATATATTTCTAAGATGTATAGATATGGAATTTACTGTGCTTTTATTTCCATACAGACCATTGGCAATCTCCACTGAAGAGTTTGGTAAATTGTGGCCGACGTTGTCCAATGATGTGAAGGAGAAAGTTCAGGTCTCAAGTCCCCAAAAGTCTCTTCATGAATTGTTTCATGTCTTGCAACACAAATTGAACCTTCATGTTGTACAAGTTATAGGTAAGTAAAATTAGACTATTGATCGTGTCTGTAGAAGTTGTAATGGTTTTGCTTCAAACATTCACTCTTATCATGGGTTCTGTCCCCATTCATGTTTATTTCCATGTTTTATATTAGAATTGTGTGATTTGTCCCCTCTCGCATTTCCTCCTCGTTAGACATGTTTGGCTCCTAGCCCCACATGAGCTAGCCCACCAGGAAGCTGTCGCTGTACTGGGCCAATCATAAGCGGCCAAAGCATTCCCTGCCCTGCAGCTGCACTTATATACACCCCTTGTATACAATGCTTTGAAAAAGTATTCATACTAGGGCTGCGCATCTTCACCGGTCTCACAATTCTATGCGATTATCAAGTCCACGATTCGATTCAGCGATGCATCACGATTGCAGCGCAAGTGCGCATGGCTCTGCCCCCAAAATACTAAAGGAGATGATCAGAGACTGCAGACATAGTACAGGAGATGATCAGAGACTGCGGACATGGTACAGGAGATGATCAGAGACTGCGGACATGGTACAGGCGATGATCAGAGACTGCGGACATGCTACAGGAGATGATCAGAGACTGCGGACATGCTACAGGAGATGATCAGAGACTGCGGACATGCTACAGGAGATGATCAGAGACTGCGGACATGCTACAGGAGATGATCAGAGACTGCGGACATAGTACAGGAGGTCTATATTTCTCCTCCATACAGCCCAGTCCCTGCCTGCAGTGACAATGACTTATCACAGGTGACACATCAGATTCCACTACATGCCCGTACCCCCCCCCCCCCCCCCCCGTGTCCCCGGATAACAGCTCCTCTGTACTTACATGCTGTTCTGCGCACAGAGGATGATTGGAGGGAACAATGAGGAAAATGCATGATTTTCTTATACTGTGCACCCCACTTTAGGCTGGCTTGTCACCATTCAATGCATGTTTTTATGCATTTTATTGTGGATTTTTAAAATATACTAATGTGCATTTTCATGTACTGACAATGACCATGAACCCTCAATAAAAATATCAGTACAGCGAGGACTTAGACTTTTAAATACACTACCGTGTTATTTATTTTCTATTACAATTGACACATTTCCTCAGTGTATTTAAAAGTCCAAGTCCTCGCTGAACTGATATTTTTTATTGAGGGTTCCTTGTCATCTGTGCATTTTTAAAGGGCGTAAATAGGGTGGAACTCCCCTTTAAAAAGTGCACAGGAATACACACACGGCTGCTGGGAGGTCAGGACTGACAGCCCTGTGAGTTTCACTGCACTGTCTGCTGAAATTTCTCTGGCTCTTTGCACGTTCCAGCACACTAGGAGTTAACACAGAGAAATGCCGGCACAGGCAGAACACGTGTAGGAGTCAGACTGCTGATAAAATACCTGTGATAATAAATGCAGTTATAATCCATTAAGTGGCCATTGCTGCAATGTGCTTTTTAAAACGTATGCAGAATCATACCTCATGTCTCCGTGTGTATATAACTGTATATTCCCCTCGTGACTACATGCTCGGACCTGCCTCTCTCTCCTGATGTCTGTTCTCAGCCCCGCCCATCGTCTTTAGCTAAAGTAACAGATCACAAGAGAGGCGGGCGGGGCTGACATCAGAAGAGACTTTGAGACGAGGGATGTGAGAGGACAGAGGAAGAGAGGCGGGCCGGACCATGGAGTCACATGATAGCATGTACAGTTACTACACATGGAGCTATGAGGTATGAATCTGCATATATTTTAAAAAAGCACATACAGCGGTGGCCACTTAATGGATTATAACACGCATTTATTATAAAACAACCATTTTAAAAGACCTGCTCGGAGCGATCTCCCGGGAGGGGCAAGTCGGGATGACGTCACCCGACATCGATTATTGGGGTCACATGCATCGATGCTGCATCGGGGGGCCCCGAATCGTGGTGCATCGATGCAACGATTATATTCAGCACCCCTAATTCATACCCTATGAAATTTTCCACATTTTGTCATGTTGCAACCAAAAATGTAAATGTATTTTATGTGAAAGACCAAAACAAAGTGGCAAAGCTGGGGGGGGGGGGGGGGAGAAGGTGCTTTGGTCAGATGAGACCAAAATTGAACTTTTTGTCTTAAAGGCAAAAATGTGTGGTGGAAAAATAAAACTGCACATGACCCAGAGCACACCATCCCCACCGTGAAACATGGTGGTGGCATCATATTGTGGGGATGCTTTTCCTCAGCAGGACAGGGAAGCTGGTCAGAGTTGATGGGAAGATAGAGGGAGACAAATATACGGCAGTCTTAGAAGAAAACCCATACACACGATACGAAAATCGGGTGGAAAAATTCATACAGCGAGCTGTCTGACAATTTTTGGATTGTTAGTATGGTGCTTTTTCGGCAGGAAAAGGCTGGATGTGCAGACTATAATAATTTTGTCGAATGTGAACTCAACGGCTGATTTTTGTTTCATTGGTACAGTTTTCGTATGAAAAAAGTTAAGAGCAAGACTACGTATGGTCAGAAATCCCCCCCCCCCCCCCCCCCCCCCCCGGCTTAAGCTCCAAAACTTACCCCATCAGGAGGCACGTTTAGGAGCATTCTGAATGGTTGGCACCGACCAATCAGAACCTGCGTAGCCCGTCCTGTAAGCTGGGAAGAAGAGAAAGCCGGGGGGGGGGGGGGGGATTTCTAAGCCCTGAACCCGTGAGGCGGCTATACCAGGGCTCCTAACGGGAGATTGGCGTCCTCCAGGTCAGCGGGCATGGGGAGAGTGACGAGGGGGTCCTGTGTAAGTTCCCCTTACAGATTTTTCTGTAAAGGTGAACTTGCCCTTTAAAGGAACACTAAAGGTTCATTTTTTATTAGATCAATTGATTGCTGTAAGCTAGAGCATTTAAATATCACTTACCTCGTTTTTCCTTTTAACCTCCAAAATAGAGTAATCTAGGTTTGAAAATGCCATTTCCTGTCTCTCCTCTTCTTGCTTTCCACCAGCATCTGAGCCGTTTTGCATGGTGGAAAGCAGAATGTGCTCACCCCCTCCCTATGACTACAGCCCTGTGTGAAGATGCTCTCTTATCCCTCACAGGCATGGAGGCCAAGCCTAATGGGAACTGTAGTTCCCATTAGGCCGTGATGTAGCAAGAATGAATGCGCACCGCAAACCAGGAAGTCAGTGAGAATGATTCAGGAGTGCTGGAGGTGAATAAAACGGCTCGATTTCAACATGTATCAAACTAGTTATAATGCAAAACATTACTTTTTTACTTTATCGGCTACTGTCAGACTTTAATTTAAGAGGAAAATATTTTTGTCTTTACAACCCCTTTAAGTGTAACTTGTAATATTATTGACCCTGATTCCTGTCCTAAAAGATCTGACCACCTTAGGGGGCCTGTGTGTGGTAACATGTATGTTCTGACGTAAGCTATGACAATTCATCTTTGTCTGTTGTTATTATTATTATTATTACATTGTGTCCTATTTTAATCATGTGCATTGCTTTTAAGGTGATGAAGGGATAGTCGCATGCCAGCTGCTGCCCTCTGTCCCATCTCTGCTGCATTGTCACCTCCAGGAAGGATCGCTGCTTCTGTGGATAAGATCGTCATCTTCTGCTTTATCGGACTGCTTACTTTATCAATGCCAAAAAGCACTTGAGGACCACTAAAACTTGCTGTGCCTCCTCTTTGGGTTTACATGTTTGTATTATATTGAGAACCAAAGCAATGCTGCTAATAGATGGAAGATGTATGACTCTTGTACAGGATAACTTAAGACTTTGAAGAAGCATTGATTTTTTTATTGACAAATATTACAACCATTTTGTACCTGTAAGTTATTGATAATTGCTATATTGGTTTCCAGTACAATGAATGTAAACAGGTTTTTATTTTTTTATGCTTTTCAGTTCAAAATCTTCTTCACGTCAGACACCTTGAGCTGTGTTAATTTGTGTATAAGTTCTCATCAGGGGTATGACATGGATTTTTACCCTCTATAGAGTAATAGGCCAGCAATACATTGTTTAAACTTGTATGCATTAGTATTGTCTGTACCGTTATGGAAGTGCATGTAAAGCATTAAATGAGAACTCCAGATGGTTTAAAAAATATAAATCATGGTACATTACTTAAAGTAAACCTGTAAAGGAAGAAAGATTGGCTGCCACTGCTGGCCTACTTCTGAACATGGTTGTTCCACAGCAGGAGTGCTGTTCTAGCTAAGCCAATAGTCCTTCTCTGTATATCTGTTCCATAATTGTTGTCGTCGACTTGGAGTTGTAAAGTGATTGTAAAGCTTCCTTAAGTTTTTTATTATTATGCCCTGTGCATAGGTTTGGCACAAAGCAGCCCTGACCCTCCTCTTCTGGGGTCCCCTGGCAGTGCTTCTTGCTCCACCCTCCCACTGAGTGCCCCCATAGCAAGACTCTTGCTGTGGGGGCACTCGTGCATGCTCACTCCCTCGTCGCTGGCTGTGATTGACAGCAGTGGGAGTCAATGGCTTATGCTGCTATATGTGAGCCAATGAGGAGTGAGAGAGCCTTGGCGCTCATGCATTTTGCTGGATTGAAATCGGGCTCAGGTATATTTGGGGGGGGGGGGATCTTTTAACCTACTACATTAAATTAAAGGGGTTGTAAAGGTTCGTTTTTTTTATTTTCTAAATAGGTTCCTTTTAAGCTAGTGCAATGTTGGTTCACTTACCTTTTCCTTCGATTTCCCTTCTAGATGTTTTTTTTTTTTTTTCTCTGTTTTGTTTGTCTGTCTGAATTTCTCACTTGCTGTTCTGGCTCACTAACCACTGCTCAGATGATGGTGACAAGTTTACTGAGCAGAAACATGAAGTGAGAAATTCGGACAAAGGGAAAAAAAACATTTAGGGGCAGATCCACAAAGAAGTTACGCTGGCGTATCTTCTAATTTGCTCCGGCGTATCTTTGTTTTGTATCCACAAAACAAGATAAGCCTGAAGCTGTGCTAGATCCGACGTCTTAGTACGCCGTCGGATCTAAGGTGCATATTTACGCTGGCCGCTAGGTGGCGTTTCCGTCAATTTCCGTGTTCAGTATGCAAATTGGCTAGATACAGCGATCCACGAACGTACGTCTGGCCGGCACATTTTTTTTACGTTGTTTCCGTAAGGCTTTTTTTCGGCGTATAGTTACCCCTGCTATATGAGGCGTATCCTATGTTAAGTATGGCCGTCGCTCCTGCGTCGATTTTTTAATTTTTTACGTTGTTTGCGTAAGTTGTTCGAATAGGGCTTTGCGTAGAATGACGTTCACGCCGTAAGCATTGGCTTGTTGCGGGTTAATTTTGAGCATGCCCACTGGGATACCCCCACGGACGGCGTTAAAAAAAAAACGTAATTTACGTCGGGTCAAGACGTATTTACATAAAACACGCTTCCATCACATACATTTGAATTGTGCGCCCTTACGCCGCCAAAGTTACACTACGCCGCCGTAACTTACGGCGCAAATTCTTTCAGGATAAGGAAAAAACGCTGTAAGTTACGGCGGCGTAGTTTATCGGAGATACGCTACGCCGGCCGCAACAATGCGCCAGGCTACGTGGATCTGGCCCTGTGAAGGGAAAATGAAGGAAAAGGTAAGTGAACCAACAATGCACTAGCTTAAAGGAACCTATTTAGAAAATAAAAAACAAACCTTTCCAACCCCTTTAAGGTAAACAAAATAAAAACGTTCTCTTTGCCTTTACAACCCCTTTAAATCCAGAAGGTCCGTATGACAACCAAGCAACAAACCTTTTCAAAAGGAGAGGTCCGCTTTTTAGCTACATCATTTTTCCATGACAGGTTTTCTTTAATAATATTTTTACAGCTGGTAATAAAAAAAAAATGCTGCAATAGACTTTGAGCTACCAATTACCGTATTTATCGGCGTATACCGCGCACTTTTTTGCCCTGAAAACCAGGGCAAAATCGTGGGTGCGCGATATACGCCGATACCCGCTTTCCCGCGCCGATTTCGAATACTGCGCCGGCATATACCGAGCGCAGTACACTCGGGCAGGCTCGGCTCCTCTCGCGCTCACGTCCTGGACGTACAGGACGTGAGCGCGAGAGGAGCCGAGCCTGCCCGACTATACAAGAGTGTACTGTGCTCGGTATAGGCCGGCGCAGTATTCAAACTCGGTGCGGGGATCGAGCGGGGAGGACGCCGCAGAAGGACGC
Organism: Rana temporaria; assembly: GCF_905171775.1. Classification (NCBI taxonomy): domain Eukaryota; kingdom Metazoa; phylum Chordata; class Amphibia; order Anura; family Ranidae; genus Rana; species Rana temporaria. The sequence continues at coordinate 64,639,231 of NC_053491.1, read as the reverse complement.
CGGACCCGACGAAGAGGACACCTGAAGCCGCAGACGGACGCCGGACCCGACGAAGAGGACACCTGAAGCCGCAGACGGACGCCGGACCCGACGAGGCCGCCGATGGACGCCGCGCAAGACACCAAAACTAAGTACAAAAATCTTTTTTCCACAGGAATGCGGGTCAACTTTAGGGGTGCGCGCTATACGCCGGAGCGCGCAATACCCCGATAAATACGGTACTAATCACTTGTCAATCAATATGCATTATGTGTATTTCCAAGTTCAGCATTATAACATTTCCTATAGCTGTGCTCTATAGCCAAACCTTTCATTAATATCTTCTCACTGCTTCTCTGCAGAGTCTTCCTTGGCTTTCATCTTATTTCCCAGACCTTTGCTCCCCAGTAGACTTTTATATTGATGTTCTGTTCCAATTTTTATTTTTTGCTATAAAGCACCAAGGACAAAGCTTACCTGTACTGAAGTGTGTTCCGTGTCCTGCTGCATACTATAGAAATCTACTCCACACCGCATAATTCTTCCTGTACTGCAAGGTTAATGCTTCGAGTGTGAAAGATTTGCACCTCTCACCCACCTCCTCCGTTCATAGAACTTGTATTATTCTTTCCCAGAATAGAGTGTTCACATCAGAGGCTGGTGTCGGGCTTGCACTTAAGGAAAAACCCTTTTTCTCCAGCCATTATCCACACTTGATTATTGCTGTTTTCTTTTGTTAGACTAAATCACTCCAGGTGGAGAGCTGTCAGTTGGCATCTTAGCAGCCTTATTTATTTATTTACTTATTTTTGTGCCTTTTACATGGAATGTGTACATAAAGATGCTTAATGTGTTTTTACATTTTTTTTTCTATGCCATGTCAGTGCCACCTCAATACTGGGCACTTTCACCCCCTTCCTGCCCAAGCCATTTTTTAGCTTTCAGCACTGTCACAATTTTGAATGACAATTGCGAGGTCATGCAACACTTTACCCAAATGAAATTGTAATAATTTTTTCCCCATAAATAGAGCTTTCTTTTGGTGGTATTTGATCACCTCTGCGGTTTTGATTTTTTTCGCTATAAACAAATAAGAGCGAAAATGTTGGGAAAAAAAGCAATATTTTTTTACTTTTTGCTATAATAAATATCCCCAAAAATATAGAAAAAACAAATATTTTTCCTCAGTTTTGGCCAATACGTATTCTTCTACATATTTTTGGTAAAAAAAATCGCAATAAGCATATATTGATTGGTTTGCGCAAAAGTTATAGCGACTACAAAATGGGGGATATATTTATAGCATTTACATTTTTTTTTTTTTTTTACTAGTAATGGTGGCGATCAGCAAATTTTATCGTGACTGCGATATTGTGGCGGACACATCGGACACTTTTCACACTATTTTGGGACCATTCACATTTATACAGCGAACAGTGCTATAAATATGCACTAATTACTGTGTAAATGTGACTGGCAGGGAAGGGGTTAACCACTAGGGGGCAATCAAGGGGTTAAATGTGTACCCTAGGGACTGATTCTAACTGTAGGGGGAGGGGACTGACTGGGGGAGGTGACCGATCTGTGTCCCTATGTACAAGGGACACCGCATCGGTCTCCTCTCCCTGACAGGACATGGATCTCTGTGTTTACACACAGAGATCCACGGTCCTGCTCAGTTACTGGGCAATCGCGGGTGCCCGGTGGACATCGCGGCTGCTGGGCACGCGCGTGGGGTTTCTCAGTAATGCAGCGGGTATGTGCGCCCCCTTGTGGCTCAGCAAGGCGAGGACGTCATATGACGTCCTCCCAGAACTAGAGCATTATCGTGCCGCCATCAATTGACGGCGGGCGGTAGTAAAGTGGTTAATGACTGTGTTATAGGAACACAGATTTTGTTGTGACTTTAGTTCTAATCTTATCATTAATGAAGGAATTCATTGACTTGCATAATATCTGCCAGTGTCATAACCCACACAACAATTCATGGTTTTAATTTTTATAATAACAGCTGCATGACAATCGCATTGCTATGTAAGAGTCCTTCCCTTATTAACTACTTTGTAAAAACGTCATATGGCAGCCAGTCAGGATAACGCAACCACCGCCCGACCGTCATTTTGCTATAGGCTGGGCGGTAAGTGGTTAAATGATAATATGACTAACATTTTTTAACTTTAAGATGTTAAAGAATGTTGGTCATTTTCAGTTATTTAAAAATAAAGTGGCCGCCACTGCTACTAATAATAGATATAATAGCTCTTATCATTGACAGACCTCACTTCCACCACCCAACAAAGCATAGAAAGCTTCTTCCACCATACAATGGCCTAGGTAGGTCACAGATAATATGAGTGACCACACATAAGATGAGAAATCAGAAATCCTCACATATGCCTGGCAGTTATGCAGCTGGCACCACCACCAATAACAATTAAAGCTGAATAGGCAAATGGAAAATTCTGTTCTCTAATAATTAAAATGACGTATGTTCATCTGACAGCAGATTTATTGCTGCTCATTTTTGTAATGCGCTCTTGTATACTTGCAGGGAGGAGAATTTCATTCTATATATACAAAATAAACAAATGATTATGGTCTTCAATGGCTTTTTAAATGTTTTTCTTTATATTTTGGCTACTTTTAATCTGAATTAAAAATATAAATAACATTTTAATGTTTTAGACTAACTGTAAAGTTTTATCTCAATGGAAACCGCTTTTATTCTGTTCTTACAAACTAGAACTCGACTGTTTCTAGGAAACATTCACGTGTGTGTGTGTGTGTGTGTGTGTGTGTGTGTGTGTGTGTTAGGCTGCATTCACACCTAGGCGTTGGCGTTACCAGGCGTTTTTACGCGCGTTTTTTTCGCGCGTTTTTGTGCGCGTTTGCGCGCGTTTGTGCGCGTTTGCGCGCGTTTGAGCAGAGCGACGTCCAGCGTTTTTTGTTTTTTTTTTGACCAATAGTAAAATAGATCACCTCTGTCATCATTTGTTGCTATGTGAAAGGTTTTTTTTTCCTCTTCCTGGGTGATAATTCCTCTTCCGGGTCATCCTTGTGCTTCTGACTCCATTGTGAAAATGAGTGATGACGAGATGGCTTTGTTCATGGCAGCAGCCACTGCTAGCCAATATCTTGTAAACGAGAGGCAGAGAAAAAGGAAGAGGCAACGCAGATTTTGGATACACCCCGTCATTGCTGATCGGGAAGAAAGAGGGCAATTTTGGGTGATGTACCAAGACCTCCGTGACCATGAAGACAAATTTCTGGACTACACCAGAATGTCCATAAAAAGGTTAGTAAAAAATGATCTGGAATCATTTATTTTTTACATTGTACCATTTGGGTTGCCACCTTTTCTTCAAGTCAAACATGTACACTTCTGCGGTGCACAACTATTTTTTTTAATACTATGAACTATACATATATTTTGTTAGTATTTTACATTTCTAATCATATGAATATAATAAAAATAGTCCCCTTTCCATTGCAGTCCACAGAGTTCCCCCTTTACATTAGAGTCCACAGAGTTCCCCCTTTACATTAGAGTCCACAAAGTTCCCCCTTTACATTACAGTGCACAGAGTCCCCCTTTACATTACAGTGCACAGAGTCCCCCTTTACATTACAGTGCACAGAGTCCCCCTTTACATTACAGTGCACAGAATCCCCCTTTACATTACAGTGCACAGAGTCCCCCTTTACATCACAGTCACCCTTTTGCATCTCAACTCCCAGATTTCCCTTTCACTGTATGGGTTAACCAACATAATCTGATTGAAGCGAGACCTCAAGATACTCAGACATAAGGGATGCTCTGTGAACCATGATCTAAGGGGGAAACCGAGATCTCTGATGTACGGAGAGGACTCCAATGTGAGAACTCTGATTTTTCCTAGTGTACTCACCAAGAGGCAGGATAGAGAAAGGGGGTGGGTGCTTCTGTTAGACAGCGATGGAGGGTGAGCTCACTCACCCCTTGGCAGATAGCACATCTCATCCTGGTATATCTGTGGCTGCTGGGTTGTAAGTTTTCATCCCCTGCAGCCATTAACCCTGCCGGAAATCCATATTCTGGTCAGAAAAATCTGTCAGAGTGTCAGGCAGTCTGAAACCCAGACACATGATTCCAAACCCGAACTGTTCTGGCGAATCCCGGAAAGGTGGCAACCCTAGTACCAATCCATTGCCAATTTTAAATTTCATTTTCCTTTACAGCTTTGATGAGTTGCTGGAATTGTTGATCAACAGATTGCAGAGGATGGACACCTACTTCCGCAACTGTATCCCCCCTGTGGAGCGACTTATCATAACACTGAGGTAATTTTTATTTAGCGCTTTGAATGTAATACACTCTATTATATATATATATATATATATATGTGTAATAAAAACCAAACAAAAATTCTGTAGGAACAAAATTATTTTAATATTTTAATCAACCAAAACATTGGGTCTTTTTTTTTTTATTAGGAAAATATACACAAAGTGCACAAATACACAAAATATACAAAAATGTTTTATACATAATCCTTATTTACAATTGCTGTAAATTTGGGGAGGAGTCCTCTTCCCCGTGCGGTGACATGGCGACCGACAGTGCGTGGGCAAAAGGGGGCCAAGTGGAGGTGGTGCTGTCTTCCCCTGACCAATTGGAAGGTGGTGTTGCTTGTGGTGGTGGTGGTGTTCGTGTTGGGGCATTCCTGAAAGTCGATTGTCTCGGTCGATGTGGGTAATGTGATGTAGGTGTAGTCGTTAACGCAGGGTAAGTAGAAGGTGGTGGGTGGTAAGAAGAAAGTGTTGTAGGAGGCAGAGTACTGTATGTGACAGGTGGTGTTGAGAGATGAGGAAAAGGAGAATGAGGGTGGTAAGAAGAAGGTTGTGAATAAGGAAAAGGATTCAGAGAAGTGTGAGTGGAAGGTGTTGGCACAGGAGGTAAATGAGTTAGAGTGGTGGTGAAAGGATGGTGCGCAGAAGTCGGTGGTGGTGTTGGTCGAGGAGGTTGGTCGGAAAGCTGTGGTCCTGTCCAAAGGGTAACGGGTGGTGGGGAGAAATGGGTCGTGGGTGGTGTTGGGACATGCTCGGTCCGTTTATTGGCATATGGGCCATAGGGTGGTGGTGGTTCGGATAAATCGTCAGCGTCTGTCGGGGGTATAAATGTCGAGATGTATCTAGCCGTACAGGACAGCACCACCGCTTGCAGATTTGGGGGAACTTTGTCGATTAGTTCCCCCAGACATTTTGCTACATTTTGCCCATACGATCTATTGCTCATCCGGTCAGACATGTTGGTCATAATGTCCAACATACGATCCAGGGCTGGATCCGGAGCAGGAGCCCTCCTACGCAGAGCACGCGGAGGTCCAATATGCGCAATGTTAACTGGGGGCTGCTCTGCAAGTGGTCTTGTTGCATTAGCATTTGATGCCTCGGAGTGCTGCGGTTCCGGCTCCAGAGTAGCCATCGCTTGATCCCCCGATGCCACGCTCTCTCTGTCCCCTCTCTCTGCCACGCTCTCTCTGTCCCCTCTCTCTGCCACGCTCTCTCTGTCTACTACAGCTGTGGCAGCCTCGTCCCAGCAGCTTTCAGTACTGAAAAAAGAAATCATGTATTCAAAAATAATTTTAAAACATTTGGTTTACCGAGCAAAGTACAGATAATGGTTTACCTCCCCAAATCCAGCACCGGTCTCAGAAACTCCAATTCCTTTGCATGAACGTATTCTCTCACCGAACATGCTCCACTCCCACTTCGGCGCTGCTCCCGCTGTGCCTTCAGCTGGCGAGCGTAGGCGTCCCTTATACTCTTCCATCTGAGTTTTAGAATTTTCACTGTAAAAAATAAAATAAAATAATATATATTATTTTCTTTGTAGGTATCTATCAACTGGACAATCGATTGCAAGTCTGCATTACTCGTTTCGTATTGGAAGATCTACTGCCAGTTATATAATTCGGGACACCTGCAGTGCCATTTGGGAAGTCCTGAAACCCATTGTGTTTAAAAAACCGGCAGCAGAGGACTGGGAAAAAATTTCCCAAGTATTCTGGGAACGCTGTAACTTTCCGAATTGCCTGGGAGCGATCGATGGGAAACACATCAGAATTGTTAAGCCCATGGCTAGTGGGAGCCAGTATTTCAATTATAAGAAATACTTTTCATTCGTCTTAATGGCTGTGGCTGATGCCAATTATTGCTTTACCTACATTGACATTGGTTCCTATGGAAGTAGTGCAGACTCTGCGATTTTTGGGAACTCCTCTTTTGGGCAATTACTTCGAACAGATGGTCTGGACCTTCCACAAAATAGTCCACTCCCGGGCACAAACGGCCCTCCCCTACCAAGTGTCTTTGTGGGTGATGAGGCTTTTGCTCTGAACACACACCTACTTCGGCCTTATTCAGGACATAATCTGAACGAAGACAAACGCATATTCAACTACCGGCTTAGCAGAGCACGCCGCGTAGTTGAGTGTGCTTTTGGAATTTTGGCGAACAAGTGGAGGGTTCTCCACACACCAATTGTGCTCAACATGCAAAATGCCATTAGTGCTGTAGAAGCGGCGTGTGCCTTGCACAATTTTGTCAGGCAGCGCGATGGTCTAGATTACGAGGAGCCAGTCCATGAGACTCTGGAAAGAGCTCATTGGACTGGTGTACGTGGGAACACACAGGGGACACATGTCCGTGAACAGTATGCCGCATACTTTGTCTCTCCTGAAGGGCAGGTCCCTTGGCAGCTCAATTCCATTTAATTTATTGAACTTTTCAGCTTTTGACACGCTTATTTTGTGAAATATATTCTTTACTATGCTGTTTTGTGGAAAAAAAATAAAAAATGATTCATGTTTTAAGAAGTCTCATTCTAATTTTATTTTGATACAGTTTTATCATTGGGTTCAATAGCCCTATGATATTGTGTGCCATTTTATATTAGTGACATTCTATCTATTGTAAACTTAGTTTATGTATTTATTCTGTGGTCTAATAAAGGGCCTGTAAGTGACCGCCTAGACGTGGGTTGGGGGTCCGATCAGGACCCCCAGGGTACATCCGGGGGTTAAGTGGCTCTATATGTGTCCCCCTGCGTGTGACTTTCTCCTCCTGTGTAAACACAGGAAGAGGGAAGTGATGACACTGACACCAGTACACGTAGGCACAATCCCCTTTTGGATCTCCAATCCACTCCCCCATCCCCTTGTCACAGTATCAATGAATGCAGTGAACATATATTTACTGATCACTGCAGGCAGAGTGTAGGTCCTGTGTAGCCCCCGTCCCCACCTGACGCTGTAGTCGCTAGGTCGATTGAATTTTTTAATATTTTTAGATTAAAGATGTGTAAAATAATATTTTTTTTGAAAAATGTCACTAAATTTTTGGATTATTAAAAATCACAGAGGGGATCAAATATCACCATTAATAAGCTCTATTTGTGGGAAGAAGAGAACGCAATTTATGTTTCTAAGCCATGTCGCATGACCGCACAATAGTCATATTTGTAAAGACACATTTTTAAACTTAACAGCATATTGGTACGGTAATAAATGCCTACTGTAACGACAAACAATCATTCCATTATTTCATTAGTGGCATTTTGTATTTCTGTTATGTTTTTTGATAGAGTTTACCTTTGCTATCATGGGACTTATTTATCCGTGCCCAGTTCTCATAGATTTGGCTCCCAATAGAACACCAAGCGTCCCAACGGGTGGTCCTCATTTTGTAGCCCGGTGCCCTGCTGTCATAAAGACAGGGGTGCTCCTTCACCATCCTGATGAAATTTTCAGGCTCCAGCATCGAAAGGGTTCGATCAAATTCGGCCTCCATTGAGAAAAATGTGACTTTTCTTTATTGTAAGTAAAGTAAAATGGTGATTTCACAAGTTCCTGTAAAAAAATATGTCATTTCCTGTTTTGTTTTGGAGCTGTATGGGCGTCAAAACGCGCGTAAAAACGCGCATAAAAACGCTTGCTGTCGCGCGATACGCTCAATTCGCGCGTTTCCCATTACTTTCTATGGTAAAAAAAAACGCGCGGAAACGCCTATGTCGCGCGCTTCGCGCGACAAAAAAAGGTCCGGGACTAGTTTGAGCTTCGCGCGACAGGCGTTCAGGCGTTCAGGCGTTCAGGTGTGAACAGGCACCATAGGAAACAATGTTAAATCTGCCCTCCCGCGTTCGTGAGCAGTGCGTTTCAGGCGTAAAAACGCCTAGGTGTGAATGGGGCCTTATTCTCATTGAGCAGTTTCATTAGTGGCTCTCGCAGGCGCAGTCCATATAAATGCCTTACATAGTGACTCAGTTTATCATTTGCTCCACTTGGTTTTACAACAATTTCCTGACCTGTTTGACTCGTATATTTCTGCCTAATTACCTGTTCACAATTTACTTACATTGGACATTTGCTCTTATTCAAGTTATTCCCAGTTTATATTCCATACTATTCCAGGACCTTCTCTCCAGCTCACTGGGGTTGGTTTACTAAAGGCAAATCCACTTTGCACTGCAAGTGCACTTGGAGGTGCAGTCACTGTAGATCCGAGGGGAGGATCTGAAATGAGGGGAAGCTCTGCTTCCCCTCATTTCAATCCAATCATGTACAAGCAAAAATGCATTTTTTTTTCCTTGCATGCTCCCCTCAGATCTACAGCGACTGCAGTTCCAAGTGCACTTGTAGTGTAAAGTGGATTTGCCTTTAGTAAATACCGTATTTATCGGCGTATACCGCGCAACTTTTTTGCCCTGAAAATCAGGGCAAAATCGTGGGTGCGCGATATACGCCGATACCCGCTTTCCCGCGCAGAGTTTGAATACTGCGCCGGCATATACCGAGCGCAGTACACGTGTATAGTCGGGCAGGCTCGGCTCCTCTCGCCCTCACGTCCTGGACGTACAGGACGTGAGAGTAGCCGAGCATGCACGACTATACACGAGTGTACTGCGTTCGGTATATGCCGGCGCAGTATTAAAACTCGGCGCGGGGATCGAGGGGGGAGGACGCTGGACCCGACGAGGCCGCCGATGGACGCCGCGCAAGACACCAAAACTAAGTACTAAAATGTTTTTTTTACAGGAATGTCGGGTCCACTTTAGGGGTGCGCGCTATACGCCGGAGCGCGCAATATCCCGATAAATACGGTAAACCCCATTGTCTCTTTTGATGGCCCAATTTCCACTTGTTCTTTATTTCTTCTCTGCTTGCACTAACATGCAATGCCAGCTTAAAGGATTAGTTCACTGTCCCAAAAAAAAATGCCTATGTAGGTAAGGGATGTGTATAGATGAACACAAACCGAGCAGCTTTGACCAAGGTTGAATAATGTCCTTGCTACAGGCATAGTCTATTTACATACCACCTGATGCTAGGAAGTTGCTACAGCCTCATGCACACTACTCAGTTTTTTTTTCCGTTCAACCAGCTGGGCTAAATGGGAAAAACTCAGGTTGGAGCCTCTGTACTAACAATCCAATGTTGGTACACAATCTCCCCTGCTGTGCTACTTTGTCCTGAAAGAGGAACGACCCAACCTGCCAGAACACTTCAGTCAGCGCTCTCAGCCATTGGCTGAAAGTGGTGAATGCAAGACGGTCGGCAGACCTTTTTTTTGGTCATGACCCTGGCTAGCGTCTGTCGGACTGGCCACCGTACACACGAGCTGAATGTCAGACGGTTTCTATTGAACTGGCCGATACAGCCTGACATTCGGCTCTTGTTTACTAGGCTTTAGACACTCCTGTCATCAAAGAAGTTTTATAATAGTAATCACTTGCTTCCCTCATTCAAGGTAGCCTGAAAAGTCTAACCTCATGCATCCTTGTGACAGGTCAGGGACTCCTCCTGGTAGTAAAGGCTGGATCAGGAAGACGGCACTATAGCCAACACCAAAAAAAAGTTTAATTTATCATTCATTACAGGTATCTTTTATGTGTGTATTATTTTTCAATGTTTGCTTTATGTAATATAGGGAATGGTACAAAGTTTGATGCTTTCCAACTGCTTGTAAATCACTTTGTGGGGCAGCACAGTGGCTTACTGGTTATCACTTCTGTTTAGCAGCACTTGGGTCATTGGGTCGAATCCCAACTATGGCACTAGCTGCACAGAGGTCACACGCTCTCCCTGTGCCTATGTGGGTTTCCCCTGGGTACTCGGGTTTCCCTTCACAATCCAAAGACATGCTGGTAGGTCAGTTGGCTCATGTCTGAATTATGTGTGAATGTGAGTTAGGGACCTTAGATTGTAAGCTCCTTGGGGGCAGGGACTGATGTGAATGTGCCATCTATATCTATATAATCTCATCACACAAAAGGGAGTACACCCCTCACATTTTTGTAAATATTTTATATCTTTATAACACTGAAGAAATGCCACTTTGCTACAATGTAAAGTAGTGAGTGTACAGCTTGTATAACTGTAAATTTGTTGTCCCCTCAAAATAACTCAACACTCAGCTATTAATGTCTAAATCGCCAGCAACAAAGTGAGTACACCCCTAAGTGAAAATGTCCAAATTGGGCCCAAAGTGTCACTATTTTGTGTGGCCACCATTATTTTCCAGCACTGCCTTAACCCTCTTGGGCATGGAGTTCACAGGTTGCCACTGGAGTCTGCTTCCACTCCTCCTTGACGACATTGCATAGCTGGTGGATGTTAGAGACCTTGCGCTCCTCCACCTTCCATTAGAGGATGCCCCACAGACGCTCAATAGGGTTTAGGTCTGGAGATATGCTTGGCCAGTCCATCACCTTTACCCTCAGCTTCTTTAGCAAGGCAGTGGTCATCTTGGAGGTGTGTTTGGGGTCGTTACCATGTTGGAATACTGCCCTGCGCCCCAGTCTCTGAAGGGAGGGGATCACGCGCTACTTCAGTATGTCACAGTACATGTTGGCATTCATGGTTCCCTCAATGAACTGTAGCTCCCCAGTGCCGACAGCACTCATGCAGCCCCAGACCATGACACTCTCACCACCATGCTTGACTGTAGGCAAGACATCCTTGTCTTTGTGCTCCTCACCTGATTGCTGTCGCACACGCTTGACACCATCTGAACCAAATAAGTTTATCTTGGCCTATTCGACCACAGGACATGGTTCCAGTAATCCATGTCCTTAAGCCTCGTACACACGATTGGATTTTCCGACAGGAATTGTGTGTTGACAGCCTGTTGGTGGAAAATAGTTTGTACGCTCTATTGGACAATTGTTGTCGGATTTTCGGCGGACACATGTTGGATGGCAGGCTTTAAAATTTTCCGTGGACAACTGTCTGTTGTTGGATTTTCCAATCGTGTGTGCACAAGTCGATCGGACAAAAGTCCAAAGTACAAACACACATGCTCGGAATCAATGCTCACCAAACACATTAGCAGAAGGTTCCCAAAGGGTGGCGCTAAAGAGCTGAAAAACAACGTAGTACGTCACTATGTTCGTGTTTGTTGGCCGACAATTGTGTGCCGTTTTGTATGCAAGACAAAATCCAGGAACACGCCCTTCGGACAAAAGTCTGATGCTTTGTCTGTGGAAAATCTGATCGTGTGTACAAGGCTTTAGTCTGCTTGTCTTCAGCAATGTGTTTGTGGGCTTTCTTGTGCATCATCTTTAGAAGAGGCTTCCTTCTGGGATGACAGCCATGCAGACCAATTTGATGCAGTGTGCGGCATATGGTCTGGGCACTGATAGGCTGACCCCCACCCCTTCAACCTCTGCAGCAATGCTGGCAGCACTCATACGTCTATTTTCCAAAGACAACCTCTAGCTATGAAGCTTGGCACACGCACTCAACTTCTTTGGTCGACCATGGTGAGGCCTGTTCCAAGTGGAACTTGTCCTATTAAACCTCTGTATGGTCTTGGACACCGTGCTGCAGCTCAGTTTCAGGATTTTGCCAATCTTTATATAGCCTAGGCCATCTTTATGTAGAGCAACAATTATTATTTTTTCGGATCCTCCGAGTTCTTTGCCATGAGGTGCCATGTTGAACTTCCAGTGACCAGTATGAGAAAGTGAAAGTGATCACACCAAATTTTACACACCTGCTCCCCATTCACACCTGAGACCTTGTAACACTGAGTCACATGACACCGGGGAGGAAAAATGGCTAATTGGGCCCAATTTGGACATTTTAACTTTGGGGTGTACTCACTTTTGTTGCCAACAGTTCAGACATTAATGGCTGTGTGTTGAGTTATTTTGAGGGGACAGCAAATGTACACTGTTATACAAGCTGTACACTCGCTACTTTACATTGTAGCAAAGTTTAATTTCTTCAGTGTTGTCACATGAAAAGATGCAGTTTAATAAAATATTAACAAAAAAGTGAGGGGTGTACTCACTTTTGTGAGTTACTGTATATTATATGTAAAGTGCTGTGTAAATTGATGCCACTATATAAGCACATGAAATAAATAAATACTAAAAACTGATGTCTAAAGAAGGGTTCTGCAATCACACTTAAGTTATGGGATTGCCAGTCTGCCATCGCCAGGGTAAATGCTGTGCTGCATTGACTTTATAACGCAAAAATAAACTCTCTTAAACAATGTTAATGACATGTGATGTGCTTTATTTTAAATACTTCTAATCTTCTGTCTCTGCACGAGCTGCTGAAGCCAACTTGTCTAGCCAGTAGGTAGCACTTCTAAAATGGATTAGGAGGCGCGGTATATAACACATTCTAATAGGATTGTTTTACAATCTTAAGTAATCTGCAGCGATTAAAAATAAAGAACATTCTCAGTATGATCCCTTTGTAGAAAGCTATGAATAAACTTGAAGATTAGAATCATTCTTTGCAATGCCTTAAAGAATGGAGTTTTCTTTAATGTATTTTGTTCTCACAAGTTTAATGTGAAGTCCGTGGGTCTATAAACCAAACTTGTACAGTGTCTCTGTGGACATCATTAACGGCTTGTTTTGCAGCATGTTAAAGCGGGGGTTCACCCGTACATAAAACTTTTTCCCCTTAGATGGATGCTCGTTTTCTCTAGGGGAATCGGCTAGTTGTTTTAAAATATGAGCATTACTTACCGTTTACGAGATGCATCTTCTCCGCCACTTCCGGGTATGGGCTGCGGGACTGGGCATTCCTATTTTGATTGACAGTCTTCCGAGAGGCTTCCGACGGTCGCATCCATCGCGTCACGATTTTCCGAAAGAAGCCGAACGTCGGTGCGCAGGCGCAGTATAGAGCCGCACCGACGTTCGGCTTCTTTCGGCTACTAGTGACGCGATGGATGCGACCGTCGGAAGGCTCTCGGAAGACTGTCAATCAAGAAGGAACGCCCACTCCCGAAGACCCATACCCGGAAGCGACGGAGAAGATGCATCTCGAAAATGGGTAAGTACGGCTCATATTTTAAAACAACTAGCCGATTCCCCTAGACAAAACGAGCATCCATCTAAGGGGATTTTTTTGAAAAAAAATTCTTATGGGTGAACTCCCGCTTTAAATGTATTGTTACAGCCTGGGAAACATGAAATTAATAATCTGATTATAGTGACTTACCTGAAAGTTGCCTTGTGATAGCAAAGCAAAGTTGTATCTTAATCGTACAGTACAGGGTTATAAACTGGTACCTTCAGGTGCTTGGACCCACCCCCATAACCTTCTGGGAGCCCTCCGTTTTTTGCTAGTGTCCTAATGTGATGGACCTCTTTTCCCTTATAGAAAAATCACTGTTAGCTTTACTTTGGATTTTTCAACTTTTTTTTAAGGTGTTTATTGAACAAGTTTAGACCGTTTCCAATGTACATACAATGCATTTGCTTATATCTATTGATACATTTCATGGTTATCTTGGCACCCTTAACATTAATCCTATCATCGTGACCTTCAAGTCCGCAATATGCTGAAGCACATACACTTATGCCCTGTACACACGATCGGTTCATCCGATGAAAACGGTCTGATTGATTTTTTCATCAGATATCCGATGAAGCTAACTTTCATCAGTCGTGCCTACACACAAAAAAACTATCGTGTCAGAACGCGGTGATGTAAAACACAACGACGTGCTGAGAAAAATGAAGTTCAATGCTTCCGAGCATGCGTCGACTTGATTCTGAGCATGCGTGGATTTTTAACTGATGGACGTACCCATAGACAATCGTTTTTTTCTATCGGTTTTTTAACCATCAGATAATTTTAAAACAAGTTCCTAGTTTTTTCACCGATGGATAGAAAAACGATGGGGACCACACACGATCGGTTCATCTGATGAAAACGGTCTGATGGACCGTTTTCATCAGACGAACCGATCGTATGTACGCGGCATTAGAGTCGGGTCCATAAATATTGTGACATCGACACAATTCTAATCTTTTTGGCTCTATACACCACAACAATGGATTTGAAATGAATCGAACACGATGTCCTTTAACTGCAGACTTTCAGCTTTAGTATCCAAATCAGGTGAATGGTGTAGGAATTACAACCGTTTGTATATGTGCCTCCCACTTTTTAAGGGACCAAAGGTAATGGGACAGATTAACAAACATAAATCAAACTTTCACTTTTTAATACTCGGTTGCAAATCCTTTGCAGTCAATTACAGCCTGAAGTCTGGAACGCATAGACATCACCAGACACTGGGTTTCATCCCTGGTGATGCTCTGCCAGGCTTCTACTGCAACTGTCTTCAGTTCCTGCTTGTTCTTGGGGCATTTTCCCTTCAGTTTTGTCATCAGCAAGTGATATGCATGCTCAATCGGATTCAGGTTAGGTGATTGACTTGGCCATTGCATAACATTCCACTTCTTTCCCTTAAAAAACTCTTTGGTTGCTTTCGCAGTATGCTTCGGGTCATTGTCCATCTGCACTGTCAAGCGCCGTCCAATGAGTTCTGAAGCATTTAGCTGAATATGAGCAGATAATAATATTGCCCGAAACACTTCAGAATTCATCCTGCTGCTTTTGTCAGCAGTCCCATCATCAATAAATACAAGAGAACCAGTTCCATTGGCAGCCATACATGCCCACGCCATGACACTACCACCACCATGCTTCACTGATGAGGTGGTATGCTTTGGATCATGAGCAGTTCCTTTCCTTCTCCATACTCTTTTCTTCCCATCACTCTGGTACAAGTTGATCTTGGTCTCATCTGTCCATGAACGTTGTTCCAGAACTGTGAAGGCTTTTTTAGATGTTTGGCAAACTCTAATCTGGCCTTCCTGTTTTTGAGACTGTATTCACTCCGGTGAAGCCTTCTCTTGATTGTTGACTTTGACACACATAGACCTACCTCGTGGAGAGTGTTCTTGATCTGGCCAACTGTTGTGAAGGGTGTTTTCTTCACCAGGGAAAGAATTCTTCGGTCATCCACCACAGTTGTTTTCCGTTGTCTTCTGGGTCTTTTGGTGTTGCTGAGCTCACCGGTGCATTCTGGTGCATTCTTTCTTTTTTTTTTTCACAAGAGAACATTCTTTCTTTTTAAGGATGTTCCAAACAGTTGATTTGGCCACACCTAATGTTTTTGCTATCTCTCTGATGTTTTTTTTTCAGCCTAATGATGGCTTGCTTCACTGATAGTGACAGCTCTTTGGATCTCATATTGAGAGTTGACAGCAACAGATTCCAAATGCAAATAGCACACTTGAAATTAACTCTGGACCTTTTATCTGCTTCTTGTAAATGGGATAACAAGGGAATAACACACGCCTGGCCATGGAACAGCTGAGCAGCCAATTGTCCCATTACTTTTGGTCCCTTAAAAAGTGGAGGCACATATACAAACTGTTGTAATTCCTACACCATTCACCTGATTTGGGTGTACATACCCTCAAATTAAAGCTGAAAGGCTGCAGTTAAAGCACATATTTGTTTCATTTCAAATCCATTGTGGTGGTGTATAGAGCCAAAAATATTAGAATTCTGTCAATGTCCCAATATTTATGGACCTGACTGTATACTGTACATTTGGTGTTGAGCAACCCTAGCTCATTGGGGTCCTCCCATAGGTCATTGCAAGATTCTGGCCATCACTAGTTCCCTGGGACTTAGCCCAAAGGGTATCCTGCCATGGTGACCATATTTTTTGGAATCTACCTGGGCTTCCCCTGTGTTGATAGCTGTATAATTCAATGACCAAGGTATTCTCCATGTGTGTTATCCATGAGGCTACTGTGGGTGGTGAGATCGATTTCCATCTCATCAGGATGAGTTTGCAGGCTTGAAACTGTACTCCTAGAGAATGCTACCATCTCCTCTGGGATAACCTCTTCCCGGAAGCTACAGTAAATTGGGTCTTAGGGGGCGGTCGTCTGGAACACTTGATTAATCGCCCCAAGTACTGCACTCCAGTACCGGTGGAGCTTTAGGCATCTCCAGAGCAGATGGATGAGATCCCCCTGGTGTTGCCCACACCTGCTGCACAGGGGGTCTGGCTGCCTACCCATCTAGTGCACCCAAAGTACAATGTATAATTGGGAGACTTTGTGGGCAACATTAAGAGAGCAGGAAGTAATTGCAGGATTTCCTCCCATTGGTCTCCCATGAGTGGGCCTACGTCTCTTTCCTATAGGGACATTGCCTTAGTGGGGTGAGCTCTTAAATGTTGTGTCAGTAACATTTGGTAACAATGTGAAATGATCCCTTTTAGTTTCAGTACTTATTTGTAAAAGATGGAAAATAGGGGTATTGGACATAACCCAGTGGTTAGCATCCCTCTGCGTTCCCACAGCGTGCCTGAGCTGGAGATAGGTTTATTTTGCCCTCCACTATGTACTCCTATTTTGTAACTCAGGAAAAGACAGCAGCTTGCCATCCTGAAATATGTGTGACAGCAAAGTTACACCGAAAGAGTGCTACTTGGGTCCCTGTTGTAGTTTTGCCAGTTCGACATGAGAGAGGTTCTCCCATATCAGGCTATATTCGGTGAATCCCAGCACTTCCTGCATCTGCCTGCCCTTGTTCCATATTTTCTAGATTAGAGTAAGAGTGGGCGTCTGTTTATTCGTTTTATGGAACATCTGTGCCTCCAGGCCCATCAGAACAGTCTCCGCTTCAGAGCCAATCAGCATCAATCTTGCTAAAGAGCCCACCAGATCATGGGCCATGGACCCAGTCAGATTCTGTAGCTGAGCTGCAATATAGTACAGCCAAGGATTGGGCACTGCCAGCCCTCCACTGTCCATGGGATATTGCAACTGTTTGACTCTGGGGGGGCTGTATTCCACAGTAGGCGTCTAAAAAGGGTGGTAACCACCCTGAATATTTTCAAGTGAATTACTCCCGGGGAGTTGTGAAGAAAATATAGCAGCTGTGGTATCAATATAACTTTTATTAAGTTGACTCTACCCGCCAGCGATAGTTTAAGATTATTCCACGTGTTCATTTTGTCCCAAAATCTGGACCATAAGGGGTACACATTTAATGGGCAGTAGTCAGCAAGGCGATATGGGGTTGTCCATAGCAATCAAAAGTGTCCATTTATGTCAAAAATGGTTTTAGATCAGCTAGAAAACAGCGATAATAAATTATAATTACTTGCAGAATTGTGCGATAGCGATTTGTGGGGAAATTCGTCATAAAAAAAATAATGACAGCAACAATTCTGCAACTGAGAAAATTTCAGTGATTTTGAGTTAATTACATTATTGAATAATTTTTATTAGAATTATATTATTATTTGTTATAATTATTTATTATATTATAATTTTGTTTTTAAAAAAATGTCATACCCGGGATGCCTATTAGACTCTGGTTTGGTCAGATTTAAGTGAGTTATTCCTAAGAATTACAGGCCTACAGTATAAAACGCCAAATTTCCTTGCAAATAATGGTACCGCTTTCAGCACCTTTTTTCTGAAATAATCATACCGCCAGGGAGGTTAATTGTACCAGCAGTGCCATTTACCCCAGTGAATTTCTGGATAGTTTTTTTTTTTTTTTTTTTTTTAATTTCTCTTTATTTAATTTCTGGATAGTTAAAACCCCTCATTATTATCACTGTCCCAGCGCTTGCATCTGTGCAAGGAGCTGAGGGCCAGATTCACAGAGCAGATACGACAGCGTATCTCCCGTATCTATCTGTTGTTCTATCTATGCGACTGATTCAAAGAATCAGTTACGCATAGATAGCCATAAGATCCGACAGGTGTAATTGTTTTACACTGTCGGATCTTAAGATGCAATACCGCGGCCGCCGCTGGGGGGAGTTCACGTCGTAAACCAGCGTCGGGTATGCAAATCAGGAGTTACGGCGATCCACAACGGTTTTTCGCGTTCGCTACGTCGCCGCTAGTCTAGATTCCTGTCGCAAAGTTAGTAGTTTTTTGTTGGTGCCTTAACTTTACACAGCAATCGTATTGCTGTATAAAGTATGGCCGTCGTTCCCGCTTCGAATTTTAAAAATAACGTCGTTTGCGTAAGCCGTCCGGGAATACGGAATTACGCTACGCGCGTCGCCGTTCGAAAAAATGACGTCACTTCGCGCAAAGCACGGCGGGAGTTCGCAAACGGAGCATGCGTGGTAGGTCCGGCGCGGGAGCCCGCCTAATTTAAATGGCACACGCCCATTTGAATTGGCCCGCCTTGTGCCGGAGGCCACCGGCGTAGTTTTCATCGCAAGTGCTTGGTGAATCAGGCACTTGCGATGAAAAATTGCGGCGGTGTAACGTATCTACGATACGTTACGCCGCCGCTCATCTACGTGAATCTGGCCCTGAGTCTCCACCTCCACACGAACACTGGGAGGTCTATAACAAACTCCAATGAGTTGTAGTATCCAATCTTTGTAGTATGTACACCCATGTACAGTTCCACCCATAATGCTTCAGACTCATCACACTCTCCATCAACTAGGTCCTCTTTCACACTTGCTTTGAGATTACTTTTCACATAGAGACAGACACCACCACCCCTCTGCTTTACCGAAAGAAAACATAGCCAGGAATATTAATAGCGAAGTCATGAGAAGAATGAAGCCAAGGTTCAGCAATACCAATTAGACCATAGTTCTCCTCATGCCCCAAAGCCTCCAACTTACCTATTTTGCTTGGTAGACTTCTGGCATTGATGAACAAACTTTAATTCATTGTCACATTTTGCAAAAAAAAAATCCACTGCAAGGGTTTATTGCTTGTTTATCCTTAGAGGACCGGGTACAGCAGGTTTTTTTTTATCTGATCTTCCACTCCTGCAGGCTCCTCTGCATCGCTAGGCAAGGCCCTGACAGCTGCCGAGTCCCCTGGGGGAGGCATCAAGATTGATCCAGAGTCCCGTAACGGATATGAAAGGGAGGGGGGGTGGAGGGCAGGCAAGTAAAATTGCTCTTACCCCCCCCCCCCCCCCCCCGGCCTAAATGAGCAGATAACCCTTCCACTGTGAGGGCAGTTTCACTACAAGGGAAGCTTTTTTCGTTTTCCGTTGTGTTTAACTTGTTACATTCTTTAACCACTTCCAGACCAGGCACTTACGCACCTTCCTGCCCAAGCCAATTTTCAGCTTTCAGCACTGTCGCAATTTGAATGACAATTGCGCGGTCATGCTACACTGTACCCAAATGAAATTTTTTATCATCTTGTTCCCACAAATAGAGCTTTCTTTTGGTGGTATTTGATCACCGACATTTTTGAAAAAAATTAAGTTTTTATTTTTTTCTGTTATTTTTTTTTGTAAATAAGTACGTTTTCTTCTTCAATTATGAGCACTGATATGGTGGCACCGATGAGGTAGCACTGATGGGCATCGATGTGGTGACACTGATGGTCACCGATAGGTGGCACTGATAGGCGTCGCTGGTATGCTGCACTGATGGGCATTCATAGGCGGCACTGATTGGCACTCTTTGGTGGCACAGATGGGCACTCATGGGTGGCACAGATGGGCACTGATAGGTGGGCACTGGGCATAGATGGGCACTAAGAGGTGGCACTGATGGCATTGCTGGGCATAATTTCAGTCAGTGCCCAGGTTGCCAGTCAGTGCTCATTTGTGCGCACTGATTGGCATCGATTGTGTAATTTTTTTTTTTATTGTTTTTTTTTTGCTCTATTAAGCACCGGAGGCCAATCCCTGGTGGTCCAGTGTTGGCATCCAAGGGGGGGCTGCGCTGATAAATAATCAGCGTGAACCCCCTGTCAGGAGAGCCGCCGATCGGCTCTCCTCTACTCGCGTCTGTCAGACGCGAGTGAGGAAGAGCCGATCAACGGCTCTTCCTGTTTACATCGTGATCAGCCATGGTTGGACACGGCTGATCACGTGGTAAAGAGCCTCCGCCGGAGGCTCTTTACCGAGATCGGAGATGCAGGGTGTCAGACTGACACCCTGCATCACTGATCGCTGCGCGCCCCCATGTGCGCATGCCAACATTTAATCCTGCAGGACATCAATAGATGTCCAGTCAGGATTTCACAACCACTTCCCGGACGTCAATTGACTATTGACCGGGCGGGAAGTGGTTAATATACAGTATTATAGCAGCCATCAGGGGGAAGCCCCTACACATGTAGGGGGCCCGGGCCACAAACCAAAAAGACCAAGTTGATGCTGCTGTAGTAGCTAGCAGTTGCTGAAGCAGGGCAGCCACGGAGTGAGCTGATGCAGCTCACTTAGTTCAGGCTGCAGGGGGAAGGTGGAGTGATATCATTTACACTCTGCCTCTCCTTGCAGACCGAATGCTGGTTTGGGCGCCACGCCAATCGCAGCTTATCCTTGTGGAAGAGCTGCGCTGAGTGTAACCTGCAGGACTGCTCACTGTGGACTGGTCTGGAGACAAGTTGTTTGACATCACAATGGTAAATTGACAATGTTGCTGGATGTTGGCCTGTGCTGGGATTGTCTCTTTGCTGAATATAAGGATTGGATTCATTTTCATATATTAAGTGGTAAGAGTGCTAGCTAAAAAAAAAAAACGCGGGTGCTCTGAATTCCTGATGGCTGCCCTGTACAGTACGTATCTCAGTGTGAATATATTTTAAAACATTCCTTTTCTTTTCTGGCCAGATCATTTACAAAACCCCATTCTGCATGCAGTAGAGTAAATAACTGGAGGCAACACATGTTTATGGGCCATGTTTAACAAACAAAGCAATATATATTACTTTAATAAATGGAAACACATTGCACTTAATTTTCACAAGTGATACAAAGGAAAACTTGGGGGAAGGGGTAAAAAAAATAAAATAAATTGTTCTCTACAAAACAGTGGTTAAAGTCAACACATATTGATGCTGCCGTTTGATTTGTACCACGGCCATCCGTTATTCTGTACAGTAAGCACAGCATTTGTCCTCACTACACCATGTAACATTTGGAAATTTATTTGCAGTCTGTTAAAAATGAAGGCTTCCATAGAGTAGCAGCTAAGACATTCCGTGAATGCAACTGAAGGGAAAGCACACACTGACAGAGATTCACAAATTTTCCTTCCCAAAGCTGAGATTGGAATTTGTATGTTGCAAGGTAATGGTGTGTAGATCTCATTTCATTTAACGATTACATCATATCGGCTCTGCTGGTTCAATGAAAGTTGATTAAATCTAAAACAAGAGGCTATAATGAGGATGTGTGATTAAAATTCGAATTCTGCTGAATAAGCCACTTGCATCAGTAACCCAAATTATTCTTCTAAAATCTCTTACATACCCATTTAACCTCCCTGGCGGTATTCCTGAGTCTGGCTCGGGGTGGAAATCCTGTACCATTAGCGGTATCCACGAGCCAGACTCGGGATCGCATCGCATCGCAGTATCCAGGGAGAGTTACTTACCTTGTCCCTGGATCCTGCAATGCCTCCCCGCTGTGTGAGCGAGCTGTCTCCTCGCTCGATTCACACAGTGCCAGTGTGCCGCCGAGCTCCGTTCCCTGCCATGTTACAACACACAGGGCAGAGATCGGCGCCAAATTAAAAAAAATAAAAACACAGTACACGTACAGTATAATGTAGTCTTATAGATTACAGTACTGTATGTAATAAATACACACACCCCTTGTCCCTAGTGGTCTGCCCAGTGCCCTACATGTTCTTTTATATAATAAAAACGGTTCTTTCTGCCTGGAAACTGTAGATTGTCCATAGCAACCAAAAGTGTCCCTTTATGTCAAAAGTGGTTTTAGAGCAGCTAGAAAACAGCGATAATAAATTATAATCACTTGAAGAATTGAGCGATAGCGATTTGTGGGGAAATTTGTCATCAAACAATAAAAGTAATGACAGCGACAATTCTGCAACTGAGCAAATTTCAGTGTTTTTGATTTGATTACATTATTGAATAATTTTTATTATAATTACATTATTATTTGTTATAATTATTTATAATTATTTATTATATTATAATTTATGATTTTGTGTTTCAAACTTTATCATACCCGGGATGTCTACTAGACTCTTGTTTGGTCAGATTTAAGTGATTTATTCCTAAGAATTACAGGCCTACAGTATAAAACACCAAATTTCCATGCAAAATAATTGTACCGCTTTCAGCACCTAAAACCAAAAAGAATCATACCGCCAGGGAGGTTAATAGATCAGAGCAAAGTGCAATGACTAGGTGCAAAGTATAATAAGGCAGCCTTAAGGCTATAAAAAATAAAAACGCCTTGCTCCAAATTCTGAGCATTGTTTGTGATGATCGGGATTGTTCCTCATTTTCTTAGAATACGTACGGTTTGTCTAACCCAAAGCAATCAGATTTTAATTTACCACATTCAGATAATTTTAGGTATTTTCCCAAGGTCATTTGCACCTAATTACTTACCGTCTACCTAAATACTTTATTTTTCGTTTTTGCCATTACATTCTTGTAGTTAAAATTCTTGAATCATATGGGAGTAAAATACTTTTTTTTATATAAATATGTAATCATTTAGCCTTAGTTCACACTTGTGTGGGTTGGGAACGCTTGCATGATTGCAAACTGTGCTGTTCTTTAGCAGATGTGCCTTTAATTCTTAATGCATGGCAAAATGTCCATGTTTTCACACACACACACAAAACTGCATGGTGCCAGATCACCATGCAAATCCAAGCAGCACAATTAAAAAAAAGAAAAAGTCCAGGACTTCTTTACCTGCGTTACTGCAGACAGGGCAGCTCATTCCCATGCCTCTGGACCATCAGAACGCAGATGGCACAAGTGTGAACCTAGGCTTAGGGCACATTTTTGCATTGCGGTCCCGTTCCTTTTGAACACACTAAGGCCTTATTCACACAGGACATACTCACACTGATGGGTCCTTAAAGATTCTATATCCAAATAGGCTTTATGGGCCAGATTCACAAAGGGGATACGACGGAGTATCTCCTGATACGCCGTTATATCTCTGTTTCTATCTATGCGACTGATTCATAGAATCAGTTACGCATAGATATCCCTAAGATCCGACAGGTGTAATTGTTTTACACTGTCGGATCTTAGGATGCAGTACCGCGGCCCCTGCTGGGGGGAGTTTGCGTCGTAAACCAGCGTCGGGTATGCAAATTAGGAGTTACGGCGGATCCACGACGGATTTTCGCGTTCGCTACGTCGCCGCTAGTCTAGTTTCCCGTCGCAAAGTTAGTCGTCGTTTTAGGTGCCCTAACTTTAGTCAGTAAACGTATTGCTGTCTAAAGTATGGCCGTCGTTCCCGCGTCGAAATTAAAAAAATGAACGTCGTTTGCGTAACACGTCCGGGAATACGGAAGTACGCTACGCGCGTCGCCGTTCGAAAAAATTACGTCACGGTGCGCAAAGCACGACGGGATTTGCGAAACGGAGCATGCGCAGTAGGTCCGGCGCGGGAGAGCGCCTAATTTAAATGGCACACGCCCATTTGAATTGGCCCGCCTTGCGCCGGAGGCCGCCGGCGTAGTTTTCATCGCAAGTGCTCTGTGAATCAGGCACTTGCGATGAAAACTTGCGGCGGTGTAACGTATCTACGATACGTTACGCCGCCGCAGTTCTATGTGAATCTGGCCCCCTAAGCTTGGATGTAGGCAAACTCTACTAACAGCATTGTGTGTTCTGAGGATACAACAGCAAAATAACATGCTTGGGGCAGATTCCTTGGACCACTTGGTCTTTTTTTCTGCCATCACTCTTCTCGGTTATGTGTATTCTGTCCATAAAGCATATATACAAGAATACTTTTATCTTCTGGTATAAATTAAACATTTAGAAAAATTCTATATATTCCGTACTATAGCTATATATATTTATTAGGTTTTCTTTTTGCTGTGCAGAAAAATATTGTAACAATATGGACCTTTGAGGTATATAAAGGGTGGCTTACCCATCTTTAATACACAGTGATATTGATTTAAAGTGCACCTGTAGTCCTGGGGAAACATTCTTCTTAAATTGTTTCTAAACCCAAAAGGAAAAAAGCATATTACTGCCTCTTTAATGTATTATAATCTGCTTTGTAATCTTGCTATTATATTTTGTCCTGCCGATGCCCTCTAATACCTGGTTGATCCCGCCTGCGCCCCTCCTCATATTAGTAAACTGACTACGCCAAGTTTGACTGCGGGGACAGGAAGAGACCTATACAGTTATGTCAACAGTTAGAATGCATGAAGAATAATGGTAGGGCTGAGGTATTCCACTCCTTTAGGAGTCTAGAACTGGTCGTTTTCAGCCCAAGGAGCGGACAACCAGTGTGCATACCAGAGGAGCCCGGTGTTATACAATGAAAGTATCCCAACACTAAAACTGCCCCCCTTACCTCTTAAAACAAGCCTTCTCCTTAACACAACCCATAAAGTGAGCCCTTCTTACCCTCCATCTCATTTCACTTTCTCCCAATACCTAAGCATATTTCAGGGCAGTCTTAAAAAAAAAAAAGAAGAGAAGCAGCTCAGTTTGAAGCTGTGCCCTGCATACTTCTTATCCAGCGGATGTACTCAGTCTTTTGGGATGGCTAATGCCCAGCATCACTCAACCTGGAAAACTGAAGACTCTACTGCATGCAGGGTGACACCACTGCACCCTGCATTAAGTGTACTGATGCAGAGAGCAGCACTAAGATCATCATATCAATGCCACTTTCTGCGTTGGTAAACGCCAGAGAAGAAGCAAAGTAGAAGAGGACCCTCTATTTATGTGACTAGTCTTAGAACTTTGTAAACTGTATTAAAATACAGATGAGGGACCTTTGGGACTGGGGTGGGTTGCAATTCTGAGGGCCATTGTGTGTGTCTCAGAATTTAAGTGATATTAAAAGCGCATTTTTTTTTTTAAATAAGCGGTTTGCACAGAGCACCCACAATCCTTCTCTTCTCGTGTCCGCCACCTCTCCTGGCTCCTCCCTCCTGCTAAGTGCCCCTACAGCAAGCAGCTTGCTACGGGGGGCCGAGCTGCTGCTCTGTGTGTCTGTTCACACATGGAGCGCGGCTCAGCCCCACCCCCACTCTCTAACTGGCTCACTGGCTGTTATTGACATTAGTGGGATGTCTACTGCTGTCTCAGCCAATGAGGAGGGAGAGATCCGGGAGAGCCCATTGCTGGATCAGGATGGGGCTCAGGGAAGTTTTTCAGGGGAATTGGAGGTACTGCTGAACACTTTTTTTTTTTTACCTTCATGCATGAAGGTAAAAGGCCTTGAGCCTTTACAACACTATCATAAATCCTAAACCAAGACCTAACAGTAAAAAAAAAAAAAAAAAACAACAACCCTATTTCGTATATTCAACTCATCTTGGGGCAGGAGCCTCTGCATCAATCACATACAGTGAGGAGATCCCAGAAGGTCCCGTATTCTTTCAGGGCAGAGGCTTCAAGTGCAGTATAGGCAGATTAAACCAGTTTTTTAAAATCATTTTTTGCGATATAAACAAAAATAGAGGGACAATTTTGAAAAAGACACAATATTTTTTACTTTTTGCTATAATAAATATCCCAATTTAAAAAGAAAAAAAAAAACTTTCTTTTTTCTCAGTTTAGGCCGATACGTATTCTTCTACATATTTTTGGTAAAAAAAATAAAATAAAAAATAAATCGCAATAAGCATAGAGTGATTGGTTTGCGCAAAAGTTATAGTATCTACCAAATAGGGGATAGAATTATGACTTTTTTTTTACTAGTAATGGCGGTTATCTGTGATTTTTGTCAGGACTGCAATATTATGGTGGACACATCGGACACCTTTGACACATTTTTGGGACCATTCACATTTATACAGCGAACAGTGCTATAAATATGCACTGATTACTGTATAAATGTGACTGGCAGGAAAGTTTTTAACACTAGGGGGCGAGGAAGGGGTTAATGTGTTCCCTGGGAGTGATTCCTACTGTGGGGGGAGGGGACTGACCGATCTGTGTCCCTATGTACAAGGGACACAGCATCGGTCTCCTCTCCCTGACAGGACGTGGATCTCTGTGTTTACACACAGAGATCCACGTCCTTGGCTGTGTAACGGCCAATCGCAGGTTCCTGGCCGACATCGCGGCCGCCAGGCATGTGCATCGGCATCTCAGTGGCACGCCCCCAGTGGCCGGAGGAGCTGAGGCCATAAAAAGACTGCCTCCCAGACCTGTAGAACCACCTTGTGGCCATCATTTGACAATGGCCCTGGCTCCAAGAAGTTAAACAAGCTTGTTTGGCCCATCTTTCATGTTTATCCTTCAAAGCAGGCAAAGTTAAGATTAATTTAACAGGGACTCTCTTCCTAGTTTAAACATTAAAAAAGGGATGTAAAGAAAACAATATTAACATGGCCCACCACACCACCACTGTTCTGTGTTTCTGACGCTGAAGATTCTTCAGTAACCTTAGCAGTTCAAGGAAGTAAAGATTGGTTGCACAGGCAGCAGAACATTTTGTCCCGAAGGATGCAGAAATGTCTGCACAGAACTGCGGCAGCCCCTCCTCTGCCCAAACGACAGGTTGTTCTGACGCTTTCTGGCACTGTTGTGGTTTACCTGTCCTGCACGCAATCCTATTGACCAGTAAGGCAGCCTAACATAGTGATAGGCTAATAAAAATGTGGAGTGGAGCAGGAGTAAGGAAGGAAAGCTTCAATACTATCAGAAACATCTGAAGCTTTCTGCTTAGAACAGTGGTTCTCAACCTCAGTCCTCAAGTACCCTCAACAGGCCACATTTGCAGGTTTTCCTTTATCTTGCACAGGTGCTTTAAATCAGAGTCAATGGCTTGGTATTTTGGACAGCTATTTTATCTAAAAGAAATTCCTAAAACATGGCCTGTTGGGGGTACTTAAAGCGGTAGTAAACCTGACACTTTTTTTTTTTTAATACTATACCTGTAAGGCAAAAGGCATAATGAGCTAGTATGAGGAGATATTCCCCTTGCAATGCGGCGCTGACTTCACCGGCGCACGGGAGACTTCTTTCCGGCAAGGTCCTGCATCTGCCGGGCTTTCAGGCGAGAATCCCCGATGCGCATGCGCCGCTGAAGTCAGCGGCGCATTGCAAGGTATTACAGGTAAGCCTTATTATAGGCTTACCTTTAGGTAAAAGTAAAAAAATAGGACTATACAACCACTTTAACCTGCCTGGCGGTCTTCCCGTGTCTGACACGGGGTTAGATTTTCCTGCTGCGAGCGGTAACCCCGTGTCAGTCACGGGCTTGCCTCGCTAGATCCACAGGCACAAGTTACTTACCTTGTCCCTGGATCCAGCGATGCCACCGCGCTGTGTGAGCGAGCGGGACCTCGCTCGATTCACACAGTGCCTCCGTGTGACGCCGATCTCCGTTCCCTGCGACGTTACGACGCACGGGGACGGAGAACGGCGCCAAATTCAAAAAAGTAAACAAACACCTTACATACAGTATACTGTAATCTTATAGATTACAGTACTGTATGTAAAAAAAACACACCCCCCCTGTCCCTAGTGGTCTGTCCTGTGTCATGCATGTCATTTTATATAATAAAAACGTTTCTTTCTCCCTGCAAACTGTAGATTGTCCATAGCAACCAAAAGTGTCCCTTTATGTCAAAAATAGTTTTAGATCAGCTAAAAAACAGCGATAATAAATTATAATCACTTGCAGAATTGTGCGATAGCGATTTGTGGGGAAATTCGTCATAAAAAAAAAAAAATAATGACAGCAACAATTCTGCAACTGAGCAAATTTCAGTGATTTTGATTTGATTACATTATTGAATAATTTTTATTATAATTATATTATTATTTGTTATAATTATTTATAATTATTTATTATATTATAATTTATAATTTTGTTTTTAAAAAAATGTCATACCCGGGATGCCTATTAGAAGCTTGTTTGGTCAGATTTAAGTGAGTTATTTCTAAAAATTACAGACCTACAATATAAAACGCCAAATTTCCTTGCAAATAATGGTACCGCTTTTAGCATGTTTTTTCTGACAGAATCATACCGCCAGGGAGGTTAAGGACAGGGTTGAGAAAGACTGGCTTAGAACAATGCATCAGTCGGGCAGAGCAGGGGAACAGAAAGCTGCTGACTGTATGTGCATGCAAATCTAGGTGACTTCATTTTTAGTGGAAGTGAGAGAGCAATTTCAGAGAACTCCAGGAAGTTTATTGCAGCTTTTTGGCTATGACTAAGCACTAGTTTCAGTGCGAAACACGTCAGGAGTCGGGTTTTATTTTATGTTGCTGTGTATTTGTAGTGCTGTCCTTCTTTTAATAAAGGCTACAATTTTTTCAGAGTGCGGCTGTCCAGAAACAATTTTTGTTCCTGCAAAGCTTTTTGGGAGGAAAGCGCAATTGCCATACTTCTGTGGATTCCTTACCTAGATATGTGGCTATAAAAACTTGCTTTCGATTCTGTACTGGCCACACACTTCAGATTCTAGTATTTTGCAGTTTTCTGGCTAATCAGGAAATCCCATATCTATGAGGCCAACAACTTAAATTCAAATAAACACAAAGTCTGGAAATATGCAGCAAGGAGAACCAAGTTTTTACAGCAACGGATCTGGTAAAGGATATTGCATAGCCTGGCCATTACTGGAGGTAACCATTGGATTTAAAGCCACCCCACCATCTATATCCACCTGCTCATTTACATGGAACATTTCCTGTTTTTTGATTGTCATAATAAACTAGGCAAAGTTTAATCAATATATAAATAAGCTTATATGTATCCTATAGGATGACTATGTTTCTACTGAAGATGAAGGAAAATGTATGGTCAGAAACTTTACAGTTAAGAGCTTCCTTTACTAAAACTTTCTGGAGTTTCTCTTATCCATCTGAATACAAGTGTACTTTAAACAGCTGAGCAGGATATACATTTCCAATAGGGCCTTATGCACATGGATGTTTTAAGGCCGGGTTCACACTGGTCCGACAAACGCTCCTACATTGGGAGCTCATGTCGCATGACGTGTGAAAATCAATGTTTTCCTATGAGAGCCGTCTTAACTGGTCCGACACAAGTCGGTCCGACTTTGAAAATGCTCCATGTACTACTTTGGTCCGACTTTGAGCCTACTTCAGCCCATTGAATATCATTGAAGTCGGATCAAAGTAGGATCATTGTCCTCACCATCCGACTTGTGACATCCGACATTGTGATTACAGCAGCAGTAAAAGGAATTTATCTTACACTGGGATTGTTTTGATTGGTCAAAGAACAAGTCAGACTATCACAAAGTCGGATCAAAGTAGTATCCTGTTCATGAAATCAGATGGATGTAGGACTGATGTCGCAGAGCAAAGTAGGATGAAAGTCGTACTACTGTCGTGTAGTATAGTGTGAACCCAGCCTCAGGCATGAAATTGGCCTAGCACAAAAGACCCAACATTTTCCCATGGCCAGAGAGCCATGGGTGGCGAGCATAGCCAACCATAAAAGTGATTGGCTGTACGTTCCTATCCTCATGTAGGCACAACCCTGATGCAGCTGTGCATTTGTGTCTACCTGAGAGTGGGGAGATTCAGGAACAACATACCGGTATGTTGTACATTCATGCATGAGTGAATGCAGATGCATTGAAGCATTGGTATTTACACAAGTATAGGGGGTGTACTGTAACTCACTCTTATGGCCAGCTTTATGCTACACCAGTTCTTGAGCTTAAATTAATTTCAATGGCCAGAATAAATTATTATTCTTGCCAATTAAATGAACTGACTCCTGTAAACACACCTAAACCCTTGTAAAAGTGTTAGACGGGTGTTTTTTCTTCCAAAACGCTGCTGCTAGGAGGAAAGACTTCTAATAGAGTTTACAAAATGTTCTGGGTGTATAAGGCCTAAGTATACAGCAATCAAAAATGATTTGCTCTGCGATGATATCTCAATTTTCACAGGAAATATTCGAGCTTTGTAACATAATTACTAAACAATTTAAAGTAGCTTTCAATGCAAATGGCAAAAAACTCTTGGAAGGGTTCATTACCGTTTTGGCAGAGGCAAAGAGAAAGCCTTTGTATTAGTGCCTGGAAATGTCTGTGTGCATGTATCCTTAGAAAAATGTTGTCAACATTTCCACTTTTTCTTATAGATTCTGTAGCCATCTAAAAATTCAAATTGCTTGATTACTTGGATATTACTCCATTTCTGATCTGTTATTTGGTAATATTGTCAGTTTATTTGCAAAGTAGTTTTGTGCTTAAAGCATACCTCCCAACATTTTGAGATGGGAATGAGGGACACCTACTAGCAAACATATGTAGGCATAGGACACGCCACCTGTCGCACCCCCTTAAAGGAGAATTAAGCAAAAAAAGTTAATTAAAGTGCTTTTTTTTTACCACTACTATTCCTTTAAATGGGCTGTTAAAATTTACAAATGCTGCCATTTAGAAATTGGATGAAAGGTTTAGCACTGGGAAACACTTTTTGAAGGATAAAGTGCATTTTATATACAACTATATAGATCAGACCAAAATGAGGGACACATGAGGGACAGAGGGACAGAGGGACATTGTTCCAAATCAGGGACAGTCCCTCGAAACCAGGGACAGTCGGGAGCTATGTTAAAGGATTGTCCCAACAAAACATATTTTTGTTTGAGGCTGGACAATGGTTTTCTTTTGAGAAATTTGGTGATTTTGCGGAAGAGGTCCTAGGCCTACATATCTGCTGTAGCCCTTACCAGTAGGTCCCATTCTGCCTGTAAAGGGTTTACTTTATACTTTGCAGCAAACAGTGGGTGGGTCACCCAAGTATTTAAGGTGGGCATGAACTGTAACTGGCATTATGGAAGGGAGGGGGTGACACAGAACACAAGACTCCATCTTTGACGAGTACATCACTTTTGGATGAACTGCTCCTTTAATATGTAAATAGTCATTCGTTTGTTCTTTTTAATACTTATTCACCCAACCACTGGTATCCCTCCATATAATCAGAATGCGATCTTTGTACATTAAACCTTCTCTGCTTTAGGATTAAGGCCATAAAACCCGATTTTCATGCAGGTAAATCCTTGCTGAAGATTTGCAAATAAACAAAAGGTCATGCAGACTCTTGCATTGCCTTTGCTAAAGTAGTGAACCTATGCACAGAACTATGAAAGAGACTTAAATGGGATTTAAGGACCATCAATGGAGAAGAAAAGACCCATCCATAATAAATACAAACATAAAACTGAAGATTTGTGTTGCATTCCAACTGTTGCACCGTGCTGCAGTTCAGTTTACCCTTTTTAATTGGGTCATGGCAATCTAATGGTTTTATAAGTTGTCAAGTACCTCTGCTTATTTAAGGAAATATAGTTTAATGGATGCAGATGAAGGCCTCGTTCTTTGTATGAATAACAGAAATATGTCCCAAAAACAAAATAAAAAAGGACACCCCATACAGACATCTGCTGTGCTTCAATCTGGCTGCCTGCAATCAACATGTCCATTAAGAAGCCATCTTGTTCACACAGAAAAAAAGATAATGAAGGCAAGTGTTTAAATGATTCTATCATCCAGCAGTTTATTTACTCCCTCGGAAATCCTTTTGAGGTGTGACCTGCAATTCCCTTCAGGGCTGTAGAGAGCAGTAAGGAAATCCATATCAGCAAAATGATTGAAAACTCTGTTAATGCGGCTGTGGGATTTTGGCGTTAGGTGGCGTTGCACTAAATCATGGAGCAGACCTTTGCAATCATGTAGAAGTCCAGAAAGAACATTTTTATCAAACGTGTATTCCACTTCATAGAAACTGACGGCTGTCATAGCGGTCTGATTCAGCTTTTTCCTGAATTTCTCCACAATCTCCAGTTCCTCTGGGCTGAACTGGTTGTTTCTGTACAAAATACCAACTTTTACAGCCACCTTGATAAGGTCCTTTAGGATTTTGTGAGCTTCTTTCTTGTTCCGGACATATTCCTTTGTGGCTTTGAAAAGTTCGTCAAAAATTTCACTGCTGGTGTCATCTATAAGCATATTTGCCATTGTCTTTGTAGCCATTTTGCTGAGAATCTTCTTCTGTGCTTGTACGGCAAAGCTCTTCGAACTGAACAGTTCTGGTCCTGTGTACAGAAAGAAGAAATCAGCACATTATGTTTGTGATGAATACCTGCAAAACATTTCTAATCATAGTATGTATGTATGAAGAAATGTACAATGTTTATAGTGGAAGTACAAGGTCATAAATTGCTTTTCTACTGAATATACAACACTTAGATTTATATAGCAAGTGCAACTGGTCTTATCGAAAAGTAAGGATTATCGTTATAGTGAGACACTGCTGATATTTTTAAAATATACTTATTTAGCATTTAGAGGTAATGAATACAATGTTATTTATTTTTTATTTCCATGAAAAAGGAGATCAACATGTAAATAGTCATATTATGCCCCTTTCACACGATCGGTCCGCTCGAATCCGCCTGTCCAATTTTCAGGCTGATCCGAGCGGGCCACCCATTGACTTCTATGAGCAGGCCGATGTCAGCGGAGATGTGTCCACCGACACCCACCTGCCATCTGATCCGACAAGATCCGCTTAAAACAGACGGATGGCGATATGTTCTCCATCTGTCCAGCAGATTGGATCTGATGAAAAACGGACAGGCTGTCCACTTTCATCTGATCTCCCTATAGAGAACAGCGGGGCTCTGACAGGTCCGTCCCTGCACAGTGAGCGGCGATGGACCTATCATCCGCCGGCTCTGCGGAGATTAACGGAGTGAACCCCCCGCTGAGCTAGCGGAGTCCATCCAGTGAATCCGCTCCGTGTGAAAAGGGGCCTTAAGGTTTGATAAATGTAACCCTTTTTTGGCCGCTAGCGGGGGTTAAAATCGCCCCGCTAGCGTCTGAATAGCGCTGCGAAATTGACGCTAAAGCGCCGCTAAAAATAGCAGCGCTTTACCGCTGACGCACCCACTGCCCCAGTGTGAAAGGGGCCTTACAGTATGGAGTAGTTACTGCATTTTTAGTGTACAAACAGACTTCTTCCCTCTGAAGCAGCCCAAGAAGCAAGTCAGATCACTTAAAGGGTTTAAAAGAAAAATGGGGGGAGGCACCACTCCCTCTAAGGTGTCAATCAAATCCAATGACGCTGGCGCCGGGGCCGAGTCATACACTTGGCGGCTATAGACGCTGAGTGTATGACTCAGGAGCGTGCCCGCAAGGTAACCCCCTCGGGACAGCGCTTCTCCTAGGGGGTTATCCAATGTGGGGAGGAGCCGCAAGAGCCGCCGAGGGCCCCCAGAAGAGGACGATCAGGAACACTGAGCTGCACAGTGGAGGAAATATGACATGTTTGATACTAAAGCTTCGGTTTAAAAAAAACAAAAAAAACACTTCAACTCCTCCATCACAAGAGGCCCGTCTCTGCCCCTCTTTGTCACTTACACAGAGCACAACCCCAAACAATATAACACATTATTATTGGAGTAGTCACATCCTGTAATGTAAATATGAAAACTGGCCAAACTGTTCATCTCCTTCCCCTTAACTTTGTAATTACACCCAATTTACAGAGGGTTACATTTCTGCGCTCAGCATGCTTTCCATCATTGTACAGCACGTGTCTCCAGAAAAGGCCTTCACTGCTAAACATGTAATTATTTCTATTTTCAAAACAGATACTTGAAATATATTACATTCATTCTCAGGAAGTTGTCATGCTTGTGCAGCTGTCTTTTTGAGTAGAAGCTTTTATCTTTATAACAACAGGGAAAGTTGCCGATGATTTTCAGTGGCTGCTTCTGCTCATTGACAGACTGAAAAGCCAGAAAATCGGAAAGAATGGCCTCTGTTAACTATTCAATAAACCAGAAAACTCATATTAGAGGAGTGCTGGATCTATTCCAGCCCAGTCAGAAGGAAGATTCTGTGAAATTCCAGAAGAAAATGTTCCAATTACACTAACCAACAACATTTTGATCATTTTGATAAGAAGTGACGCAACAGAGGAAAGAGACCTTCATGGCCGGATTGTATTCATCACAGTGGTCTCCAAACTGCAGCTCTTGGTCCGGATGTGGCTCTTTGCTTACCTTCATCCGGTCTTTGGAAAAATGTGCCTCCCAGTGATATGAGGGACTATTCCTTCTACTGACAACACTGAGGCAATATTCTTTCCACTGACACCAATGATTGGGCACCATTTTTCCCTCTGACCCCAATTCCTTTCACTGACCCCAACAATGATGGGGCACAAATTCATTCACTGACCCCATTAATGGGGCACTATTCCTTTCACTGACCCCCCTGATGGGGCACAAATCCTTTAATGGGGCACTATTCCTTTCACTGACCCCATTAATGGGGTACTATTCCTTTCACTGACCCCATTGATGGGGCAACTTTTCTATCCACTGACACCAAAGTTGGGGCAACTTTTCTATCCACGGACACCAAAGTTGGGGCAACTTTTCTATCCACTGACACCAGTGACGGGGGCCCCATTTCTTCCACTGACAATGATGAGGCACTATTTATTTCCCCGACACCAATGATGGGGCAATACTCCTACTAACCAAAGGCATTATGACCGACTGACCACCAATCCGGAGACTGTATACTCCCAATGACATTAGGGCATTTTCTACTCCCACTGACCACAGGTTTAAAGGACAGTAAATAGAGACCTCTTTTCTACAGCATAGATGCTCTGGGATTTAAGAGCCCCATTAGCAGACTCAAACATGGTATAATTAATGAATATATCTATTTGCAAGGACCGGGAGAAAAGGGGTTCTGGTAATCCGCAATCTACCCAAACAGCAGAAGGAGGAATTGACCCTCTTATTGGTTTACATGGGCAGCCCAGAAACCACTCCCTACCCACTACCCACACATAGAAAGCATAGGTTGGAAGATCTGACATTATTTTAAAATTATATATGTTACATTTACACATACTACATATTAAATAATATTCAACATACTTACAATACACTGCCAAGGCAATGGATGGATGAGAGGTGAGCAATCTAGGATTCATCCCCAAAAAGTAGACTAAATAGTATTTTGTTTACTAGAGTATATAGGGAGATTTCTAGTTACTTCCTGTCCTAGAAACACAGCTGGAAGTGAGAGACGATTTCTCCATAGCGAGGATTTTCCCTCAACAACTGTTAGCATGACAACTCAAAAATTAGGGTTTCTCATTACTTCCTATACCAGAGACGGTGATCACCAAGACAAAATAGAGAGAGAAAATCTTCCCAGCTGGGACAAAGATATAGGTTCTGCCAACTCACCAGTCTAATCAAAAAGCACTTTTCATTGCTGGAATATATAGTACAGTATATACATTTTTAAGTAAATATATTTCTAAAAGGTGCTATTGACCTGAAATTTTCACCACATGTCGGTAACAATTCATACATAAGAAACCAAAACAAATGGGCGCAGAGTAAGGAAGATTTAAACTAAGACAGCAGCAACCAGCACAAAATTCTCATCTAAAAATGGAACTTTAGTCAGAAAATTATGTCCCACTAGATCACTTTAGATTGGCCCCTTTTGCAGGTATAGCTATGGAAACGTTCAAAATAAGTTACTGTTTAAAATCCAGTAATATCCTATCTCACCCTGCTCTGCACATGCTCAGTTACTCTCCATGTTTAGGCACTGCTGAGTTTATAGAGGTCGATCTTCCGACAGTCTTAAAGTGGAATTAAACCCTTCTATCCTTTACAGCCAAGGAAGCTGCTTCTGTTTGACCTGCAACTGACACGGTGCTGCACATGTGATCAGTTATGCCACCAGCCATTTGATGGTTTGACAGAGAGAGGTTTTCACCGCTCCAGGTGAGCCTTGTAGATAATCAGGGACGGTCGGATTACCAAGGTGCTGGCGATGCACGTAGCAATAGCAATAGGAAGAGGAAGATGGACAGCCAACGCGTTTTGCACTTAACTAGTGCTTAGCCATGACTAAGCACTAGTTAAGTGCGAAACGCGTCGGCTGTCCTGTTTTGTGGTTGCGGTGACTGTACATGTTCCAGTTTGAAAATAAAGACAACTTTCTTTTAAAGTTTTCCCGGAGTGCGGCTGTCTATCTTCCTCTTCCTATTGCTATTGATGGTTTGACAGTTTGCATTTCCAACATTGAAAAAACAGACTTACAGGCTAGATCACCAGGTAAAAATAGAAGAATGAAAGTCTAAAAAAAATAAATGCAGCGACCACATCTTGGAATTGGTAAGCTGCAATAAAACAAATGCTTGCTTTTGGGGTTAACACTGCTTTAAATGCTATATTTTGTATAGGTAGCAGGCGGCTTTATATTTATTTACATGTTCTAGCTGGTTATTATAAAGCCAGTATAGAGACTGGTAGAGTCATGTAACATAGGGGCACAGCTTACTGCTCTGCCTTCCCCTCTGGTGAGAGAGATCAGACTGGCATTGCAGGACGCCAGAATCTGCTGCTTGTACAGCTTATCGCTTTCTTGAAACAAACATCTGCCAGCTTACATCTCTGGCTCTGCATGACCCGGGAATTAAATCCCAAGATGTTAGGAAAAGACACACCTGTCACATTCACACACTATTCCCTTTTATCCGGAATGTTGCCTAATATGTTTAACCACTTCGTTACCGAGCCTGTTTTTCAGATTCAGTGTTTACGAGACTAAAACAGTTTTTTTTGCTAGAATATTACTTAAAACCCCCAAACATTATATATATATTTTTTTCTAACACCCTAGAGAATAAAATGGCAGTCATTGCAATACTTTTTGTCACACCGTATTTGCGCAGCGGTATTACAAGCGCACTTTTTTTGGAAAAAATTCACTTTTTTAAATAAAAAAATAACACAACAATAAATTTGGCCCAATTTTTTTATATATTGTGAAAGATAATGTTACGCCGAGTAAAATGATACCCAACATGTCACGCTTAAAAATTGCGCCCGCTCGTGGCATGGCGTCAAACTTTTACCCTTAAAAATCTTGATAGGCGACGTTTAAAAAATTCTACAGGCTGCATTTTTTGAGTTACAGAGTAGGCTTAGGGCTAGAATTATTGCTCTCGCTCTAACGATCGCGGCGATACCTCACTTGTGTGGTTTGAATACCGTTTTTTTTATATGTCGGCGCTACTCGCGTATACGTTCGCTTCTACGCGCGAGCTCGTCGGGACGGGGCGCTTTAAAAAAAATTTTTTTTGCTTTTCGCATTTATTTTTAATTATTTTACAATTTTTAACACTGAAATAAAAAAAAATAAAAAAATTATCACTTTTATTCCTATTACAAGGAATGTAAACATCCCTTGTAATAGAAAAAAGCATGACAGGTCCTCTTAAATATGAGATCTGGGGTCAAAAAGACCTCAGATCTCATATTTGGGCTTAAATGCAAAAAAAAAAAAAAAAAATTTGGAAATGTCATTTTTTCAAATGACAAAAAAAAAAATGTCTCTTTAAGAGGCTGGGCGGGACTGACGTTTTGACGTCACTTCCGCCCAGCAGAGCTATGGGGGACGGGCGAAGGAGATTTTTCCTTCAGTCTCGTCCCCGCTCAGCTGCCGGATGGTCGCGATCCCCTCCGCCGCTACCGACGGCTCCGGTAAGCGGCGGAGGGCGCGGGACAGCGGCGGGAGGGGGGGGGCCCTCTCCCGCCACCAATAACGGCGATCTCGCGGCGAATTCGCCGCGGAGACCGCCGTTATCGTGTACAGGACCGTCGGCACTAAAGATGGATACTTCAGTTGTGGCAGCAGCTGCTGCCGTTACTGAGATATCCATCTTTAAAAACAGGACGTCATTTGACTATGGGCCAGTAACGAAGTGGTTAAAGGTCCACTAACACAAAGGCTTCTTGTATGGTACATTTTTGGAAGGTTTACACACATGTAATGTAAGTAGAGTAAAACCCTGGTTTGAGAGTAACTTGGTTTGAGAGCGTTTTGTAAGACAAGCAAAATGTTTTAATACATTTTTCCTTGATATACAAGCGATGTCTTGATATAAGAGTAGCGTCATGTTACAAATGAGTACAAAAAAAGAAGAGAGGAGCCTCTAAGTGTAGTAATATGGTTACATTTAATGAAGGGACAACATTTAGAAACTTATTGCCACACTTAGAGGTGCCTCTCTTCTATTTTATACCCTGTAAAAAAAATGCTTTGATATACAAGTGCTTTGGATTACACGAATTACGCTCGCAATCCAAGGTTTTACTGTATTCAATATACCAGATGCTTTCCTCTATTCCACACGCCGTCATTTATACCTTTCTCCACATTTACATGGTGGCCAGGAATAGTGGCAGGATTTTGGACAAATAGTGCACACTGTCAGGGATTTTTTTTATTTAAATGCTCACATGGTTTAGGTCCTT
Source organism: Rana temporaria (assembly GCF_905171775.1). NCBI lineage: Eukaryota > Metazoa > Chordata > Amphibia > Anura > Ranidae > Rana > Rana temporaria. Next base: position 64,600,634 of record NC_053491.1, on the reverse strand, counting down.
TTCACATAAGCGGTCAGTCAGTTCATTATTGATCCATTATTACATGGAATAAAAATAGACTGCAATATATCCAACTGGGTGGCTACAAGTGGACGGATGTGCGCCAACTTTTGGTTCTACTGAGCGCACAGAAAACTTTGTATCCAGGTCCGCCTTTTATGGACCTGACCGAATGTGGGTGGGTAGGCGGACACATTTCCCTTTACATTTGGCCACTCATAGGAGGTTACATAAGTCCCTTTTTCTCCATCACAAAATGAAAATAAATAATTATATATATATATATATATATATATATATATATATATATATATATATATATATATATGGAAAAAAGGTGAATACCCTGCGCTGCCAATATGAAATAGATGGTAGCTGCTAACACGGCTCGTATGAGGAAAGCAAAAGAGACAAAGGAATATAAATGTGTAGCGCTTAAATGATAATCAATGCTAAAAATCAAATACCAATAAATATAGAAGTATAACACACAAAACAATAATGAATAAATTGTGTTTGAATCATATATGAGTCCCTTTCCATATGAACAAAAATAGTGCCGCGGGTACGTGATGCAAAGTTGTCTGTTATGCCTATTGGCCAATGGCCAGACACAAAAGTTATTGTGATCAACTGCTATTAACCACTTCCATACAGGGCAGTTATACACCCATCCATACCGGGCCTATTCTGGCACTTCTTTCCTACATGTACAAATCATAATTTTTTTGCTAGAAAATTACGCAGAACCCCCAAACATTATATATGTTTTTTTAGCAGACACCCTAGGGAATAAAACGATGGTCATTGAAACATTTTATCTTGCACGCTATTTGCGCAATAATTTTTCAAACGCCTTTTTTTTGGAAAAAAATTGATTCATGAATTAAAAAAATAACAAAACAGTAAAGTTAGCCCAATTTTTTTGTAAAATATGAAATATGATGTTACACCGAGTAAATAGATACCTAACATGTCACGCTTTAAAATTGCGCACACTCATGGAATTGCGCCAAACGTCGGTACTTAAAAATCTCCATAGGCAACGCTTTGAAATGTTTTACAGGTTACCGGTTTAGATTTACAGAGGAGATCTAGTGCTAGAATTGTTGCTGGCACTCTAACGCACGCGGCGATACCTCACATATGTGGTTTAAACGGCGTTTACATATGTCGGCGGGACTTGCGTGTGTGTTCGCTTCTGCGCGCTAGCTACTGGGGACAGGGGCGTTAAAAAAAAATATTTTTTATTTATTTATTTTTTTACATATTTATTTCTTTTTTTTACACTTTTTTTTTTTTTTTTTTTTTTTTTATTATAACTTTTATTCCTATTACAAGGAATGTAAACATCCCTTGTAATAGGAATGTGTGTGACAGGTACTCTTTATGGAGAGATGCGGGGTCAATAAGACCCCACATCTCTCCTCCAGGCTGGAAAGCATGAAATCGGTGAAAAAAAATTCACCGATCTCATGCTTGCTGTTGCTTAGCAGCCGCAATTGCGGCTTTGTTTACTTACGGGGACCCGGGCGTGACGTCATCACATCGCGCCCGGGTCCTCCGACGGTCATAGAGATGACTGGTGACCATCTGGTCACCAGTCATCTCTATGCTTCCTGCCAGCGCCGGACGATTCGTTCTCCGGGCCCCCGATGGCACGGGAGAGCCCGGAGAAGCACCGGATGGTGGCGGGAGGGGGGGGGATGTCCCCTCCCGCCGCCTGTAAGAACGATCTAGCGGCGGAATCGCCGCTATGATCGTTCTTACGTTGTGCAGAATCGCCGGCAGGAGAGAAGGATAGCTGAATGATGCCTCTAGCTGCAGGCATCATTCAGATATCCACCCGCAAAGCCCAGGACGTCACATGACGTCCTCCTGGATCGAGGAGGGGTTCCTGCCGCCGTCATTTCACAATGACGCGGTAGGGAAGTGGTTAAAAAGTTCATCAAAAAAGTCAATCAAGTGAATAGGTGAATGGACAAAATAAAGTGACTTCTCCAATGTGATAATCCCACCACCGAAAGCAATGACATGATCCCCACTTGCACTGTCGCTTTGTACTACTTCACTATTTGGCAGCTAGCCTTGGCTGCACTGTAGCACGTTTATTTTGATGTTACTCACTTATTATGGTATACCATTATCATTCTTTACTATTGTGATTACTATTCAGACTATATTTTTCCATGTATAAGGATTTGCCATATTTCCTCTGCACGTTACCACACTCCCTATTCACAGCGCAGCACTACCCCCCTATTCTTTATTTGCTCCTGGTTTGATACACCATCCAGTGCAGCAGCTGTACCCCTCCCTTTTCCCTATTCCCCCACTCTTGTGGTAAGCGCGGTAATACTCACCCCATCAGTTCTTAAGAAGTTGTTCTGGGTTATTTTATGACCTCCTGGCTGAGTCGTCGTCATGCTCTTGGAGTAATTTTTGTAGGCCGACCACTTCTAGGAAGGTTCACCGATGTTCCAAGTTATCTCCATTTGTGGATAATGTCTCATCCCGTGGTTTACTGAAGTTCAAAAGCCTTACAGTGCAACAGTTGACAGTGCATGTCAGAGCACAAACCAAGCCATGGAGTCCTAGGAATTGTCTGTAGATCCCTGAGACAGTATTGTATCGAGGCACAGATCTGGGGAAGGGTACAGAAACATTTCTGCAGCATTGAAGGTCCCAATGAGCCCAGTGGCCTCCATCATTCTTAAATTGAAGAAGTTTGGAACCATCAGGACTCTTCCTAGAGTGGGCCGCCCCGCCAGTGATCGGGAGAGAAGGGCCTTAGTTAGGGAGGTGACAAAAAACACAATGGTCACTCTGACAGTGCCCCAGTGTTTCTCTGTGAAGAGAGGAAAACCTTCCAGAAGAACAACCATCTCTGCAGCACTCCACCAATCAGGCCTGTATGGTAGAGTGGCCAGACGAAAGACACTCCTCAGTAAAAGGCATGACAGCCTGTGTGGAGTCAGCCAAAAGCCATTTGAAGGACTCTCAGATCATGAGAAACAAAATGATCTGGTCTGATGAAACAAAGATTGAACTCTTTGGCCTGAATGGCAAGCATCATGTCTGGAGGAAACCAGGCACCGCTCGTCACCTGGCCAATACATCCCTACAGCGAAGCATGGTGGTGGCAGCATCATGCTGTGGGGATGATTTTCAGCGGCAGGAGCTGGGAGATTAGGCAGGCTTGAGGGAAAGATGAATGCAGCAATGTACAGAGACATTCTTAATGAAACCTGCTCCGGAGCGCTCTGGACCTCAGACTGGGGTGAAGGTTCATCTTCCAACAGGACAATGACCCTAAGCACACAGCCAAGATAACAAAGGAGTGGCTACGGGACAACTCTGTGAATGTCCTTGAATGACCCAGCCAGAGCCCAGACTTGAACCCCATTGAACGTAAAATGGCTATGCACAGACGCTCCCCATCCAACCTGATGGAGCTTGAGAGGTACTGCAAAGAAGAATGGGAGAAACTGCCCAAAAATAGGTATGCCAAGCTTAAAAACACTTGAAACTGTAATTGGTGCAAAAGGTGCTTCAACAAAGTAATAAGCAAAGGCTGTGAATACTTACGTACATGGGATTTTTTTCATTTTTAATAAATCTGCAAATATTTCAAAACAAACTTCTTTCACATTGTCATTATGAGGTGGTATTTGTAGAATTTTGGGAGGAAATAAGGAATTTAATCAATTTTGGAAAAAGGCTGTAACAACAATATGTGGAAAAAGTGAAACACTGTATGTCATGTAACATCCGTTTCTGTTCTGATCTACATCACCAGGGGTTTAGTCTAGGATCCCCAGCTGAGATAGAACAAAGGGAGCCTGTGTGAAAAGGGCCTTTATATACAGTGCTTTGAAAAAGTATTCATACCCCTTAAATTTTTCCACATTTTGTCATGTTACAACCAAAAACGTAAATGTATTTAATTGGGGTTATATGTGATGGACCAACAAAAAGTGGCACATAATTGTAAAATGGAAGGAAAATGATAAATGGTTTTCTAAATTTTTAACCACTTCAGCCCCGGACCATTTTGCTGGTCAATGACCGGGCCACTTTTTGCGATTCGGCACTGCGTAGCTTTAACTGACAATTGCGTGGTCGTACGACGTGGCTTCCAAACAAAATTGGCGTCCTTTTTTTCCCACAAATAGAGCTTTCTTTTGGTGGTATTTGATCACCTCTGCGGTTTAAATTTTTTGTGCTATAAACAAAAATAGAGCGACAATTTTGAAAAAAAAAATGAATATTTTTTGCTATAATAAATATCCCCCAAAAATATATATAAAAATATATATTTTTTTCCTCAATTTAGGCCGATACGTATTCTTCTACATTTTTTTTTTTACGAAAAATAATCGCAATAAGCGTTCGTTTGGCTTGCGCAAAAGTTATAGCGTCTACAAAATAGGGGATAGATTTATGGCATTTTTATTAATATTTTTTATTTTACTAGTAAGGCGGCGATTTGCGATTTTTTATCGGTACTGCGACCTTACACATTTTTGGCACCATTGGCATTTTTATAGCGATCAGTGCTATAAAAATGCATTGATTACTGTAAAAATTTCACTGGCAGGGAAGGGGTTAATTATGTTCCTTTGTTGTGTTCTAACTGAATGGGGGGTGGGACTGACTGGGGAAATTACAGATCGCTGTTCATACATTGTATGAACATGCGATCAGTCATTTCTCCCCCCGACAGGACCGGGAGCTGTGTGTAATGAGCAATCACGCCCCTAGTGGCTGAAATGCAAAATCACGTAATATTACGTGATTTTGCGCAGCCGAGCCGACCTGCCGCCATAAAACTACAGTGGGCGGTCGGCAAGCAGTTAATAAATACTGTATTTATCGGCGTATACCGCGCACTTTTTTGCCCTTAAAATCAGGGCAAAATCGTGGGTGCGCGATATACGCCGATATTCGCTTTCTGCGCTGTGTTTGAATGCCGCCGACGCTGGCATATACCGAGCGCAGTACACTTGGGTACACTCAGCCAGGCTCGGCTCCCCTCGCGGTTATGCAAGAGGAGCCGAGCGTGCCCGAGTGTACTGCGCTCGGTATATGTCATCGTTGTTGGCGGCGTTCAAACACAGCGCGGGAAGCGGGGATCAGCTCAGAGACAGCGCGGGAGAAGCGGAGAGAACACCACGAAGGCCGCAGACGGACGCCGGGCAAGACACCAAAACTGTAAGTAATAAAACATTTTTTCCCAGGAATTTCACGTCTAGATTAGGAGTGCACGCTATACGCCGGTGCGTGCTATAGGCAGATTAATACGGTATCTGAAAAGTGTGGCGTGCATTTGTATTCAGCCCCCTTTACTGTGATACCCAAACTAAATTCTAGTGCAACCAATTGTTTTCAGAAGTCACCTAATTAGTAAATAGAGTCCACTTGTGTGTAATTTAATCTCAGTATGAAATACAGCTGTTCTGTGAAGCCCTTAGAGGTTTGTTAGAGAACTATAGTGAACAAACAGCATCATGAAGGCCCAGGAACACACCAGACAGGTCAGGGATAACATTGTGGAGAAGTTTAAAGCAGGGTTATGTTATAGAAAAAAAATCCAAAACTTTGAACATCTCACAGAGCATTGTTCAATCCATCATCTGAAAATGGAAAGAGTATGGCACAACTGCAATCCTACCAAGACATGGTCGTCCACCTAAACCGATAGGCCATGCGAGGAGAGCATTAATCAGAGAAGCAGCCAAGAGGCCCATGATAACTCTGGAGGAGCTTCAGAGATCCACAGCTTAGGAGAGAGAATCTGTCCACAGGACAACTATTAGTCGTGCACTCCACAAATCTGACCTTTATGGAAGAGTGGCAAGAAGAAAGCCATAAGAAGTCCAGTTTGCAAGAAGCCATGTGGGGGACACAGCAAACATGTAGAATGTTGATGAGACCAAAATTTCTATGGTTAAAAAAAAACAAAAAAACTCCATTGGAATCCACGTGTCCAGCATCATGCATGTAGATAGGGGGCCGGATGCATCGATTAAGGGGGTGGCACCCCTGTGCCCTGTATGGATGGGCCATCACTGGAGAGTACTATGATTCGTTTTTTCTCTTTTTGAGCTATTGTGGATTTGGAATGCAACTGATTTTTAACCCTTCCACGCCTGTGAGCTGCATCCGAGGAGGAGTGGTGGAACCCTATTCATTTTTGTATCCAAAAGCATTTGTAGACTTTCTTTGAGAGGCCCACTTATGAAGGTAAGCAATATAGGCACAAAGGGTGGGAGTGCACATCGTGAAGACGTTGTCAGAGTTGTTGTGTTGAGTGTCCAGTGTGCCCCTGTGCCTTTAAGGAGGACTGGCTCCAGGCTCACCTACCCTCGATCTATCCATGAGATAATTTGGTTGGCAGAAGATTGGCTGGGGAGTTGAGCTGGGAATTTTCTTTCTTTGATTTTTTTTGCATGTGTTGCCCCTCCATGTGCTCCTTGCTGTGAAGGCCAGGTAAAGGTGGGGGCACTGGGCAGTTATTTGTTATTGGAGTTTTTGGGATTATCACTGAAGATTGAGGCTGCAAATTTTTTATGCAGTTTGAACGGTATACATGGGCAGGGATGGACTGGCCATAGGGACTACAGGGAGTTTCCCTGTGGGCCGATGGCTCAGTGGGCCTTTTTTTTTAAAACAGAGATGCTGCTTGGAAGACTTTTTTTTTTTTTTTTTAACAGTAATGGAAGACTTTTTTTTTAATGCCCTGGCAGCGCCCCAGTGTAAAAGCACTCAAGCTTTCACACTGGGGCTGTAGCGGAAGCGCTTTTCAAGGGCTTTACAGGCGCTATTTTTAGCCCAAAAGCGCCTAAAAAACGCCTCAGTGTAAAAAGGGGTCCTACACTCACCCCCTCTCTTTTACACTCACTCTCTTTTTCTTACACTCACCCCCCTCTCTCACCCCCTTTCCCTCAACCCTCCCTCTCTCTCTCTCATTCCCCTCTCTCTCACCCTCTCATGATATACAATAATGGATGTAGGGGCCTTTTGGTGGGCGTGATTTTTCAGGGGGTGGGGGCAGCGTTTTATTGAATTAAAGTGGGCCGGTCTGGATGAAGTCCAGGGCCAAATTTTTGTCCCAGTCCAGCCCTGTACATGGGGACTGTTTTTGGATTACCGAACATTTATATTATATATATATTTTTATCACTTTTACTTCAATAAGAGATTTTGTATGATTTATATATTCATTAGTGCCGCACTGTCACTTATCTTTTGTTCTTATTACTACTGGTGTGAAGCACTGTTGAGTGCTGGTTAGCCAGAGGCGATTCAGTTTGCAGATGTTGCGCTATACAAGTTTCTCACTCACACTCACTATTTTGGGTATTGTAGTAGGCATAATTGTGCATGCAGTGATTTTATATTACATACATTGTATAATCTGATTGTACAATTTCCTTTAGATGTAAATGATTCACAACACATTCACTTACAGAATACTGTTCTAGCTCTTCACCCAGCTGTTGATATGTAATGAAGATATTTCTCTAACAACCCTTTTAAATCAGAATAAATAAAGGTAGGGGACCTAGCGGGATCATCATTATAGCACAAGGCTTTCTGCTGACAAAGTCCAGTAAAGGCGCCGATATATGATGATGAATGTGAGACACTGCACACTCCATGTACCCAACTTGCATATAAACAGCAGAAGGGGTCCTATTTAATGACCCACCACCCACCTGGTGCAGGCAGGTAGACACAAAGTTTCTTCTAGTTATTAAGAGAACTTCTTTGTGTCCTTATTTACAAAGGCAGACTTTAGTGTAGATGGGGCTAGATGTATTTCCCAGATAATTAATGTCTCAGAGATGGCTTGTCAAGCTGCTCCGATCAGTTTCTCTAGAAAAAGAATGCTAATGGACACCCAGAAGGATGGCACCCGCCACCCCGTGGCATTTGGAGAAAAAAAGAGCTAGTTTTAAATGCATATTCGTTAAGCAGCTAGGAAGTGTTCCAGGGTTGTCATTAAATTAAATGAACAGCAATATGGACCACATTACCACAACAATAAGAATTTCAAATATTAAATAGCTGCATTGTTTTTCACAACAGAAGATATACAGTTGTGCTCATAAGTTTACATACCCTGGCAGAATTTATGATTTCTTGGCCATTTTTCAGAGAATATTAATGAGAACACAAAAAACATTTTTCCCTCATGGTAAGGCTCCATTCACATCTCCGCGACAAGCAACGCCGCGTACGCAGCGTATTTTGCCGCAGATAGTGTATCTTTTTTTTTTTTTTTTTCAAATTCTTCCCATTGCTGTCAATGGGCGAACGCCAATGTCGCCTGAAAAAAAGGGTCCGGGACTTTTTTTCAGGCGAGAGGCGTACGGCGTCTATGAGATGTGAACCATCTCCATAGACAGCAATGGGAATTTCCCCCTCTAGCGGCACAATCGTCCGGCGTCGGGCGTTTTTTGCCTAGATGTGAATGGAGACTTAGGCCTCATACACACGATAGAATCCATCCGCTGAAAAATCCCAGCGAATGGGTTTTAGCGGATAGATCCTATGGTGTGTACACTCCAGCGGATCTGTTTCCGCGGATATTTATCCCCTGGGATGGATTTCCAGCGGATAAATATTTGATGACATGCTATCAAATCTATCCGCTGGAATCCATCCCAACGGATGGATCCGCTGGTCTGTACAGACTCACCGGATCCATCCGTCCGAAGGGATCCCCCGCATGCGTCGTAATGATTCGACGCATGCGTGGAATTCCTTATATGACAGCATCGCGCACGTCGCCGCGTCATAATCGCGGCGACGGCTCGACACGTCATCGCCAGAGGATTTCGGCGCGGATTTCGATTCGATGGTGAGTACACTCCATCACATGGAAATCCGCGCAAATCCTCGAGAGGATTTATCCGCGGATACGGTCCGCTGGACCGTATCCGCGGATAAATCCTCTCGTGTGTATGGGGCCTTAGTGTTTGGCTGAAGCCATTTATTATCAATCAACTGTGTTTACAATTTTTAAACCATAATGGCAACAGAAACTACCCAAATGAACCTGATCAAATTTTTTTCATACCCTGGTGATTTTGGCCTGATTGGTTTGATGCTGTATCCACCTAGGTGAGTATGGATGTTTTTTTGTTTTTTTCAAAACCTGCACCTCCCCTTTAACCACTTGCCAACAGCATAATACCGTTATACGGAAGCAAAGTGGCTCTCCTGTGCTCGATCATGTACCTAAGTAAGTGATCCAGCACTTCCAGGTAGGGCTCAAGCCAATCAGCAGGGGCTGGCCAATGGAGCAATGTTAAAGGCACCCCAATAGTTTATGATAAAAGCCAACTCTTTCAAATCCATAAACATAAGTTCAATGATGTAAGCTTACTAGTCCATACTTCTAACTGGGGCATGGCAATAACCCTTTAGACAAGCATGTGTAGATTACTACAACAAGTAATAAAAGTAAAGCAAATACATACATGTGCTATTACAGCACTAGTAATGTCCACAAGGCAGGTGGCATACAGCCACCCTGCGGTATAGTAAAAAAAGTATAGCCAACATAAGTCTAAAGCCTGGTACACACAGAGATTATCAGAGGGTTAACCAGGCATTTATTGTTGCATACTAGTCTCCATATGGAAAATGAAGAGGTTACTAAAGTCACAAAAATCCTTGCATGACAGAATAAAAATTCAAAGGTGATGTCATGTATTGTATTTTAGGACGAAGACTGTACTGTTTAAATGAAAATCGTACAATCTGATATCGTATGAGAAAAATGTTGCGTTTGTTCCTTCGGATAATATTGAATGAACTGTGGTGATCAACTCTCAAAAGTTGTGTACTAACCATCAAATTATCATATGATCGATGCAAAAGCGGTATTTTTCGTCCGATTTTCTGATCGTGTGATTTTCCGAATCCTATAAAGAATATGGAAATTACCAATGGAAATTAAATATCATTATGACAAAGCCAGCATTATGTGTGTCAAAAATCATTTAGACAATAGGCAACTGTCAGATTTCAGCTAATGATCTATTCACTTCCAAAAGCAGTTGAGCACACTGCAATGCAACCAGTAGCATAAGACACCACCCTAAAACTGTAATATATACCGTGCAAGAAAGACTACAATTATGTGTTTGATTAAAAATGCTAAGCCTTCTGTGTAAGTTTGGTTGGAAGAAGTTGACATCTTCTGAGGCCTCGTACACACGACCGAGTTTCTCGGCAAAAACCAGCAAGAAACTTTCTGGGAGATATTTTTTGCAGAGGAAACCGGTCGTGTGTACATTTTCGTCGAGGAAACTGTCGAGAAACTCGACGAGCCAAAAAGAGAGCAAGTCTCTATTTCCTCGACGGGAGTCTCAAATTGGCTCGTCGAGTTCCTGGTCGGGCTGGTTTCCGACGAGAAACTTGAGCGTGTGTATGTTAAGAAACCCGCGCTTGATCATAATAAAGTATAAGACGGGAGTAAAAGTAGCATTTGTAATGGAGATAACACATTTTTCAAGCTGTAACAGACTGAAAAGTGCAAATCGTCTCTTACCAAACTTTTACTTAACACGCAAACACATGAGATTAGCAAAACCAGCCCCAAGAGTTTAGCCAGTGGAATCGAACTTCCCCTGCCGTTGTATGTCACCGCGTTTGAGAACGAGGAGATTTTGTCTTGACAGTGTGTACGCAAAGAAAGCTTGTCGAGTTCCTTGACAAGCCTAACAAGGAACTCGTCGAGGAAAACGATGTGTTTCGCCCGTGGAGTTCCTCGGTCGTGTGTACGAGGCCTAATATGTGTTATCTACACAAACAAGCCATCAGTCCCACTGAACAGCACAAATTTCAATAACCAGAATCTTGTATATTGTCAGAAATGCAGGTGAATTGACTGCACTTCTTTATTGATGAAAAGTCCTCATGTGGAGCGGGGTAACATCTTATATGGGTACATTAAAATTGTGCCAATGCCTTCAGTAACATGGTCAACACTAAAGAAAGCCAGCATCTGCATTTTTCCGCAAAGGCAAGGGTTTCAACCCCTCTACTACTAGTAACATAAATCCATGTTAAAATTCATGCTGGTATATACAAACATTTGATACAACATCTACTATAAGCCTTCTTTAAGCTGGCCATAGGAATCAAAGATGTTCAGGCATACAAGAACAGTCGATTAACCTCACAATGTCTTAATTTTGGCTACGCGGCAACACTCTGGTCCATGTTTAGGCAATGTGAAAAGGAGGAAGGCGGTGTAGCTCTTATGCTACAGACAGTCCCAGAGATGCACTATCATTGGGTAAACAGTAATGGGACAAGGTTTCCTAACCTCTCAACCCAAGAGCAGGATCTGACTGCTAGGATGGTCTAAAGCTGCATCTTCAGATTTAAATGGGTATTTAAGAACAAAATTGTTCCACCTCCTGGAACAGGGTCTGGTGCATTTATACCAAATGTAAAATATTACACCACATATCTCCAGCTTTTAAGAGCCATCTGGGAATCCTAACTATATACACACAGTGAGAAAAATATTTATTTCATCCCTTGCAGATTTTGTAAATTTGCCCAATTACAAATAAATTAAGGGTCTATACATTTTTTTTCATATGTGTATTTTAAATGATAGAGACAGATTATTATCCAAAATGCAGAAAAAAAAACACCACATGATTCAAATGCTATAAATGGAGTTTCAGTTCAGTGAGTGAAATAAGTATTCGATCTCCAAGCAAAACATGACTTGGTGAAGAAACCCTTATTGTCAAGCAGAGGTAAGACATTTCTTGTAGTTGGTTAACAGGTATGCACACATCTCAGGAGGGATTTTGGTCCACTCTTCTTTACAGATCTTCTCTAAATCCTTAAGGTTTCTTGGCTGTCGCTTGGCAACTTGAAGTTTCAGCTCCCTTCATACATTTTCTATAGGATTAAGGCCTGGAGACTGACTAGACCACTCAATGACCTTAATGTGCTTCTTCTGGAGTCACTCCTTTGTTGCCTTGGTGGTATGTTTTGGGTCATGGTCAAGCTGGAAGACCCATCCACGACCCATCTTCATTATTCTGGCTGAGGAAAGAAGGATCTCATCCAAGATTTTACGATACACGTCCCAGTCCATTGGTACCTCAATGCAGCAAAGTTGGTCTGTACCTTTAGAAAAGAAATGGCCCCAAAGCATAATGTTTCAACCTCTGTGCTCGACTGTAGGAATGGTATTCTTAGGGTCATAGTGAGCATTTTTCTTCTTCCAAACAAGGCAAGTCGAGTTAATGTCAAAGAGCTTAACTTTGGTCTTTTCTGACCACAGAACATTCTCCCAATCCTTATCTGAATCATTTGGATGTTTATTGGCAAACTTCAGTTGGACCTCTACATGTGCTTTCTTGAGGAAGGGGGCCCTACAGGCACTGCAAGATTTCAATCCATGGCAGCATACTGCGTTAGCAATGGTTTGTTTGGTCCCAACTGCCTAGGACTGATCCCTCACCTTTCTCATGGTCATCCTTACCCCATGAGGTGAAAATTTTACATGGAGCATCAGAGCAAGGGCGATTGATGATTATTTTGTATTTCTTCCATTTGCAAATAATTGCTCCAACAGTTGTCTCCTTCTCACCAAGCTTCTTGCTGATGGTCTTGTAGCTCATTCCAGCCTTGTGCAGGTCTACAATCTTGTCCCTGACATCATTTGACAGCTCTTTGGTCTGGCCCATGATGGTGAGGTTTGAATGGAAGAAAGATTCTGTGAACAGATTTCTTTTATACACATAACGAGGAGTTGTTAGGAGCACCTTCTTAAATTTACAGGGCTCTCTGTGTACCACATGAGCACATACAGGGGTGTCAAACTGGCCGCCCTCCAGCAGTTGCAGAACTACAAGTCCCATCATGCCTCTGCCTGCGGGAGTCATGCTTGTAAGTCTTGCAATGTCTCATGGGACTTGTAGTTCTGTAACAGCTGGAAGGCTGCCAGTTTGACACCTGTGCGCTAGTCTGTGGGAGGCAGAAATATTGTTGGTTTGGGATTAAATACTTATTTTACTCACTGAACTGCAACTCCATTTATAAAACGTGTATCATGTTTTTTTCTGGATTTTTGCTTGTTATTCTGTCTCTATCATTGAAATACACCTACTATAATAATTATAGACCCTTCGCTCCTTTGTAAATGGGCAAATGTACAAAATCTGCAGGGGATCAAATAATTCCCCCCCCCCACTTTGTAAAATATATATCTCACACATACACATCTCTCATATATATATATATATATATATATATATATATATATATATATATATATATATATATATATATATATATATATTACTGTGGAATTAGTGGAAATAGATATGTATAATTACTATATGGTATTAGCAGATACTCCAGTTATTTCAGGAGGTCATAATACTAGATATATGGAGAGTACAGATTCTTATGTGATGATCATCTAATTATAACCCAATAACTGCTGGGACATGTAAAGCTGCTCTCAGTCTTCTCTAATACTGCACTGAGCTTTATATTAAACTGCCATCAGATGAATTTGAAAGACTTTATAGATCAGCAGGCAGCGTATTGATTGGTGATGCAGTGGAGATGGTGATGGGCAGGTCAGGGTGGTACATACATATAAGGACACTGCGGGTGCACTGCAGAAGGATGCTGTGCAGTAAGATTTGTATAATTGTGTAGTTCTATAAGGCAGCTGAACTCCAACTCTGGTAAATCCTCTATAATCACACATGAAGGAATCCTTCAAGCCTAAGCTGTAATCTCCGATTCTTTATTCATGTCTTTCTGAGGATGATTGCACAAGTTCTCTCCTCCTTACGCAGTATAAGAGTGTTTCCAAACTATTCACAGCATTGGAAATGTCTGTCAAAGCACTCCAGCTGCACACACATTAAAAACAATTAATCAACACACTAATTAAACCAGTATTTTCAAAATGCTTTTACTATATAGCAACAGGACACTAGCGATATATGTTATTATTGTTTTATGAATGTATAGCGCTAGTAGAGACTTGCACATTATTCATTAAAGCGGTGTCAAGGGCAAAAGCTTGGAGATTGCTGTAATCTATAGAAATTAGGGTTATTATAGAATAAAATTATTTAAGAAAAAAACTGCAATGATTTTACATCCATTCAGATTTTGACCAAAGATTGAGGTGTAAATGGAAATGTCATTCAAATTGTACAGAGCACAAAACTAAGCAGTAGACAGCCAGCCAGGTATTATCACAATAAGGGAGATCTACGAAAACTGGAGCACTCAGAATCTGGTACAGCTGTGCATGGAAGTCAACAAGCGTCTAACTTCAGCCTGTTCAATTAAAGAGGAACTGAAGTCTGCGCACATATAGGTAGATTCACAAAGAGTTAGGCCGGCTTAATCTAAAGATAAGCCGACCTAACTCTGAATCTAAGCCGACCTATGTTTAAGTGTATTCTCTAACAGAGATACACTTAAACATATCTAAGATAGGACGGCTTGCGCCGTCCTATTTTAGATTGCAATGTTTTGGCTTACCGCTAGGTGGCGCTTACATTGCGGCCGGCCTAGATTATGTAAATGAGAATTTACGACGATTCCCGAACGAACGCGAGCCCGCCGCAGTCGATTAACGTCGTTTCCGTACGCGATAGGCCGCCTAAAGTTATTCCACCTATGAGGTGGAATAACAATGTTAAGTATGGCCGCCGTGAGGTTCAAATTTTTTACGTCGTTTGCGCAAGTCGTCCGCGAATCGGGATTTACGTACGCGTCGAAATCAATAGGCCCGTACGGCCTACTTAGCCGCAATGCGCACTGGGAAATGTAGTCGCCCGGCGCATGCGCAGTGTAAAAAAACTTCAAAAAACTTGAGGTCAAGCCTCATTTCCATACTACACGCCCCCCTCCCAGTCATTTTAATTAGGCGCGCTTACGCCCGCTCGTTTTAGGCTACGCCGCCGAAAATTTGAAGGTAAGTGGTTTGAGAATCACTAAATAGCCTAAATAATTTACAGTGGTGTAGCCTAAAAAGACTAGGCTAGGCCGTCCTAATTTTAGGCCATTGTATGTGAATCTACCCAATAATTTGTAATAAACACATAGGGCCAGATTCACAAAGGTTAGCGGATCTTTAGATCCGTGTAACCTATGTGTTTTAAGATCCGCCCTCGCAAGTTTGTGAGGAAAGTGTCAAATTCACAACACACTTACCTCCAAACTTGCGACGGTCGGATCCTAACTCCCCCGGCGGAATTCTAATTCCGCGGCTGGGGGAGTGTACTATTTAAATCAGGCGCGCTCCCGCGCCGATTTAAATACGCATGCGCCGTCCGGGGAATTTCCCGGCGTGCATTGCTCCCACTGACGTCAATAGGACGTCAGTGGTTGCGACGTGAGCGGGACTTGCGACGCGCGTGTTCGTGAATCGGCGTACGCAAACGACGTAGGAAATTTCAAAATCGACGCGGGAACGACGGCCATACTTAACAATACTTACCCCTGCTTTTAGCAGGGGTAAGTATACGACGGGTACCGCGCTACGGAAACGACGTAAGAACACAGCGTCGGGTCCGCGTACGTTCGTGAATTTTGCGTATCTCGCTGATTTACATATTATTCAGTGGAAAATCAGCGGGAACGCCCCCGGCGCCATTTTTAAATACAAAAAAAGATCCGACAGTGTAACACAGTGTGACACTGTCGGATCTCAGCCCCATCTATGCGTAACTGATTCTATGAATCAGGTGCATAGATAGGACCAGTAAAAATCAGAGATACGATGGTGTATCTGTAGATACACCGTCGTATCTCTTTGTGAATCTGGCCCATACTTGCCATTCTGAAGCTTCCCTCCAACCACTTTGCATATAATTTTATATATACAGTGGAACCTCGGTTTACGAGTAATGCGGTTAACAAGCATTTTTAAAGACAAGCAACTTTTTTAAAAAAAAATCTGACTTGGTTTGAGAGCGTTGTCTTGCAAAACTAGCAGAATTTAAGCCAATGGGGCCTGCAGTACCGCATTTGGCCTGAGGTGCGGGGGTGCCGGAGCAGAGCCGTCTGGAAATACTCAGTTCCTGGGTGTTTCCGAGCCTTTCTGAGGTCAGCCAGGCTGTCCCTGGGCCTTTCCGAGTGTTTCCGAGGCTACCGACACCCCCCCACCTCTGGCCACATGCATTCCATTGAAGTCAATGCGGAACTAATTATTTTAATTTCCAATGAGTTCTATGGGGAAACTTGCTTTGATATGCAAGTGCTTTGGATTACGAGAATTCTCCTGGAACGGATTAGGCTCGTAATCTAAGGTTCCACTGTACTGTGATTCTGTACTTGCCAAATATGCTGCAGAAATCTCCCTCCACTAAGTCTGGCTGCAGTCATTTTAACTGTGGGCAGCTGAAGCTGCTGCCTGTTCACTTCCTGGATTTACACAGAAGCATACCTACTGGTCAAAAAAAAGCACATAGTATACAGCTCCAGCATCACAGCACAAAGTATACAGCCCCAGCATCACAGCACAAAGTATACAGCTCCAGCATCACAGCACAGAGTATACAGCTCCAGCATCACAACACAAAGTATACAGCTCCAGCATCACAGCACAAAGTATACAGCTCCAGCATCACAGCACAAAGTATACAGCTCCAGCATCACAGCACAAAGTATACAGCTCCAGCATCACAGCCCAAAGTATACAGCCCCAGCATCACAGCACAGAGTATACAGCTCCAGCATCACAGCACAGAGTATACAGCTCCAGCATCACAGCACAGAGTAAACAGCCCCAGCATCACAGCACAGAGTATACAGCTCCAGCATCACAGCACAGAGTAAACAGCCCCAGCATCACAGCACAGAGTAAACAGCTCCAGCATCGCAGCACAGAGTAAACAGCTCCAGCATCACAGCACAAAGTATACAGCCCCAGCATCACAGCACAAAGTATACAGCCCCAGCATCACAGCACAGAGTAAACAGCTCCAGCATCGCAGCACAGAGTAAACAGCTCCAGCTTCGCAGCACAGAGTAAACAGCTCCAGCATCGCAGCACAGAGTATACAGCCCCAGCATCACAGCGCAGAGTAAACAGCTCCAGCATCGCAGCACAGAGTAAACAGCTCCAGCATCACAGCACAAAGTATACAGCCCCAGCATCACAGCACAAAGTATACAGCCCCAGCATCACAGCACAAAGTATACAGCCCCAGCATCACAGCACAGAGTAAACAGCTCCAGCATCGCAGCACAGAGTAAACAGCTCCAGCATCGCAGCACAGAGTATACAGCCCAAGCATCACAGCACAACGTATACAGCCCCAGCATCACAGCACAGAGTATACAGCTCCAGCATCACAGCACAGAGTACATATTACCCTCCTCCCTGTACATATTACACACAGCTGTACATATTACCCCCCTGTACATGTTACCCCCCCCTCCCTGTACATATTACCCCCCCCCCCATACATATTAACTCCCCTCCCTGTACATACCTCCCCCCTCTTCCCTGTACATATTAACCCCCCCCTGTACATATTTCCCCCCTCCTTGTACATAGTACACCCACCTATACATATTACCCTCCTGCACATATTACACCCACCTGTACATATTTCCCCATCCCCCTGTACATATTACCGCACCCCCCTATACATATTACCCCCTCCTGTCCATATTACCCCCATGTACATATTACCCCGCCCCCCCTGTACATATTACCCCCCCTCCATGTACATATTACACCCTCCTGTGCATATCAACCCCCCTGTACATATTAACCCCCTTCTGTACATATTAACCCCCTAACTGTACATATTACCCCCCCTCTCTGTATGTAGTACACCCTCCCTGTACACAATACCCCTTCTTGCCCACATTTACCCCCCTTCCTTTTACACATCTCTTCATGTATTGCATCCTCTGTGTACATATTGCCCCCCCCATCCCGCTACACGTTGCCTTCTTGTTCCTGCACTTGTCCACCATCTCCAAAAATATGCCTGGTAGGGGTTAAAACTGATGCTGTCGCTGACTCACATTCTCTCCTCACATTCTTGAGATCGCTAATCTGCTGACCTGTCAGTTCCTCAGAGTACACAGGATGGCAGAGCTGAGAAAAGTCACATGACATAACAAGTCACTGAAGTCAAGCCAGAGCACTGCAGGCTTCCCAGAGAGAGGTCTGAATCTGCATACCTGGGGGCAGTCACAGCGCGAGAGATGTCCACCTGGAGCACGCCTATGTGTAGGAGCTGGAGGACAGGGAGGAGGTAAGCCAGGAGGAGCTGCTCCGTACTGCCATAGCGAGTGACGCTGCTGCTCTCCACAACAGCAGCAGTGAGCCGGAAACCGGAAGTGACGTGGCAGTGGCCACTAAAAAACACCACCCAGTCTTCATCCGTCCTCGGACTCCCCATCAATAATAAAATAAAAAAAATCGAGGAGGCTACATACGAATCAGTGAGTGGGAGTGTTTGCGGGCGCAGTGTTTGCGCCCTGAACCCTCCCTTAACACGGGCAAATCAGCTTCCCAGCTTGCAATCAGCTGATTGCAAGCTGGGAAGCTTCCCATAGACTGCTGTGTGTTCGGCGCCCGGAAGCTCTTAAAGTGACCTTTTTTTTGTCAAAAGCTTGGGGGGGGGGGGGGGGTGGCGCCCAGGCGCCCCCTATGGATGGGCCGCCACGTGAAGCTGGTCAACCTAATTCACTAGAAGGATGGAACAAACAACAATTTTACAAGAAAAACCTGGCAACTTAAATGTGGACAGCAAGGAGAGGAGGACCTTTTTCACAAACTGGAAGGGAACAGAGAACCTAAAGAACTATGTTCCAGTAGTAGGTAGACCAGAATGGGTCCAACAAAAAAAGGGCCCAAGCCCCAACTCATTTGATCCCATAAGAATCCAAGAAACTGGAAATTGCTTGTCTAGAGTGATTGCACAGCACACATTCACCTGTTTAAAGCGGGGGTTCCGCGGGAAAACATTTTTTTTCAGGTGCATCTACTGCCTTTAACATAGTTGTAAGTGTACTTACGTCTCTAAATTTTAGAGCCATCCGCATGCACATTCGGCCGTGAAGAAATAATTTAAAAAAATGTGTCCTGTCATGTTCCATCTTGCTTGTGGGCACTGTGAAGCCCACAAGCAAATACTTCTGGGATTCTATCCCACGCATGGGCAGTGTTATCAGCACAAGCTCACAAAGCACTGCAGCTGATCACAAAATCCCACAATATTTACTGATACAGCGTTATACATCGTCTCCTGGGAAGCGAGACACTGTGCTCCTCCCAGGAGACATTGCGATCTGGGAATGAAGTGACATGCCCACTCCCGCGGGAGTGATACCCGGAAGTAGCTGCTAATTTTGCCCCAATTAAAAGGTATTGAAATGATTTTAAAAATTTTGCATAGCGGACTGTTTATGTAGTTGTGTGCTGGTCTGAATGAGCTGCAGTTTATTATGAGGGTGAACCTCCGATTTAAGATGTGGATCAACAAGAAAACCCTGCATATAACTAATTTCATATAACACCTCCATGGAGTGGACAGTAGCTCCCAGGACTACCTAGTGAACCAAAGTTCAATGTCACCAGGCCAGTTTGTAAGTGTTCAGTCTGCAATCTTAAAAAGACATTCTCTGTACCTAAAGGGCAAGCTAAGCAAGATCTCAAAAAGGATCATCAAATGTCCAGCTACATGGAAAAGTTGGGATACATCTTCCTACTAATGAAGACTTCCCTGAGGTTTTAGCAGACTTCTTACCCCAGACTTGTGGGAGGCAGGAAAGCGAGGCTTAGAATACCAAGGTGTGTCTACTCCAGAAGAGGGTGAAGAAAATGAAGAGGACTTAGCTGACCTTTCCCTTGATTTCATGCACTGTGGCAAGTGGACACTATGGCCTCCATTGATATCTCTGAAGATGATGTCAAGGCTATGTCCAAGGAGATGTCAATCTTTGAAAGCCAAGCAGATTAGGGAGACAAGTTCAGGAAAAGGCTTCCCACAGCCCATCACAACTGAAATTCATCTCCACATGCTCAATCAGGAAGGGATCCATTGATGTAGTTGAGAGATCCATTTTAAAAGGGGTTAGGCTATTCTACGTTCTATTCTAAAAATCACAGCCAAAACAGGGTGAAAGGTAGGGCCCTCTTCTGCCAGAAGCGAGTCTTAAAGAGAAATTCTTTCTGTTGGTCTGTAGAATCCATGAGGGAGGGGATGCCCTGTACTGACTTGCTGGTGTCACTGTTAAGGTGGGTCACTGGTAAATCCACAGTAGGTATAGACCACAGGTTTAAACAAAAGGCTTTTTAAAAAACAAAAAACACATTACTTTCTATCCCCATAAAGGACTATCTCCAAGAAAGTAAAGGGAAAGACCCAAGACTAGAGACAACAGGCTTAATCTGTAAATGCAAGGTAGTACGTACTGCACCAATAAGGGTCAGAACCACCTCTTTAAATTTAGATCAATAGATGAAGACTGATTCCTTGACGATTGCCTCTGCAGTGAAAAACTGCAGAGGCAAGAATCAGAGGCGGAGATGGTCACTATGACCGGGAGGCTGGCTGCCTATAAGGACAAATCAGCAATAGACTCTGTGGGGGAAGGTGTGAGAGCATGCTTAGGCACTCTGCGGTTTGAACCAGCGAGGTAGTTTTTTTCCGAGTACAGCTGAAAAGAAAACCTCCATCCTCCTACAACACTAGAATATCGGTCATAGGAGGGGTTAACCTAGGCTGACTTACGATTTTTTGTTTGCCAGTGTCCAGTCTTATTGTAGACAGCAGCATAACCCAACAGTTAATGAATTATTGCATCCCTTAATGGAAGAGAAAGAAATATAAAAAATATAAAACTGAAAAGACCAGATGGGGAGCTGGTAGCTCAGAGAAATAAAAGTAAAGCAACAAAATGTATGAGATCATTGCAAGAGAAAGTAGTATTTAGACACTGACATTGATTTCTGCTATTACTGAAGAAGGTGAATTCTAAGAATAGATTAGTTCACAATGTAATAGAGGACAAATGCTAAACAACAACATACCCATGTAGTGAATAGCTAATAAAAAAAACATGGACACTAAAAATCGTCAGGAAAGCTCTATGACCATCATCCTGGTCTTGGCTTCACCACCCAGAAGGCCGGGGTCAATTCCAGTCGGGCGGTTCAGGCCCGTCCAGAGCACGGGGACGAGGAGGACAGAATGGCCCTCCACCCCCTCAAGGTCGTGGTTACACCAATAGCTTCGGCAACCAATATGGAGACACTCGTGGTTTGCTTCAAACCAGAGGGCCCAATTATGGTCCACCCCAGGTATATAGAGATACAGAGGTTGTCCATTATGCCGGAGACTATGAAGCGGACTAAAATGTGTTAACCCATAACAGCTTTTTACCTCTGGGTAATATGGTTAACCCTGGAGAGGGGGATTACCGCCTATTACCTGGGACCAGCAATGGTGATGGTAGAAGTGGAGGACAATATGATTTTGATTATGGTACTGGCCATGAGACAAATTGAATGGAGAGCTACATTGGGGTTTTCCGCGAGTCGGCCAAGGAATAAAAAGGGTGGCCGAAACTAAAAAGAGAGGAACTAGAGGAGGGAGGCGCGCTCAGTCAAAAAAAGTCAAGGATGTAGTGGGCACTGGCATCTTCAACCTGATCTTCAATCTTCAAAGATCTTCAATCTTCAACATACCCTGACAGAACCCGAGCTGGCAGTTTTAGATAGGGGACTGAAATATGCTCCACCTAAAAACATTAATAAATTCAACACATACATGGACATCTACAAGTATGTCCGCAAATTAAATGTTCAGCGGTATATGGCTTCAAACCCTTTTAATCCATCCAAGACTGCTTCTTACAGTTATGCCCACTCGGACCTAGCCAATGCTTCAGTATATAGGTCATTTGCCCGCATCATTGAGGGTTTTCCGGGATCCAACATTGAAAGATTTATGCCATGAATGTCAAACAGGTTAGATGCAAGTTAAACATTGAGGAGGGTATAGAGTCCCTTTGTGCCAATAAAAATGTGGTTATTTGCCCTGAGGATAAGGGGGGAGGCATTGTTGTCCTAAATAAGGAGGATTACATGCAGGAAATACAACGCATCCTTGGTGACAGGGACACATATACCCCTTTGGCTTTAAACCCGGGAGACAAATATAAAAAAATTCTAGGGAAGATCCTTTTTGATTCCCAAGTCCCCTAGGATTCCCATCATATATTATCTCCCTAAGGTGCATAAGAACTTTGCTTGCCCCCCCGGGACGACCCATTGTGAGTGGGATTGACTCCATCACGTCCCGAGTGGGCAAGTACATAGACTTCTATTTGCAGCCTTTGGTAAAGAATATGCCATCATATGTCAAAGATACCAGGCATATCATCAACCTGCTATCCTCTCTCAAACCATCCACTAATGTATGGATGGTGACTGCAGATGTCACCTCCCTATACACAATAATTCCCCATCATTTGGGTTTGGAGGCAGTTTATTTTCTAAATAAAGATTCAGGATTATTAAAGAAACAGATTTCCTTTATTATGGAGCTGTTGGAATATGCGGCTACCCACAATTTTTTTTGGTACAATGGCCATTTTTACAGGCAGGACAGGGGAGTTGCTATGGGGGCTAAATATGCCCCCAGCTTGTCGAACCTGTTCATGGTGAAGTGGGAGGAGGATGTCGTCTGTGTCCAAACTAGGCCCCAGATTATTCTGTGGGCTAGGTACATAGACGACATCCTCCTCCTATGGGATGGCACGGAGGGAGATTTGTCCCTCTTCATGGATTCCCTTAATGCAAATAACAGGGGGATCCATTTAGGCTATGAGGCTAGCCAAGAGAAGAAGATACACTTCTTGGATCTAACCATCTCTGCAGGTAGCGATAGTTTCATAACATTGACTTTTTTCAAAACCACAGACAAAAATTCTTTCATACCGAAGGATAGCTGTCATCATGCCTCGTGGTTAAAGTCAGTGCCTAAGAGCCAATACCTCCATTTAAAACGGAATTGCAGTGAACATGCAACCTTTGTGGAACAGGCATGTGTCTTGACAGAGCGATTTTTAGAAAATAGTTATTACTCCGAATTTTTGTCTGATACTTTGGATTTGGTCAATAACGTAGATAGAGCCAACTTATTCAAGGAAAAAACAGACCAAGGAACTAATAATAGGTTTAAGAGCCCTTTTGTCACTGATTATTCATGTCAACATGCGAATGTGAAACATATAGTTGGTAAACACTGGCACATTCTAAAAAGTGACAAGATTCTCTGTGATTTATTATCGGACAAACCTCAGGTTGTCTTCAGGGGAGTGCCTTCTTTGAAGGAAAAACTAGCCCCTAATATATTGAACCCTCCCAGTATTGATTCCATGTTTTTCTCTGGTTTGACAGGGTATTTTAAATGTGGAAGATGTCAAGTTTGTTCCCTGAATGGATGTAAAACCAAAAGAACCACTACATTCAGTTCTAGCTGCACTTCAAGGAGTCACTCCATTAAGCCGTTTATCACATGTTCCACCACTGGGGTAGTCTATATGCTCCAGTGCCCGTGCGGCCTGCAATATGCGGGCAGGACCAAACGCCCTCTGCAGGTCCGCCTAAACAAACACATTAGTAACATTTGTGGTTATACCAAACACTCAGTGTCAAGGCATTATTTGACTACACACGGTAGGGATCCTAACAACATCGTCTTCCTGGGCATTGATAAGTTTAGTGCACACTGGAGAGGGAGTGATTTGGTGCGCAGAATTTCCAAATCAGAAATGTCATGGGTGCACAAACTTAAATGCTACACACCCTTTGGCCTGAACATAGACGTTGATGTCAATTGTTTTATTGATCATTCCTAGTTTTGTTTTTTTCTGTGCATTTAACGAAATTGGTTAACGTATTTACTAGTTCTCCCTTAATTGGGTCTTCCTGTGTCACCCACTGACACAGGAGAGAATTCTGATTGTTGATTATCTGGTTATAATCTGTAAACTGGATGCAAGTCCTATTTGGCTGCTTAACTGGTCATTGTTTTTTAATTTTTAGTATTGTATTTGTTTATTCATCCTTTTAGGATTTGTTTTTCTAGTACCTAATCAAACGACTGATATTGAGGGTCTCAAGCTCATTATAATAAGATATATCGGTATCCTGATCGACAGTCCATTTGAAAGAGATATATATATATATATATATTATATATTTTATATATATAATTCTTCCTAAATGATTTTTTATATAAAGGATTGTTGATGCTATATATCTTATGTTTTTTACCTTTTATACATAGTTCCAATAAGGATTTGCGGAGTGATCTGCCCTTTCTTTCCTGCCCATTTGTTATCCATAAAAATGTTTGCCCTTGGTCTATACAGGACATCTGAGTGGTAATCGCTCTAGTTTGTTCCTTTTTTCCAACACTTAAGATGGCACTGTTGCGGCCTTCTAGGACTCACATCAAGGCTGTACCAACCCACTTTGTGTATAAACGCAGTGATTCAGAACAACACCTGTATCCTGTGACCATGTCCCCATCGAGACGAAACGTTGGGAGGCGACGTTCTGACGTCACCGCATCACGTGATCAGACCCGGAAAATACGGGCTGCACGTTCTGGAAGCCGGCTGGCTTGATATTTTTAAACGCTTCTTGTTTTCATCGTTGATGTAAGTGTACATCTTTATATTTTTAACAAAACATCCAAAGATTTTATGCTATGCGAGTTCCCTCTTCTCTCTGCATATATCTTCCACTGGGGCACTGCCTGAGGAAACTTATCAGTGAGAACTGCTTGGGTTGGCGATACCATCCAAAGGATTCCATATGTCTATGCTGTCTTTGATCTCCTATAATTTAGAGATCACATTTTTCTGGTAAGAGTCAGTGTGTGATCGTGGTGGAGGTGCTTCTGTCATCACTGTTTCTGGACCGTCTGTGAATCAATTTCTCACTGGGGATATTACTGAATGTCAACACCTTTTTATATTGGACTCTTTTCACATTGATTGTGGTTCTTCCACAACTGTGCTATTCATTCATTATTTAACTTGATCACAGCCAATTTATTCACATTAGTGGTTTTGATTGATTTGTTTTTCACTGGTTCCAGCACATTATTTTGTTTATTATATTTAGCGCGACTTCCCTTTTTTTGTATGTTGCTGTTTATGTTGTATAACATTTTTAAGTCGCAGTTTTCACTTTATACACTTTTTAGAGTATGCGCAGTATTTTTTCTATTTCTATTTCAGAAAGCATTTAGGCTAGTGGTTCTCAACCTGGGGGTCGGGACCCCCTCGGGGGTCAAATAATGATTTGCCAGGGGTCACCAAATCCTGGGCTGTTCCTGAAGCCCGCACCACTCTCCCAGCCTTTTTGCAGCTGCCCAGCAGGGCTGTCACTGGAGCCTGTGGCCCCCCAGCTGGGCTGTTCCTGGAGCCCAAGGCCACCCACTTAGCCTCTTCGCAGCCACCCATTCAGTTCACAGCATGGCTGGGGAACAGAGACTAGGTGTCTGCTGACTGGTGAGAATTGTGAGATGGAAGGGGCTGGAGGAGACCCTATCTCCTGACTTCAGCATAGGTGTCACTGCTACGAGACACTACAAAGTCGCAGACACAGTGGGTACCGCTACCTGTGATTTATAGTTGCCATTAAAAGTCCCCACTACAGTTCTCAGATCAGCAGATGACCTTGATCAAGAGTACCTAATTTGGCTGATCAGAACTCCCCCCACCACTGCCACTCATCCCATTCTTTCCCTCCAAGGAGTAAAAGAAGAAATAAAAATAGAGAATACATGGAAGGGAGAGGAAAAGGAAGAAAGAAAAGGAGATTAAGAGAAAGAACAAGAAAGACGGCTAGAGAGAGGGATGGGGAAGAAGAAGAAGAAGAAGAAGAAGAAGAAGAAGAAGAAGAAGGAATTGGGATAGAGTGAGATAAAAGGGAAAGAAAGGAGAAGAAAGAGAAAGAGTGGTACACCCTAAAATGTTCCATATGAGGTTTTAATACTGTTCAAAGTGAAAGGGACTCAGGGAGCGCTAAATGTCCATGGGTTTGGGTTGCAAATTACTTGTCTTGCCTTGGGTGCCGACAGCCCACACTTCGGAAATAATTTTATTGTTGGGGGTCCCCACAACTTGGGAAATTTTATCAAGGGGCCACGGCAATAGAAAGGTTGAGAACCACTGATTTAGGCAATCAAGCCTGAAATTACTACCTAGTTGTGAGGCCAGAATCAGGAGAACAGTACTAAAGAATCATTCTATAATTAATTAAAGAGAAGAAAAAAAGTCTGCAATGGCTATTCCAATATTTCACTCCAACAGTTTATTTCCCCAATTTGTATAGTACATTATAAATATGGATTGAGTGTATCTTTGCACAATTAAAAACGGATATACATACAGGAGACACAAATTAACTTTTTTTTGACCAGACATTGCTGTAGAGCACGTTTCCCCCAGTCCTTTTCTATTGGGCATCTGATGAACTGTTTCTAATGCAGGAAAACTGTTCCCAAACACACCGGCTCCTTGCAGAAAACCTAAAATACAACACAGACGCCAATACATACATTCTAAGTGACCATAATGTGAGCTGTAGTCGGGATTCTGGCTGCAATGAATTGCACATCAAGGTCAATTGAGCTTTCTTCATAACTAGCACAGTTTCATTACAGAACGTTTTATTCTTTCTTTTTTAAACAAACACACGATAAAACCATAATTATTGCCAACTCATCTTTTGTATTTGACATTAGCTGTATTTTTATATTTCAATGTTTTTATTGAAAGTAAGAAAATATAAAATGGTAGAAAATGTCACATATAAGGACTCGGTATACATAGCAATTTTGTGTGAAGAATAATAGAAGTGGTATAGCACTAAAATGTATTCAACAGTATTTACTGGTTTCAGTTTCTGTCTTTGCACTTACAGTTTCTTTAAAAGAAGTATGGGAATTATTTGTATTAAACATACTTACCTAGGTTGATGCAGCCTTGGTCCGATGCTGCATCTGTCCCCCGCCGGCTCCAACACTAAGAACCGAGTGATCCAACATTGCTGATTACTAGGTTCTTACAGCTCCCCAAACAGAGAGCTGGTGCCTTTCAGTCAGCATTACTCTGCTCTGCCCTCCCACACTCAATGCAGCGCTGGGCTGTGGAGGGGAGGGGGGTGGGAGCTGCCAGCCGGATGCTGGTCCAGGCACGTGGGCAGATCCCAAATTCATTGCCGCGATCTTGCCCAAGCCTGGACTGCCTCTGACACCAGCAGACAACAGACTTCAGCCCGCTGTCTGCTGAAAATGTGCAACAGGGGTGCAGAACGAACTTCACTCATGTGACCCACATGAGCTTTGGCTCTACTTCTCCTTTAAATATCAATTTTGTCTACAAAATTCTAACAAAACGTCCACTTTTTGTTACTTACAAAATCAAACAAGTTGGTGTGCACAAATCATGACTTTAAAGCTCTGTATTACTCCTGGTGGTTCCCTGCTTTCCAGCATATGTCAGCTACTGCCTCTCTGCCTAAAATGAGATAAAACTATTTTTGGGCTGTTTACACTTTACACTCCTCTTAGTCCTACATAAATCAATACTCGGTGTTGCATTAAAGCCAAATTCCAGGTGTGAGTGAATTTGAACATTTTCAAATCGTAACAGGAAGTCTTCATCTTGCTACTGGAACACCGTGCTTTATACTGTAAGTAGTTGAGGCTAAATGAAGTTTATACAGTGCTGACAACAAGGGTACCACCAAGTGAAGGAAATAGTTTGGACCAGCTTGGCCCAAATTAATTATTTCAAGTTCAATCAAAATTGGAGTAATGCCGCGTACACGGACGTTTTTTGTCTTGAAAAAAAACGTTGTTTTTTATCATGATAAAAAACGACCTTTTTCAAACTTAATTTTAAAAAACGATGTTGCCTACACACCATCGCTTTTTCAAAATGCTCTAGCAACGCTCAAGTACGACGGCACTCTGTTCCATTCAAGCTCGTGTCATAACTTGCTTCTGAGCATGCGCGGGCTTAAAAATGTTGTTTTAAACGTCGTTTTAGCCCACACACGATCACGATCATTTTTTATGACACAAAAAACGACGTTTTGAAAAACGACATAAAAAATTGAAGCATGTTCGAATTTTTTTTTTTTTTCGTTTTTCAGAAGACATAAAACGTTTTTTTCCCTACCCGCGGTCATTTTAAATGACTTTTTAAAAATTTTCGTTTTTTTTTTCATCACAAAAAATGACCGTGTGTACGCGGCATTAGGCTTTAAAGTATAAGTAAAGTTCCACACATTACCTTTTATCTATATCTATTCTGAACCCGGAAGCAAGATGGGTGAAGATGGGAACCCACTGCAGCTCTGAGATCTCAGCATGGGAGGGCTTAGGTTTAAGGTAAGATTACCATAATGTGCCAGTATGTAATGCATACTAGCACATTAAAGCACATAGGGTGTTAAAAAAATAACAACCGCTTTAAAAAACATAGCAGCTTCACTATACACTCTGCTGCGCATCTAAGAACTAGGATTACCGTTTTTTTACACTGATCTGCCCCCCCGGAACAATGTACATTGATTGGACAAAGTAGAAAGGTGGCAATATCAAGATCTCCACATCGACCAGAGAGCTCCTTGTATTTATTGAAGATAATGTACAGAAATCTGTATAGTGGCAATGCCAAGTGAGTCAGTCACCCCTTGGCAAGCCTCACAATGCAGGACCCAAAAGCTTGTTGCTCTCACTATATAGCCATGGCCGAAAGTTTTGAGAATGACACAAATATTTATTTTCAAAAGGTCTGCTGCCACAGTTTTTATGATGGCAATTTGCATATACTCCAGAATGTTATGAAGAGCGATCAGATGAAATGCAATTAATTGCAAAATCCCTCTTTGCCATGAAAACTAACTTAATCCCATGTCACTGCATTTGTGAAGAAGGTTTCAGGGCTCCCAAGGAAGTCCAGCAAGCACCAGGACCATCTTCTACAGATAATTTAACTGCGGGATCGGGCACCACCATTGCAGAGCTTGCTCGGAAATGGCAGAAGGCAGGTGTATGTGCATCTGTATGCATAGTGAGGTGAGGACCTTTGGAGGATGGCCTGGTGTCAAGAAGGGCACCAAAGAAGCCACTTCTCTCCAGGAAAATAAAAATAAAAATCAGGGACAGACTGGTATTCTGCAAAAAGTACAGGGATTGGACTGCTGAGGACTGGGGTAGTCATTTTCTCCTGAATCTCCTTTCTGATTGTTTGGGTGAACACTACCATCAATCCTGTGTTATGCCAACAGTAAAGCATCCTGAGACCATTCATGTGTGGGGTTGCTTCTGAGCCAAGGAAGTGGGCTTACTCACAATGTTGCCTAAAAACAAAGCCATGACTAAATGATACAAACACAACCTCTGAGAGCAACTTCTCCCAACCATCCAAGAACAGTTTAGTGACGAACAATGCCTTTTCCAGCATGATGGAGCACCTTGTTATAAAGCAAAAATGAAAACTAAGTGGCTTAGGGAACAAAACATCTACATTTTGGGTCCATGACCAGGAAGCTCCCCAAACCTAAATTACATTGAGAACTTGTGGTTAATCCATAAAAAAACACATATTCTGACAGACTTCAAACACAGATTATGCCAGAATGGGCTACCATCAGTCAGGATGTGGCCAAGAAAATGATTGACAGCATACCGGGTGAATTGCAGAAGTCTTGAAAAAGAAGAGAGTCAGCATAAACTTAATGTAATTGTCAAAAAAAGACTGACACTTATGAATTGCTTGTAATTATACTTCAGTATACCATAGTAACATCTCACAAAAAGATCTAAAAACACTGAAACATTGTGAAAGTTAATATTTGTGTCATTCACAAAACATTTGTCCATGGCTGCAGTACTACTAACACTTCACTGATTTTGCAGCTTTCACAGAGATAGCTCAAGTATGAGATAGTCACACTTCCATTGGTTCAAGTTGAATATGTAATAAAAATCATAATTAAGTATATTTAGAATATTTACAGAGTAGGTTGGAGGAAAAAAAAAAAAGTAATCTCCTTCAACCAATATAAAATAAATAAAACAGGCAAAATGGAAAACCTCCATATACATAATCCTATACCCACAGTTGATCCAGTGGGAAGCAAAAAATAGCCTACAAAGCATGGCTCCATTTTCTCCAACAGGGAAAAAAAATAATGTCCTCCTGATCTCCTCGAAGGCAATTGGATATTCACGGAATCAAGAAGCACTGGTGTTATTACCTTTGAATATTAATATCCATGTAACTGCATTAGTCAGCATTTTTCACACTTGCCTGGAGTTTAAGCAGTTGTAACGGTTTATACTTACCTGCTCTGTGCAATGGTATTGCACAGAGTGGCCTCTTACCACCTCTTCTATGCCTTTTGCCTTGCTATGGAGGCACTCATTTGGGTGCGCTCCAAGCCGGTCTGTGTACATCTATAGATGCACATGGCGTGGCTTGGCCTTGCATCTGCTCCCTCCTCACAGGATTTAATTGATAGCAGTGGAGCCTATGAGAGAAGAGGAAGAGAGAGCAGCTGCTGCAGAGACGGGCACAGCGCTGGATTGAGAGAGAGTTCAGGTAAGTATTTGGGGGTTGGAAAAGGAACAGGTAGTGGGAAACTTTAAAGAGACGTAAGGCCAAAGCCGTTTTGGCCATACATCTCTTGTGGGCTATAGAAGTGCACTTCGTTCCACACTCCTGTGACCCAGATTTAGATGTCACAGAGCAGGACCAAGCTCTGCAGGGATCCCAACAATAATGTCGGGGTCCACCCAGATTCTTGACTGGCAGCTAGCTCTGATGAGAGCCTGACCCAGCTGCTCCCACCCCCTCTACATTGTGGCGCCCTCTGGGTGAGTATATACAGTATGTTTGGTTTTGTTTTTTCCCGCACTGCTCATTTAATGCAGGGGAGGCAAAAAATTATTTAACTTTATAACCACTTTAATTCATGTATTTGCTTCCACTTTAAGAACTACAATAACCATTGAACTGCAGTTGTGGATCCCTTTTGCTGAGCTCGTATTTGGAGGACACGGAGGTCCACAAAGGCCCCGCTGTTGGTTTGCAGCTCTACATATTGTTTACTTGCGGCGGTGACAGAACTGTCAGCCTTTTGAAGTCCTCTGACCGTCGCTCAGGGGAAAGTTATCCGCTGTGCTTATTGAATGGCAAAACAAGTCCAAAACTCTAAGTTTATAAACAGCAATGTTCTGATGTATTAGGATGACATTGGAAACATCTTTCTAATTGCACATTACTGGAGGGGATGAGAATAAAATGTAATTTGTTACAAGAGGTCCATGAAGATGTCGGACGTTTCCGCTGTTTCTGGTCTCTGTGGGGTTAACCTTTTCAGTACAGCTCAGTGTGTCTGTAGGGAAATGTCTATACAAATTAATGTGATTTCTGCATGTCCACCAAATCTATAACCAGGAACACAGCCAAAAGGGCATTTGGGTGTTGTATCAGCTTGTACATGACTGTCTGAGGTCCAATTTCCAACCCGCTACAGGAAATATTATGACTGTCTGGCTACAAATTATGAAATCATTTGACATTTGATGCAATGTGCCCTACCCTATAATATTTATTTTAGAAAGGATTTCATTGCAAAGCTTTAGCAGAACAAAGTTATCAAGTGAGACATCATTTTCTGATATTTAATCAGTACAACTAAAATATACGTCCTCCTACAGAGACAACAACCTTGTGCAGGGGACTGAACGTATAAAGTCAGGGCCATCTATAAATACATTTTTTTTTTACAGAAAGTCATAGCTGTAAGATAGTTTTAGTCAAAAGAATTTTACTACAACAAAAATTAGAACTTCGAGGTTTTCACATTCTATAAGACAAAACAAGAAGATTACCGGCTGGGAGTTTTTAGTCCAGAAGAAGGGTCCAAATGGCTTACAGGTATGGCAATAAAATGAATGAACTGCACAGGTTGTTAAGGAACTTATGAGGCCCTTTCACTGCATTGGCTATTTTATGGAAAAGGAGAACCTAGCCTTTAAAAGCAGGACAACTCTGCATCTGAGCGCCACAAACCAAAAACACTACAGTAAAACCTTGGTTTGAGAGTAACTTGGTTTGAGAGCGTTTTGCAAGACAAGCTAAATTTGTAAATACATTTTGACTTCCTCTTTCCTGCCAACATCAACAAACCAACTATGTTATGACAATCTATACAATACTATATCTGTGAATAACTGTGTATATGCATCGTGAATAAACATTTTTCTTGTGAAAAAAAAAAATTGACTTGATATACAAGCGATGTCTTGAAATACAAGTAGTGTCATGTCACAACTGAGTATAAAAGAGAAGCGCCTCCAAGTGTAGAAATAGGGTTACATTTAATGAAGGTAAAACATTTAGCAACTTATTGCTACACCAATGCCCCGTACACACGATCTGAATATCGTGCGACAGATCGTATGACTTTTTTCGCTTAATAGTCGCAAGTAGAAATTAAATAGGTTATTAAAGTCACGAAAATTCTCGTAGGACAGAAAAAAAAAAAAAAAGATCGGAAGTGATGTCATGTGTTGTAATGTATTTGTATTGTATTTTCAGAAGACAACTGTACTGACTAAAAACAAAAATCGTACGATCTGGTACCATACGAGAACATTTTTTGTGCATGTCTGATAAAATAATAATCGGATAAACTATCATGATCGGCTCTCAAAAGCTCTGTACCAACGATCCGATTATCGTACAATTCTTCCTCGGACGACATTTTTCGTACGATATTCAGATCGTGTGTACGGGCATTAGAGTCACCCCTCTTCTTTTTTATACTCTGTAGCTCTTGCTGGATTTTGCTTCTAATCCCCTTGTGGAGGCTTCCATTTTTGGATGGACAATTTATGTTTACACAATCTATCACATCGCTATAAACTGAAGGACTTACAGTGCCTTGCGAAAGTATTCGGCCCCCTTGAACTTTGCAACCTTTTGCCACATTTCAGGCTTCAAACAAAGATATAAAACTGTAATTTTTTTTTGAAGAATCAACAAGTGGGACACAATCATGAAGTGGAATGAAATATATTGGATATTTCAAACTTTAACAAATAAAAAACGGAAAAATTGGGCGTGCAAAATTATTCAGCCCCTTTACTTTCAGTGCAGCAAACTCTCTCCAGAAGTTCAGTGAGGATCTCTGAATGATCCAATGTTGACCTAAATGACTAATGATGATAAATAGAATCCACCTGTGTGTAATCAAGTCTCCGTATAAATGCACCTGCACTGTGATTGTCTCAGAGGTCCGTTTAAAGCGCAGAGAGAATCATGAAGAACAAGGAACACACCAGGCAGGTCCGAGATACTGTTGTGGAGAAGTTTAAAGCCGGATTTGGATACAAAAAGATTTCCCAAGCTTTAAACATCCCAAGGAGCACTGTGCAAGCGATAATATTGAAATGAAAGGAGTATCGGACCACTGCAAATCTACGAAGACCTGGCCGTCCCTCTAAACTTTCAGCTCATACAAGGAGAAGACTGATCAGAGATGCAGCCAAGAGGCCCATGATCACTCTGGATGAGCTGCAGAGATCTACAGCTGAGGTGGGAGACTCTGTCCATAGGACAACAATCAGTCGTATACTGCACAAATCTGGCCTTTATGGAAGAGTGGCAAGAAGAAAGTAATTTCTTAAAGATATCCATAAAAAGTGTTGTTTAAAGTTTGCCACAAGCCACCTGGGAGACACACCAAACATGTGGAAGAAGGTGCTCTGGTCAGATGATACCAAATCTAACTTTTTGGCAACAATGCAAAACGTTATGTTTGGCGTAAAAGCAACACAGCTCATCACCCTGAACACACCATCCCCACTGTCAAACATGGTGGTGGCAGCATCATGGTTTGGGCCTGCTTTTCTTCAGCAGGGACAGGGAAGATGGTTAAAATTGATGGGAAGATGGATGGAGCCAAATACAGGACCATTCTGGAAGAAAACCTGATGGAGTCTGCAAAAGACCTGAGACTGGGACGGAGATTTGTCTTCCAACAAGACAATGATCCAAAACATAAAGCAAAATCTACAATGGAATGGTTCACAATTAAACATATCCAGGTGTTAGAATGGCCAAGTCAAAGTCCAGACCTGAATCCAATCGAGAATCTGTGGAAAGAACTGAAAACTGCTGTTCACAAACGCTCTCCATCCAACCTCACGAAGCTCGAGCTGTTTTGCAAGCAGGAATGGGCAAAAATTTCAGTCTCTCGATGTGCAAAACTGATAGAGACATACCCCAAGCGACTTACAGCTGTAATCGCAGCAAAAGGTGGCGCTACAAAGTATTAACTTAAGGGGGCTGAATAATTTTGCACGCCCAATTTTTCAGTTTTTTATTTGTTAAAAAAGTTTGAAATATCCATTTCGTTCCACTTCATCATTGTGTCCCACTTTTTGTTGATTCTTCAAAAAAAATTACAGTTTTATATCTTTATGTTGGAAGCCTAAAATGTGGCAAAAGGTCGCAAAGTTCAAGGGGGCCGAATACTTTCGCAAGGCACTGTATGAATAAATGATTGGGGAATAAATCATTTGATTTTCATAATTTCCTATGGGGAAATTCACTTTGATATACAAGTGCTTTGGATTTATTACAAGCATGTATCTGGTACAAATTAGACTCGCAATCCAAGGTTTTAATGTATGGCCTGTCTAAACTGTATGCATTAAAAACAGAGGTTTTGCTGCAGGCATTTGCAAATACCTGTGTAAGCTGCAGGGCCCGTCAAGGCTCTCTGTGTACTGCAGTCCTAACTATGAATTTTAAAGTCTCCTCAATAGGAGCACAGGTGTGCTAATCAATAGATAAGGGGCAGGTGACTGGGGGTAACCCGGTCCTCCTTAAAGGGGCAGGAGCACACCAAACACATAGAAGCAAAGGTGCTGGTGTGCTACCTGACCATGCCCCTATATATGGCTGGTTTAACAATAAAGAGCACTGGAAAAAAAGCATGTGTATATACGAAGATGTCACAAAAGTAATACAGGAGTGGAAATCTTCATGCCTTCCAAACCAAAACACCAACCGAACTAGAAGCGGACCACATCAACCCGGGTCAGCTAGTCAATAAATGACAATGCACAATTGACTGTCAATGGTAAATCTGTATATCTTCGTATATACACACAGGCGTTTTTTCCAGTGCTTTTTATTGTTAAACCAGCCATAGGTAGGGGCATGGTCAGGTAGCACACCAGCACCTTTGCTTCTATGCGCTGGGTGTTTGGTGTGCTCCTGCCCCTTTAAGAAGGACTGGGTTACCCCCAGTCACCTGCCCCTTATCTATTGATTAGCAAACCTGTGCTCCTAGTGAGGAGACTTTAAAATTCATAGTTAGGACTGCAGTACACAGAGAGCCTTGACGGGGCCTGTATTTGCAAATGCATGCAATCAAACCTCTGTTTTTAATGCATACAGTTAGACAGGTCAATTTGGTTTGTTGCTTTTTTGGTTGGTAACTTTGAGCCTGGTTATTATGGAAATATTGTTTATATTTAATAAATATATAATTTTGTTTTGAATAATTGCATATTGCTAAAAACGCATCTCATTTAAAGTCCCAAACCCCCCCCCCCTCTGTCTATTTACAGGGACAGAGGCCTGTGGTTGTTTATCATATGCCTCATGTAAAGTCCCAACCTTATCCCCCCTTTTTTTTACAGTTAATATTCAAAACAAACCCACCCATCCATGTTTCTATGTGCTTTATTTTGCAGAAAAATTACTTCGAAAAATACTCCCCAACATTTCTGGGCTTGGCCATCTTGAGTAAGGACAGATGATTTATGTAGCATTTACTTGCTGGAATCCATCTGCCCTTACCTCAGGCATGAAGGAAGTAGGGTATATTTAGCTAACTCTTCTTCCCTTCCTGAAGACTTCAGGGATGTATGACATCATGTGCCTGTGCCTGTAAATCAGAAAGCAACTAAAGAAATGTTAAAAAAAAAAAAAAAAAAACACGTTTGAAAAACAAATATAATATCCTATTTACTAATTGCTTGCAGCATAAAGATTAAAAATGGTAAATGTTGATTGAGAGATTAAAGTTCTGCTTTAAGGTAAGTACATATACGCATTTTTGTGTGCGCTTTTAAATGTGTTTTTTTTTTATTATTTTCATTTATTTCGTTTACTTTGTTTTATTTTTGATTTATTTAAACTTTATTGCTACCATAAGGTGGTAAATAAGCAGAGGAAAGGTGACATGTACTCTTTATGGAGATATTTGGGGTCTATATGCGATTTCCTTTTCACGTAAATGTGATTACTTTTACATGACAGGTAATCATCGGCTGAATTTTTTTTTTAAATAAACGGTACCAGGATCAAGGTTGTAGCTGCTGGCAATACCAGCTTCACGTTTATATAGATACGTTGGATGGATAGTGGCTGATCCGTCACCAACAAATCATTCTATTCTGAGGATTTTTAAAAAGGTGTTCTAAAGTCACATTCATTACAATTACAATCGTTACAAGTATTAATAAAAATAAATGCTGGAACCCTCCCTCTCCCAGTACGAGTGCTTGCCTTCCAGTCCTGAACCCTCCCTCTCCCAGTACGAGTGCTTGCCTTCCAGTCCTGAACCCTCCCTCTCCCAGTACGAGTGCTTGCCTTCCAGTCCTGAGCCCTCCCTCTCCCAGTACGAGTGCTTGCCTTCCAGTCCTGAGCCCTCCCTCTCCCAGTACGAGTGCTTGCCTTCCAGTCCTGAGCCCTCCCTCTCCCAGTACGAGTGCTTGCCTTCCAGTCCTGAACCCTCCCTCTCCCAGTACGAGTGCTTACTATCCAGTCCTGAACCCTCCCTCTCCCAGTACGAGAGCTTGCCTTCCAGTCCTGAACCCTCCCTCTCCCAGTACGAGAGCTTGCCTTCCTGTCCTGAACCCTCCCTCTCCCAGTACGAGTGCTTGCCTTCCAGTCCTGAGCCCTCCCTCTCCCAGTACGAGTGCTTGCCTTCCAGTCCTGAACCCTCCCTCTCCCAGTACGAGTGCTTGCCTTCCAGTCCTGAGCCCTCCCTCTCCCAGTACGAGTGCTTGCCTTCCAGTCCTGAGCCCTCCCTCTCCCAGTACGAGTGCTTGCCTTCCAGTCCTGAGCCCTCCCTCTCCCAGTACGAGTGCTTGCCTTCCAGTCCTGAACCCTCCCTCTCCCAGTACGAGTGCTTGCCTTCCAGTCCTGAGCCCTCCCTCTCCCAGTACGAGTGCTTGCCTTCCAGTCCTGAACCCTCCCTCTCCCAGTACGAGTGCTTGCCTTCCAGTCCTGAACCCTCCCTCTCCCAGTACGAGTGCT
Source organism: Rana temporaria (assembly GCF_905171775.1). Classification (NCBI taxonomy): domain Eukaryota; kingdom Metazoa; phylum Chordata; class Amphibia; order Anura; family Ranidae; genus Rana; species Rana temporaria. The sequence goes on along the minus strand of NC_053491.1, from coordinate 64,563,203 downwards.
TGCCTTCCAGTCCTGAACCCTCCCTCTCCCAGTACGAGTGCTTGCCTTCCAGTCCTGAGCCCTCCCTCTCCCAGTACGAGTGCTTGCCTTCCAGTCCTGAACCCTCCCTCTCCCAGTACGAGTGCTTGCCTTCCAGTCCTGAGCCCTCCCTCTCCCAGTACAAGTGCTTGCCTTCCAGTCCTGAACGCTCCCTCTCCCAGTACGAGTGCTTGCCTTCCAGTCCTGAACCCTCCCTCTCCCAGTACGAGTGCTTGCCTTCCAGTCCTGAGCCCTCCCTCTCCCAGTACGAGTGCTTGCCTTCCAGTCCTGAACCCTCCCTCTCCCAGTACGAGTGCTTGCCTTCCAGTCCTGAACCCTCCCTCTCCCAGTACGAGTGCTTGCCTTCCAGTCCTGAACCCTCCCTCTCCCAGTACGAGTGCTTGCCTTCCAGTCCTGAATATCATACAATCAAGGACTTATTTGTCTTGTAATACATCCCAAATCAGAGAGGAAGAAGGCAGATTTCCAGGGATACTTGATAGCTCAGCACAAAGATAACACGCCAGGAGGTATAACAAGCATAATATCATACAGTGAACCCAGTTTATCACAAAAACCATAGACAATATAAGTGTAGACCGCATGTGGACAAGGAATCAGCAGTATACCATAGTCCCTCAAAAGGAACAAATGTGAATATCAAAGAAAGGAAAGGGAAAAAAAAAAAACAAGAAGGAAGGGAAAAGGAGAGAGATATTTGATGTACTCCATGATCTAATGGAGCACGCCGACACGTGCCTGCCCCCCCCTAGGTGGAAAGTGAATGATTATATACAGCGAAGACCGGCATTAAGGAGACAACTCTATGGCATGCCTCAGCTCCCAAATCCAGGTATGTCTATCCAGGGAATCTTTCAGGAGAGCTGGGAAACATTTCATCCTTTGACATCCTGAATGCTAGTGTGGAGCTCCGTCAAAGAAGGTGGCTCCCGCTGTTTCCACCGAAGCAACACTAAACACCGTGCCACCGCAGGGAGCAGCAAACACAGCCGCTTAAATGTTTTTAGTAAACCCAAATGAAAGGTAAATGAGATCCAGGAGCCAAAAACCTGATGGATGTGGGCATGCCAAATGTTTATATATTTTAAACTATTATAAAGTACGTTGTTTTAACCTTGTAAAAAAACAATTATTTTTTTTGTTATGTATGTATACACACACACACACACACACACACACACACAGTGTATATACCTGTATATATATTTTTTTTCTTATATACATTTTCTTTTATATCTGGGTCCAGCGTTACCATTTATATTCCCTAAAGCGTGTTGAGTGGTATTGTTATGCTGTAGAAATATTTTTGTTCTTACAATAAACACAAAATTGACATGTTTATTCACGTTCCTTTCATGTCAAGGACATATTCTAAGCTTCTGCCATGCTCTGGAAAGTGGTCAGATGAGAAACCAAGGCATCCTTCTAAATTTATAACAATAGGGTTTTGTTACATGTTTACAGGTTTGAAAAACAGTTATGAAATGAGAGAATCTGCCAATGTAATTTCCTGGGAATATGTCCTCCTACTGCTGTCTTCCATCTGTTATCATTATGACTATCACTTAATGATCTATTATTGTGCATACTTAAAGTGTACACTGGAGGGGGGGGGGGGGTCTACAATACAAAGTGGAGGCCAAAAAACAGTTTGTAGCTAAAAGCATTCAAATGCTTCATATTAAACTAAAAATGTAATTAGAAAAATATGGGGGCTGCCATTGCTGACCCCCTGGAAATTGTAGTTGCCTGGCTGTTATACTGACCACCTTCTTTCTGAATCACCAGTCCAATACAAAGTATGCACCGAAAAAAAAAATATATTATATATATATCTCTCGGGTGTAAGTCAAAGATCCTTACATGCGCAACAGTTCAGCTCACCCTATTGCTTCAGTTTTAGAGAGATTAAGATGTCACTGTTTATTATATTGCACAATGTGGTCTATTTTGCTCAGAAAACCTTTCTTGGCTACTATGATTAGCAACATTCGGAGCAGGACTTTAACACACTCACTTTGGATTTAGAGTGCTTTGTTATGCCCCTATATTGCCCGTTGTAATGGAATACGATGCTTTGTAGAAGTTTATACCTCTAGAAATCACATAGGTGGTTGATTAGCGTTCACTAGTGCAGAACAAGTGTGTCATACTTGTTTCTGCAAAGCTTCAGTGTTTTATAGAACATATCTATGCAAACAGCATCATGACGATCAATAACATATTAAAACAAAGTATGGAGTAAAGTTCTGGAGAAGCAATCAACATTTAAGGTTGGATCATAAAACGTAGCCTAAGCATTGAACGTCCTCAGAGTACTATAAACAGAAGTTCACATATACAAGAAATACGTCATATGTACATACGCAGGTAAACAATGTATAAAAAGCATTGGCTTTTACCCAAGTACGGCTACATACAGCCATTCACTTCTAGACCATGTATTGCTCCCCAGGCATGAAAATATGCAGAGAATTTTACACTACAGAAGATTTGCACCTGCAAAATGTCTGTGTGCAGGACAGCTTAATAAAATTACCAAAACAAATAAATATTGAAATATGGCACAACCATGGCTCGGCCTAAAGAAAGCTATACACCAAAACATGATTTGCTGGTAAGGAGGACATTAGTCAGAGAAGCAACCAATGGGCCAATAGTAACTCTGACGCTGTCTTCACTCCATTCACTGATGCTGCTGAGAAAGAGACAGGTGAACATGTGTCCCTAGTCCCTTTCCCTGTCTCAAAGGGAAGATGTGAGGCCCCGTACACACGACAGAGTTTCTCGGCAGAATTCACCGAGAAACTCGGTCAAAACCCGGATTCTGCCGAGAAACTCTGTCGTCTGTACAGTTTTGGCTCGATGGAGCCGCCGAGGAACTCGACGAGAAAATAGAGAACATGTTCTCTATTTTCTCGTTGTCCTCGTTCTTCTATGGGAGAAGCCGGCCCGCCGAGCTCCTCGGCGGCTTCATCCCAAAACTCGACGAGGAACTCGACGTGCCAAGCACGTCGAGTTCCTCTGTCGTGTGTACGGGGCCTCAGAGGTCTGTTAAGACCCCCGATATCTCACCAAAGCCTCCCAACAGGGCTGAAAAAATAAATAAATAAATAAATAAATAAAAAAAAGAATAAAAAAAATGATTGTAGAAAAAAAAAAATTAAAGAAAAAACACAATGACACGGTCCACCCCCCCCCCCCCCCCCTTCAAAAAAAGAAAGCATTATAAATAAAAAAAAATTGTTAAACATAACGAAAAAAAAAAACATACTGACACATGTGCCGCTGTCACATGAGATTAAAAAAAAGTATCGGTATTCGGTATCGGCGAGTACTTGAAAAAAAGTATCGGTACTTGTACTCGGTCTTAAAAAAGTGGTATCGAGACAACCCTACTTTTTACACAATGGATTAACCCCTTAGGTTCCACATTGATTATAACAAGCATGCTTTACTGCATATACAGACTGATTTTACTGTTGTGGGCAGGGCTGAGGAGTCGGAGGAAATTTTGGGTACCTGGAGTCGGAGCCGGCAAACAATGCACCGACTCCGACTCCTACTAAATTTAGATTGGAATAAAAAAAAAAAAGCAAGTTTAAATGTCCCAATTCACAAAAAGTTATAATTAATGACTTCTCTACTGTAAGAATAAAGACCAATGCATGCAGTGCCTCACGTAACCGCAAAACGAACACGTTAAGTGACCGTGAAGAAGCATGCTTTTCATGTGCTTCACTATATGGCACGCAACGCACAATTAGGAGCTGCAATACTTATACTTTCCATAGTGTTGTGTTCTGCTTTTACAGGGAACGCATGTTAGAGAACCAGTAAGTGTCCAAATAAAAAAATTCCAATAGGAGTTTTATAAAGCACTAAAAGAAGTTAAAAAGTATGATCGCTCATCAAAACTTACTGTTGAAGAAGCCATCCTTGTTTATCCAGAGATCGTTCGTGATGTGGCCAGAATAGTTACTGCAATGCCACCCACCCAAGTCAGTGTCGAAAGATTATTTTCAGCCCTAAAAATAATAAAGTCTGACTTAAGAGCCTCTATGAAAGAGGATCTGGCAGAGGCAATTCTCTTCCTTAGAACTCTACATTGAATTGATTTGTATTTGCTAAGCCTATAACTACATTTCAAGATTAATATAAACCATTTCTAGGTTTTACAGATTTTGTTTTTGGTTCATTATAGATAAGCTTTGTTTTTGTTCTAAAACAACCAAATAATGTGGTTTGTATTTTTGAACTGGTAAAGATCCTGTTCCTGATGTTTATGCCTGCTGCTACTATCCAGCCACTTGATTGATTAATAAAAAAAAAAAAAAAAAAAAACTTTGTTTTCATCGTGTTTCTCTTAAACTGTGCAATACAGTAGACTGTTGGCTTCCCAGCCAGTAGTCCTGTGGTAGGTTGCGTTTCTTTCCCTCAAGGAATGTATAAAATATTTGCATATTAATACAGAGAAGTCGGAGTAGGGGAGTCGGAAGTACATAAAACTGAGGAGTCGGAGTCGGAACATTTATCTACCGACTCCACAGCCCTGGTTGTGGGTTCAGTACCACTTTAGTTATGTTGCGTAATAGTGTCTACTTGTGGGTGAAGATTTGTATGAAAAACTGTAGATATATTTGAAAGGTGTAGGTGTGCAAGCTGGCAAGGTCCACATGGTTATGGGCAGGGATGACTTCTAGTACATGGCTGGCAAGCTGCCATCAGCCTACAAATACAAGGGGGGAAATGAGTAAAAGACAGACACACTAAAGATGTATGACCAGGGCTCACAATAAGCATATGCAGTACAAATGTTCTTCCTGATACTTGCAGTCAGGCTATGAACACCAAAACAAATAACACTCTTTATAGGACATCCTGCAGCATGCTTCTATTTAGGTTTATTTGAAATGGAGGACATTTTTTCCCCTGCATGCCGACTATTGTGTTCAATACCAGGAGTAAATCAAATTATATAAACCGCTGGCCCACAGAGCCCGCTGTTGTGGCCCGTGACCTCCAGCTCTGGGATGGCGGGTCGGCAAGCCCAGATCGTGGGATCCCGACCCCTTCACGCCGATATATGTTGGCAGAATGGCACGGCTGGGCACAAAAACTTACCTGTACGTGTCTCTTTAAGGCCCAGCCGTGGGGTCGCGAGCGCACCCCCGGTGGCACGCTTGCGACCCGGTCCAAAGCTCCGTGACCGCACCCGCGGGACCTGATCTCCGCCGGTGTCCTGCGATCGGTCACCTGAGCTGAAGAACGGGGAGAGGTGTGTGTAAACACACCTTCCCCGTTCTTCATTGTGGCAACGTCAGTGATCGTCTGTTCCCTGATATAGGGAAAGATGATCACTGATGTCACAAGTCCAGCCCTGCCCCCCTACAGTTAGAAATACATATGAGGTCACACTTCACCCCTTGAGCGCCCCCTAGTGGTTAACTCCTAAACTGCAATTGTCATTTTCAAAGTAATCAGTGCATTTTTATAGCACCTTTCGCTGTGAAAATGACAATGGTCCCAAAAATGTGTCAAAATTGTCCGATGTGTTTGCCATAATGTCGCCGCCATTAGTAGTAAAAAAAAAAAAATTTATAAAAATGCCATAAAAATATCCCCTATTTTGTAAACGCTATACGTTTTGTGCAAACCAATCGATAAAACGCTCATTGCGATTTTTTTACCAAAAATGGGTAGAAGAATACGTATCAGGCCTAAACTGAGGGGAAAAAAATGTTTTTTTATATCATTCTTGGGGATATTTATTATAGCAAAAAGTAAAAAATATTGCATTTTTTTCTAAATTGTCGCTCTATTTTTGTTTATAGCGCAAAAAATAAAAACCGCAGAGGGGATCAAATACCATCAAAATAAAGCTCTATTTGTGGGAAAAAAAAGGACGGCAGTTTTGTTTGGGAGCCACGTCACACGACTGCGTAATTGTCAGTTAAAATGACGCAGTGCCGAATCGCAAAAAGGGGCAAGGTCCTTAACCTGCATAATGGTCCGGGTCTTAAGTGGTTAAAATCACATATCAATGGGCATATCTGTTGTACTTCTGCACCATTTACTCTGGGCTGATTTCACACTGATCCGCAGGTGCGGTTACCTGCACATGCGGATAGACTTCTGTTATTACCTGTGGGTTTGGTGCACGTTCTGAAAAAAGTCTATGGCAAAGTGCAGGAAAGCCATAGCTGCACTGCGCTGCACCAGTGAGGTGGGTAAACTGCAGCGCATCAGTGTGAAAACAGCCTTAGGTCCCATTCACATGATCAGTCCGATCGGATCAGCCTGTCACCCCTATGGTGGACTTGTGTGTTTACATCTGCCTACCTCCATTCCAGAAAAAAAAAAAAATCTCCTATCAGGGAGAATCGGATTATAGTGCCCGTAGAGTAGAGCAGACAGTGTCCACACTGCAGAGCGAACACGGACATGTCATCCGCCCAATCTGCTCATCGTGGCCTGTGACCGGCCACCAAGTTGCTTAAGTGACCCTCACTCTTCAAAAGGTTGACCCGGCTTACAACATGCATGCTTACATACAAAATTTCAGAATAGCCATAGAGCTACAGGCATTGCTCCTGTTGTAGATACATTGGCTACTAGTGTTCTGGGCTTGCCAAGCATTTTACTGTACTAAACTTTAAGTATTGTTTCCAAACTGATGGATAAAGCAAAGTACAAAGAGCTGGGCAAAGCAGATGTGAAAGAAACACTTCTGTAAACATTTTAAAATTGCAGCCATGACAGTCTGAAACATGCACACTGTAATGGCATCTGCCAAGCATCAGAGACACCATATTGATTTGGATCAAGGCCCAGAACAGATTGCATCTATGGGCTCAGTGACATTTGAGGAGAAAACATCTTATCGATTAGAGTAGCTATTATTAACTAGGATTTCAATGAACCCTAGGCTTCCTCCAGAGGTTGCTAGAGGTTCTTAGAGCTGTGACTAATACCCCCCTTTTGATGGTAACTGCATAGTTTTGAGGGTAATGCCACTTGAAAGAGCCAGCCATATAATACCAATGATATGTGTAGGAGCGGTTGGCATTCTGAGCACCATTGTAAAGCTGGCCATACACCTATAGATTATCTGCAGATTTTCTATGGTTAGATGGAAAAAGTGCAACAGATTTCTCCATGTACGCTAAACTGTATGGATGGAGGAATCTTCCACTGGACCAAGCTTCGGTATCTTGCTAGTCGGCCCGATGGCTCTCAACCTAAACAATGCCTGCACCCAATCAGAATGTTTGGGTATTGTGAGAGCCAGCGGGGCTGACTAGAAAGATATGGAAGCTTGGGCCAGTGAGGCCTTGTACACACGAGCAGACATGTCCGATGAAAACGGTCCGCGGACCGTTTTCATCGGACATGTCTGCTGGGATCTTTTGGTCTGATGTGTGTACACACCATAAGACCAAAATCCCTGCGGACAGAGAACGCGGTGACGTAGAAGACACCGACGTTCTCTGACATGGGAGTTCAATGCTTTCACGCATGAGTCGAATCAATTCGACGCATGCGCGGGATTTCGGGCCAGCGGACATGTCCGATGAGTTGTACTGACCATCGGACATGTCCAACTAACAGGCTTCCAGCGGACAAGTTTCTTAGCATGCTAAGAAACTTTTGTCCGCTGGAAACCTGTCTGCTAGGCCAGAAAACTGTCCGGTAGGCCCTACACACGGTCGGACATGTCCGCGGAAACTGGTCCGACGGACCAGTTTCAGCGGACATGTTTGGTCGGGTGTACAAGGCCTCAGAGATTCTTCCATCTACACAATTCAATGTAGATGGAGGAATCTGGTCCACTTTTTCCATATGACCATAGAAAATCTGCAGATAATATATCGGGGTATGGCCAGTCTTAAGAAGGGGGGGGGGGTTTCTTCTCACCGATTACCAATGTAATGTGCAGTGACCACCAAGGAATAGTTTTAGCAGAGGTCCCCCTGACCTGAAATTTATCTCAGGAGTTCACTGGGGGTAAAATAGTAGAGAAAGGCAGGATAAGAGGGTGCTCACCAGTAATATGTGGATAAGTACAAAAAAAAAAAATGGAGCCCGGAGAAGTACAACTAAAGGATATACGCGTCTCTGCAGAGAGGGAACAATTGTCCTGCAACGAACAAGGTATGAGCTGTAAACAATGTCGGCATCACATGGGTTTCCAGCAAGTGACAAAAGGTCATGACACTGGTTAAGAGACTGTCAGGAGAATTCAATAAAGCATTACTGACATGTTTCTGGCAGTAGTTTCCTTTAGAGAACTACATGCATCCGATTCAGGCAAGCAACTGTGCCAGTTTTGGCAATTACCGATGCCGGTAAAACATTCAGGAAATTCTGACTACCACCATTGTATGAAACGGTCACTATGGGAAAAACAGATTATTAAAAATTACTACCAATTCTCAGATTACAAATCTGGCGATAATTAAGACCAACTCTGAGCTGTGTACAGAGGTACACCAGTATTCCGAGTGGGATATGTCTTTGCTGAGCTTTATCCCTGGTCCCATTTAGATAACAACTGGGAAATTCCCTATCTGAAAGCTTATTGTAAACAAGAGGCTGGGGATGGTGGTGATGCCATTACCAAAACTGGACAGAATAGCAGTTATGATCCATCCAACAGCCAGGTGGACTTCCTGGGGAACTAGTCTCTGTTCTCCATTAGAATCCACCCACCCCACTGCAAAATTCTGTGTCTGTCACTGTGACTAGCGCAGTGGTCAAGGAGGTAGCGCACTAGTGTAGAGTATGGACACTCCAACATTAATGACAGGCACTGACAGATTCATGTACCTCTCATGGATGGCTACATGAATTGGGCTCAAGAACCAAATCACTTTGGTGCAGCAGTCCAACTTTGTATTCTAAATAGTGTCTATAATAAGAAACTTCGTATAATATTTTTAAATCCCCTGTGATTGCCAGTGATGCTTGGTATTCAGGAAACGTAATCTGTTAGTATAGAATAATAAAAACAAAAAAATAAATAAATGTCATTGAATGCGGCAATGACATTGCAGGACGATCGACCTTCCCAAAGTCAAACTATTATAATTAGGAGTTTACAATGACATAAAAAGGACAGGTACAGATTTAGCAAACAGAAATCAATGGGTTTGTTTGGTCTCCAAGAGAGTTTTACTTCGATTTTTGTTTTCACAGAATACATTAAAGCAATCCTTCCTTAAAAAAAAAAAAAAAAACACACATGAGTAAAAACTGAACGCCTTCATTTGATTAAACTGTAATGAATAATTTAAGCAAAATCCGCATTACAGCAGATGTGTTGAATCCACCATGAATTCTTCTTTATAGCATCACTCTAGCAGTGCTCCTGTGCCCTGCAGTTTATTAGAAGAATAGACATCCTCTCTACATTTCTGAAATCTCGGTTTCCTCTACAAAGCAGAACGTGTTCTGGTGTCCTTTCACAGGCAACATTTTCAGAAGCATTCATGTTATATTTGTATGACAGTTTATTTACTAAAAGAGTCAAGAATCTTCACCTTAAAGTGAACATTCACACAATTTTTAAGTGGTTGTGAAGGCTGAAGGTGTTTTTTTACATTGCAACAGGACCATCCCCCCGCCCGATCTCGATCCAGCAATGTGCCAGAGACAGGGGCGGACTGACCATTGAGTCACTCGGGCACTGCCCAAGGGCCCCATGCCACTAGGGGGCCCCATCAGGGTTGACAGGCTCAGTAAAACCAGGGACAGTATGTAAAAATCTGTGTGTTTTTTTAGATCTGTCCCTGATATGTCCGAAACTGACATGCTTTTAATGTGAAGATCCCAAGATTTTAGCTGCCCGCCTCTGCACTGCCTCCTGGCGTGGTGGCCATCTGTAAGCCAGAGGGGCCCCATAATCTTCTATTGCCCGGGGGCCCCATGAGTTGTCAGTCCGCCCCTGGCCAGAGAGCAGCACCTCTCCCGGCTCTCCCCCTCTTTATAGACTCCAACACAGCAGCCACTGACTCCCACTGCTGTCAATTACAGCCAGTGAGGAGGGAACAAAGATGGGGCCTAGCCATGCTTTGTGTGTCAATTTACAATCACTTTAATTTCCCAATGGTGAAAAACATCTGCACATTCAAAGTGTTAAATAAAAGGTGTATTGGAAGAGAACAGGAATTTTCCTTTACCTGAATTGATATAACAAAATAATAAAATTACAGTGCTGCTTCAAGGATATAAATTTTTCTTTGTGAAAATTCATGCACAGATATGACCCATATTTCATATTTGGGTGCCCGACACTGGTTGTGAATAGGAATGGTGTTCTGCCATGTTTGCTGTTTTTGAGAACTGGAAAGTATTGGAGTGGCTGGAGGACAGTGGCTTCTCTGTATATCTTTGCCAACACATCTACTTGCTTGATTTTCACCTTAATGCATCCTATGCACACCTGCGAAAAAACACCCGGCAGTGTCCAGCCCCCCACCCCCCCCCCCTTTTACTTACCTGAGCCCCGTATTTCCCTTGGCAGGGACGCGCTGTCCCTCCCTCCACAGGGTCCCAGCTCTCGACTGGATAGATTGATAGCAGTGCAGCCATTGGCTGTCCGGCGATCCACCCCCCTTGTCAGTCATCAGCCACTGCAGAGGAGAGGAGGAAGCGCCAACAGATTGGCCATTGAAACCTGTGGTAGTTAGTGTTATCCTGGAATTCCACTTAGTTACGATGATAACAGTAATATAAAAAATATGTATGAAAAGTGTGATATTGCAACTGTCATTTCTGCAAAAGTAAAATTTCTTGCAGTATAGGTGTCCCTAGGGTTAATTGCTGACAGAAAAGCAGTTTTACTTACCTGATCCCCTGCTTCCCTGGCAGACAGTGCTCACCTATGCTCTGGCAGTGGACTATCTCTCAGCATCCTCCAATTTAAGGCTATGGGTCTTGATGACATCAGAGGGCCTGCAACTGCCAGATCATAGGGAAGAAGAGGCTGTGGGAACCATTCTTGCAAGGTGGAGGAGCGGGTAGGTAAAAAAATGGCTAGACGTAGTCAAACAGAGAAACTGATAAGTGTAGGTGACATTTTTTAACAATAAAACAGATACAAAAGTCCATAATTCCATGCATAGAGGAAACGGTTTAAAACCTGAATGTGTGTATATTATATATATATATATATATTATATTTATACTATATGCAATAATGTATCCAAAAAAAAAGGATACTAAATATAATTTTGGTATTGCCAGAATTTTCTAAGAGTAGAACTGAAGACAATTTTTGTTTTCATTTAAAATAAAGTAAAGATGGGTTATATCACATAATTTTTTTTTTGTAATCTGTGTTCCATTTGGGAGATTTCTCTTCACTTCCTGTCCCATAGCCACGCCAGGAATTGAGATGGAATCCCTCCAAAGTGAGGAAATTCCTGGTAGACACCAGTGCTAGTGTCCCCTTTGGAAGATTTCCTCCCTATTCCTGCTCGGGTGACAATTTTCACTAGGACAAAAAAAAAAAAAAAGAAGAAGGGGTAATCTCCCCAACGGGGACGCAAACAGGTGTTCTATTTCCTCTCCACTAGAACATAAAATGCTTTCAGCTACAGTGGGGGCAATAATGATTTGATCCCCTGCAGATTTGGTAAGTTTGCCCACTTACAAAGAAATGAAGGGTCCATAATTCTTATTGTAGGTGTATTTTAAGTGATAGAGACAGAATATCAACCAAAAATCCAGAAAAAACACAGGGTACAAATGTTATAAACGGAGTTGCAGCTCAGATAGTAAAATAAATACTTAAAGTGATACTATAGGTTCAATTTTTTATATATATATATTTTTTTTTTTAAATAACAAGTCATACTTAGCTCCACTGTGCAGTTCGTTTTGCAGAGTGACCCCGAACACCATCTTCTGGGGTCCCCCGGCGGCTCCTCCCTGCATCAGATAACCCCCTAGGAGAAGCACTCTCCCGGGGAGTTACCTTGTGGGCGCGCTCCTGAGTACGGCATTTGGCATCCGTAGCCGCCGAATACAGGACTCGGCCTCGTCATTTAATTTGATTGACAGCAGCAGGAGCCAATGACTGCACTGCTATCAATCTATCCAATCAAGAGCAGAGAACCATGGGCAGAGAGACAGAGCGTCCTTGCTGTGGGACATTCCAGGGCTCAGGTAAGTAAAACGGGGGGGCTGGGGGGCCTGTGACTGTCAGAAGTTTTTTCACCTTAATGCATAAGATGCATTAAGGTGAAAAAACAGAAGGGTTTACAACCCCTTTAATCCCCTACCAACCAACAATAATTCTGGCTCTGCTACAAAGATTAGTCCTGTAAATTTAAGAAGGTGCTCCGAACGACAACTTGTTGTGTGTATAAAAGACACCTGTCCCAAGAATTTCTCTTTCTTCCATTCAAACCTCACCATCATGGACAAGACCAAAGAGCTGTGAAAGGATGTCAGGGACAAGATTGTAGACCTGCACAAGGCTGGAATGGGCTACAAGACCATCAGCAAGAAGCTTGGTGAGGAGGAGACAACTGATGTAACGATAATGCACAAATGGAAGAAATACAAAATAACCATCAATCACCCTCAGTCTGGAGATCCATGCACGATTTCACCTCATGGGGTAAGGATGATCAAGAGAAAAGTGAGGGATCAGCCTAGAACTACACAAATGAGCTTGTGAATGATCTCAAGGCAATTGGGACCACAGTCACCAAACAAACCATTGGTAACACAATACGCCGCCATGGATTGAAATCCTGAAGCGCGTGCAAGGTCCCCCTCCTCAAGAAAGCACTTGTACAGGCCCAACTGAAGTCTGACAATGAATGTCTAAATGATTCAGAGAAGGATTGGGAGAAAGTGCGGTAGTCAGATGAGTCCAAAAATTTGGCCCTTTGGAATTAACTCGACTCGCCCGGTTTGGAGGAATAAAAATGCAGACTATGACCCTAAGAACATCCCTAAAGTCAAGCACAGAGGTGGAAACATTATGCTTTGGGGCCATTTCTCTGCTAAAATGGTACAGGCCGACTTTGCCACATTGAGGGGCCAATGGACGGGGCCATGTATTGTAAAATCTTGGATGAGAACCTTTTTTCCTCCCCAGAACATGGAAGATAGGTTGTGGATGGGTCTTCCAGCATGACAATGACCCAAAGCATACCGCCAGGGCAACAAAGGAGTGGCTCAAGAAGGACATTAAGGTCATGGAGTGGCCCAGACAATCTCCAGACCTTAATACTATAGAAAATGTAAGGGAGCTGAAACTTTGAGTTGCCAAGCGACAGCCAAGAAACCTTAGGCCCCTTTCACACGGACAAATAGAATGGTGCTTTCAGCTGGGGATTTTTACCGCAGCTAGAAGCACACAATGCTTTCCTATGACACCCTTCACACACTGCGGTTACCTGCGGTTTTGTGCGGATAGAAAAAAAATAGAATTGAATGCGTCCAGGTGCGATCTGGCGCAGCCATTGGCACATAACCGCAGGTAATCGCAGTGCACCGTGTCAGCTGCGTTTGGTATGAATCTTGAGAGGGAACTCCACGCCAAATTTCAAAATAAAAAACTGGCATGGGTTCCCCCTCCAAGAGCATACCAGGCCATTGGGTCTGCTATGGATTTTAAGGGGAACCCCCGTATACCGAAAAAACGGCATGGGGTCCCCCCCAAAATCCATACCAGACCCTTATCCGAGCAAGCGCGCCCCCCCTTAACCGTACCAGGCCGCATGCCCTCAACATGGGGGGTAGGTGCTTTGGGGCATGTTGATAAGGACAGGGCCTCTTCCCGACAACCCTGGCCATTGGTTGTCGGGGTCTGCGGGCAGGGAGCTAATCGTAATCCAGGAGCCCCCTTTAATAAGGGGGCCCCCAGATCCCGGCCCCCCACCCTAGGTGAATGAGTATGGGGTACATCGTACCCCTGCCACCTGGAGAAAAAAAACACACTACACAGGTTTTTAAAAGTAATTTATTAGTCAGCTCCGGGGGTCTTCTTCCGACTTCTCCGGGTGGTGACGACATAAGGGGGCGGGGTCACTGGTGATATCTGCCCCCTTATGTCGTCACCACCCTGAGCATGATGGGACTGTGACGTCATAAGAGGCCTATATAAATCGGTGCGAGCCGCGCACCCGGCATTACAGCGGGAGGAAGCGACGTGTCAACATCGAAGAAGAGAAAAGGGAAAAAGACAACAGAAGACCGGGCCCCCGCTGGTAAAAGAGCTGCAAGAAGACAGCGGAGAAGCCCGGCAGAAGGAAAAAAGGAGAAGAGGGGAGAAGACGACAGAAGACCGGGGCCCCAGCTTGTAAAAGAGCTTAAAGAACAAAAAGCGGGGGCCCCGGCAGAACGCCCCCCGAAAGAACGGAGAAGTCGGAAGAAGACCCCCGGAGCTGACTAATAAATTACTTTAAAAACCTGTGTAGTATATTTTTGTGTCATTTTTTTCCTCCAGGTGAATGGGTAGGGGTACGAGTACTCATTCACCTAGGGTTGGGGGGCCGGGATCTGAGGGGCCCCCCTTATTAAAGGGGGCTCCCGGATTCCGATAAGCTCTCTGCCCTCAGACCCCGACAACCAACGGCCAGGGTTGTCGGGAAGAGGCCCTGTCCTCATCAACATGGGGACAGGGTGCTTTGGGGTGGGGGCAGGGCGCCCCCCTGCCCCAAAGCACCTACCCCCCCCATGTTGAGGGCATGCGGCCTGGTACGGTTAAGGAGGGGGGGGGGGGCGTTAGCTCGTCCCCACCCCCTTTCTTGACCGTCTGGGCTGCGTGCTCGGATAAGGGCCTGGTATGGATTTTGGGGGTGATCCCACACCATTTTTTCGGCGTACGGGGGTTCCCCTTAAAATCCATAGCAGACCCAAGGGCCTGGTATGCTCTTGGAGGGGGAACCCATGCCGTTTTTTTATTTGAAATTTGGCATGGAGTTCCCCCTCAAGATTCATACCAAACACAGTGCTTGGTATTGGCAGGGATCCAAGTTGAATCCCCGTTCAATATCGTGCCGCGGCTAAACGCAACCGCAGCTAATCGCACTGTACAAATGCAGCTGATCGCTGTGTCTGAAGTCTTGAATTTCAGCAGAAAGTAAACATACTTTTAACTGCGGCAGAACAGCCGTCCGTGTGAAAGGGGCCTAAAAGGGGTTGTAAAGGTTAGTTTTTTATTTTCTAAATAGGTTCCTTTATGCTAGTGCATGGTTCCACTTACCTTTTCCTTCGATTTCCGTTCTAAATGTTTTTTTCTTTGTCTGAATTTCTCAATTCCTGTTCCTCCTCAGTAAGCTTGTCCCCATCATCCGAGCCGTTCTGGCTGGGGGTTAGTCAGCCAGAACAGCTTACTGAGGAGGAACAGAAAGTGAGAAATTCAGACAAAGAAAAAAAAACATTTAGAAGGAAAAACGAAGGAAAAGGCAAGTGAACCAACAATGCACTAGCTTAAAGGAACCTATTTAGAAAAAAAAAAAAAAAACACCTTTACAACCGCTTTAAGGGTTTACAGAAGATCTGTAAAGAAGAGTGGACCAAAATCCCTCCTGAGATGTGTGCAAACCTGGTAACCAACTACAAGAAACATCTTATCTCTGTGCTTGCCAACAAGGTTTTCTCCACAAAGTACAAAGTCATATTTTGCGTGGGTATCAATTACTCACTGAACTCTGGATTTTTGGCTGATATTCTGTCTCTATCATTTCAAATACACATATATGATAAAAACCATAGACCCTCAATTTATTTGTAAGTGAGCAAACTTACAAAATCTGCAGGGGATCAAATAATTCATTTTGCCTCTGTATATGTAATGCTGTCTGTTAGACATCTTTATAATGTTATGTTTACAGTAGTAGCAAGGACCATAACACACACATCCTCCCAGCACAGTTCAATGACCAGTTGGATGTGCTGTCCATCCTGATTAAAACATTTTTTTTTTTTTTTTTTTTTTTTTTTTTTTTTTTTTGAAAAGCCTATGGCGTGTGAACACACCCAAAAAACTCCACCCGGTGCAGAAAAAATGTGCACACACATAAAGAGTGTTCACAAAAACATGCAGACGGGTGCAACGTCAAGTGGTCCTCCTGTGAAGAGGGACCCATAACCCTGATCCCCCGGGGCGTTAGGCTCCAGACGGGGACTGAGGTACTGTGGTCCGAGCAACCGAAGCCGACACGGACCCAACTTCCTCGGAGGGACTGCCGAAACAGAACCCTCCCAGTACTAGGTGGGGCTCCCCCGAAGGGAGACCCCATGAGAGCAGGCGAACTAAGCCAGAAGGCCATGTCCACCCACTCCCAAGACGTTCAGGGCTGGCCCGAGGACCCGCACCCTACTAATCACACAGTGAGACAAAACGTGCACAACAAAAAAAGACAAAAAAGTGACAAACACAGGCTTAAATAAAATAAAGTGGGGGAAGGGATAGTGGAGAGGAGAGTGAAAGAAGTGGCCATTGTGGTGAAACAATGACCAGGCCCTCCGGCCAGGAATAAAAAATTCCTCCGGTCCTAGCCAAAAGGCCCGGCCCAGGAGGCCATTGGTTGTCGGGGTCTGCGGGCAGGGAGCTAATCGTAATCCAGGAGCCCCCTTTAATAAGGGGGCCCCCAGATCCCGGCCCCCCACCCTAGGTGAATGAGTATGGGGTACATCGTACCCCTGCCACCTGGAGAAAAAAAACACACTACACAGGTTTTTAAAAGTAATTTATTAGTCAGCTCCGGGGGTCTTCTTCCGACTTCTCCGGGTGGTGACGACATAAGGGGGCGGGGTCACTGGTGATACACAAGATTGGATTATCCTCCATCATCACATTTGTTGCCGGAAAGTTTGAGAGCATGCACAGCGAACTAGAGGTGCACCGAAATGGAAATTTCAGAACCGAAACGAAAACGAAATAAAAAAAAATGTCAGGCCGAAACCGAAAAGGACTTTTCTTTTTAAATAATTGTATGTTAAAACAGTACAGTTGGATTGCAACAAAAATGTATGGAGCATCCTATCACTGTCCCCCAATTGCCGCCTCTTGTTTCTTCTTTTTTTTATTTTTTTATTACTTTATCACTTTTTTTTGTAGCTTGTCGTTTTACTTTTTTTATTTTTGTATAATTTTCTTATTTTTAATATTATGTTTCTTATTGTTTACTTTTTAATTACTTATTTTATTAATTTAATTATTATTTCTTTTTTTTTTTTACACTTAACTTTATTGCTATCACACAGGAGAAAATAATTCCCTGTGTGATAGCAATTGGAGGTGACAGGTTCTCTTTATTAACCCTGTCACCTCCAAAAACAGGAGTGCATTGGCGGCAGGGACAGGAGCCAGACTAGGCAGCTGGGGGGAGGAGGGGGGGGGGACAGAGTGCCGAAGATAGAGCCAGCCGAGGGAGGTGTGGGGTGAAGGACGGATGGCTGCACAGTGCACACATGTTCTACTAGAAAAGAAAGCAACTCACCGCCGCCTGTATGCTGAAACTGTCTCCACGCTGCTCGCACACAGCCCCGCCTCCTCCTTACCCCACGCTGTGATAGACATATCTCAGCATTAGACCCGCATTCTGTCTATCACAGCGTGGCTAGGAGCAGGCAGGGCTGTGTGCGAGCAGAGCGGAGACAATTTCAGTGTGTGTTTTACCGCTCAGCAATCCTGCGTTCCACCACTAGTCATTATCGGCAATTCTTTTAAGTTGTTTCGGCATTTCCCCAAAACAGCTATTTTTGGACGATATGTATCGGCCGCCGATATATCGGTGCATCCCTACAGCGAACATTTGTCAGTCGAAAAACCGAAAACAATTGTATGATGGAGCATACACGGTCGGATTGTCCGATAAAACACGTCCGTTGGACCGTCGTTGTCAAAAAAAGTCAGATTGTGTGTATGGGCCTTAAAACTGGGGACATGCTATAGAAGCTATTCGAGATTTTTCGAGACTGGGGACATGCTTTAGGAGACTGACAGATTGAAATCAAGCTATAGGAAACTGCTAGAGAATACGGTTATGACAGCAATTTAAAAAAATATTCATGCTTTGTATCCTATACAGCCCATTTAAAAGCTGCCTGTGCACAGAAAGATCCTTGATATAAAGAACACAGAAGAGGGGGAAAAAAAGAAGAGAAAAGGGAGGCAGAGAAAAAAAAAAATTATAATAATTTGCCATTTACCTACCAGAACCACAAGCAGTGCCAAAGAGCCGCAGATTGGGCACCAGGGCTCCAGATGCTTCTTTAGGATGGTCACACACAATTCAATTTTATTATCTGATCGGAATGCGACAGTCAAAACCACTGAATCAGCAAACAAATAGGCATAACTTCCCTTCTGATTTAGACTCTTTAGTTTATGTTCAAGTCTATTGGCTAGGATGGATCATTATTGATCATGTTGCATTGATTGGCAGCACCAAGATGAACTTGATCACATTTCAACCAATCAGAATATTAGACTGAATGGTAACAAAGGTGATTGAAAACTCAATATCTTATCACTCATCAATTAAGCAAAATTCACTCCTGGGCACGTCACATTGATCAATTGGGTTGTCAAATATAGATCAATTATTCCTATTGGGAAAGATCGATTGGAATATAAATTGATCATTTATCAAGTGTGTGTGCTCACCATTAGACAGAAATCAAGGAAAGTTTGTCTGGGTATATGGGGACAGGGATATTGTTAACACCTGGGGAAGTACCAGGGCATTTGTTCTCCTAAATCTTATTCTATGTTTATTTCTTTCTCTTGAACTTTAACTGCATGCATCAACAACATTACCAGTTATTGGCCTCTCCCAACATGCTGATGCATGCTTAATTACCAGACAGTAAAAAGACCAGACCTAAGTATTACTAATTCAGTCTGGTGCAGTGACAGGCAGTCTACCAGCCAATTCTATTATTCGTATTGATGGCAACAGCCAAAACATACATCTATCGTGCAGTTCTTTTTATGTTATTTTATTAGGATTATAACTGTACTAGCAGCACTATAATTTCCGAAAAGTTTTTCTTCCTTTTATTGATATCTCATTAACCTTTCAACACAGCTCTGGCATCAAACCACAAGAGATGCAGTTTAAAGCAGAACTGAACCTTCCCAATTAACATATAATTAAAGCGGAGTTGTACCCAAAAATTGAACTTCCGCTTTTCGGACTCCTCCACCCTCCGGTGTCACGTTTGACACCTTTCAGGGAGGAGGAGGATGCAGATACCTGTGTAATCCAGGTATTTGCTCCCACTTACGCCTCAGTACCCGCGCGATCTACGCCACATCTGGCGCCTCCTCCGCCCCCCCCCCCGCTGTCTTCTGGGAGACCAGTGGGATCACACATGCGCTGTAGGGAACCAGGAAGTTCCTGGTTCCCTTACCGAAGGTGGCGGCGCCTTCACCAGAGAGACAGATCGGCTTCGGGGTGCCGACAACCCGGGTGCCCAGGACAGGTAAGTGTCCATATATTAAAAGTCAGCAGCTGTAGTATTTGTAGCTGTCAACTTTGATTTTCTTATTTTATTTTTTTGTCGGAACTCCGCTTTAAGTATGACCAAAGCATTTTTTGGTCATGCTGCTCTTACATTCGCTCTCCTGTGACCCAGATTCAGCCGTCAGCTGACTTTACAGAGTCACTCTAGGTTTTGGAAAGATCCCGACTAAATTGTTGAGATCCACCCAGTTGACGATCGAGGGATGTTGGGAAGGAGGCAGCTGACATGCCATCACATGGCCACCCAATAAACCAGATAAAATCAGAACAATGTATGACCAGCTTTAGGTGAACTTTATTATCTATAACTGTCCCGTTGCATGAAATATAAGGCCATGTACTGATGATGGGTGTGTATAAAAGGGTACCTCTTCCCTAGACTAAACAAGCATTGGCATCTGAATGAATTTCCATTTTGTTAATTTCACAAACTTCCCTGCTTCTTGATCTTTTAAGAGCCAATGTGCAAACATTAATAAATATCAATTAAAGTGATATTAAAGACCCTTTGGCTCCCACTGCACTTAGTGTCTCCTGTGAGAAAAGGAAGAGGGAGCAGCGGTGCTAGATCAGTGAGAGAAGTCAGGTCAGTGTTTAGGGATTGGGGGGGACGACGACAAGTTTTTACCTTAAAGCGGAGCTCCAGCCCCCCCATGGAAAAATTAAAAGACAGCAGCTGCACATACTGTAGCTTCTGACTTTTACTACTAGGACACTTGCCTATCCTGGAATCCAGCGGTCGACATCCCAGCCAATGTTTCGAACGGCTCTCGGGTGCTGCCGCCATAGCCATCGTCGCCATAGCCTGTGAGGGAAACCGGCACTAAAGCCTTGCGGCTTCACAGTCGATTTCCTACTGCTGCAAATGCACAAAGCTCACTGCGCTTTCTGAACGACCTGGTGGTGGGGAGGGAGGAAGGGAGCCGAACTTCTGATGTACCTTGTCGCGACGAGTTCCGACAGAAGTGGGAGCGGGTACCTGTCAAAAACAGGTACCGCTTCCCCCCCAAAAGGTGCAAAATGTGGCACCGGAAGGGGGGGGGGGAAGACGACAGATAAGCAGAGCTTTCAATTTTAAGTCGAAATCCACTTTAATGCAGAGAATGCATTAAGGTAAAAAAAGCATATAGGCTTTAGAACCACTTTACAAAAACGTAGGCGGTATACCTCTTCCCCAGACTAAACCAGCATTGGCATATGTATGAATTTCCATTCTCTAATTTTGTTGATTATAATCATATACTTTCCTGCTTCTTGATAATTTTATGCCTTGTGCACACTGCAACTCTCAAACACCCGTTTTATAGGCATTTGAGGGTTTTTTTCTGCCCCTAAATGCACCTCTATGTTAGCCTATGTGATTATGCCCACACAGGCATTTGGAGTCAGAAATCTAAACACACCAAAATAAGTGTTCAGGAGAGAAGCGTTTAGACAAAAATAAAACACCTGATGTAGCGAAAAGCATCTAAAACACACCTAAAGGCCCAAGACCTCATGCACACTAGGCTCTTCTAAACACCTTTCTCTTGACCAATGAACGCCCAAATGCTTGATGCACCTGAACAGGCCTTTCCTTTAGGCCTGTTCAGGAGTGTCAAGCGTTTGGGTGTTCATTCATTCCATTGGCCAGAATATGAACTTATTCTGGACATTACCAAAATGTGAGTATAGCCTCAGTTAAAACTAATTAGTAATTGAATAAACAAGTACCATCATCCATGAGAGATTAAAGAAAAATTAGACTAGGCGAGCATAAGGTGGCGGCTGCTAGTCCCACCTAAACCCATAAATGGTCACCTAAAGGGAACATGTTGATTGGACTTTCTAGGTACGGATAACAAAACACAAACATTGATATCAAAGTATTTATTATGCATAAAACTATACAAAACTAAAAACACTTGAGCCAAACCCCACATTCAGAACAGTAGTTGTTAATGACAGTGTCTGTTGCAGTGGAGGAGGGCCGAAAACCTCAACAGGTTTCGCAGAATGGACCGCTTCTTCAGGAGAGATATCTATATGACAAATAATACAGTACAATAAACTAGCATAATGAGATACATATGAAAATACAGCAAATTAACATATTGTGTACAGTCAATGTCAAAAAGATAGTGTCAAACTGCTCACCAAGTTGGGTCCATGGCCTAAGCAGCGGCTCTGAAGGAACCCCCTGTGGCGAACAAGGGGGAATGTGTTTCGCTCTCTGATAAGATAATTCTGGACATTAAAATGAATGAATGCTCAAGCGCTTAAACACGGCTAACGTATAGACGTGTCAGGCGTTTTCTGCCCAAACACTCCTCTCCTGAACGCAATTTTGATGCGTTAAGATTTATGCCTGTAAACACCTATGAGTGCTATGGACACATAGGCCAACATAGAGGCCTCTTTCACATGGGTGCCTCTGCTAAGTGGAATCCGCTTTCTCAGCAGGGGGGGATCTCTCTGCTGATCCACACTGAGGAGGCAGATGACAGGTCTGTGTCTGCTCTGCTATGCTGAGCGGACACAGTCCTTCTCTCCTCTATGGGGAAATTGGATTGAAACAGACCGCCTGTCAGTTTCCATAGAATGCTATCTGATCCGATCCCCCGGACAGATAGAAATTAAGACAACCGTCCGTCTGTTTTTGGTGAACAGGATCGGATTTGATGGCGGGGGGGTATCAGCGGACATTCGCCGCTTCAAAGAGGACAATGCAGGGTCCAATCAGGTCCGCCTAAAAAACTGACAGGCGAACCTAATTGGCAGCCCCTGTGAAAGGGGCCTAAAATGGGTGTTTGACAGCTGCAGTGTGCATGAGGCCTAAGAACCAATGTCCAAAATGTTAATAAATATTAAACTTCATTTTTTGCTTTAATACTCTTAAGATTAATAAAAGCACAATTTCTTTCTTTTTTTCCTTTTTTTTTTTGCATTTACAGCTGCTACATAAGTGCTCTGCAAACACAGTAGTTGAATGAACTTCTTTGTTCAACGTCTGTTAACCCAGGTCTTAAAACGGTTTACGATTCACTCACTAATGCAAACATGGACCACTGGGTTTTATTGGCTGCCCCTGATTAACAAATGTTTTCATGCAATCAACTCTAGGGCAACATCTGCAATGTGTAATGTTTTCTTAGACTTCCTGCCTGGAATTCATTAAGCAAAGAGCGACACAGGAAGTTACAAATCTGAGAAACTAAACGGAATGTTTATGTTTATGTGGATTTCTACGGCTCCCCTAAGGACTACCTTTCACCCACCATTTATTCGACAGTACAATGCAATGACTATGTACAAAGTGCCGTGATCGGTAGTAGACAGATCTCAGCTTACTGCAGGAAGGATAATTAAGAGGCGATTTCTGCTTGGCTGCCGTCGCTCATTGTACTTTGCACTTATTACTTAAATTCACCAAATTAAATTTGCAGGAATAAAAGTTATTATCGCAAATGGCTTTATAAATAAAATATATGATCATAAATGGCTTTATTAATAAAATCAAAGATCATAAAAATGGCTTTATTAATAAAATCTATGATCATAAAATGGCTTTATTACTTGTAAACATAAAAAACACGCTCTCTAATAGCTAGAATGAATGCTTGTAGATAGGAAAATAAACAATTTTCTCCATATGCAAGTCATTCGGGGACTTATGTAAACCACAGAAATCACATTGAAAAATACTTTAAAATAATTGACTATCTTTAGGAGAATTTTACCTTATATTTTATTATTGCACATATGGATTTTTTTCCCCCCATGAACTAAAAAAATACATGAATTTATAAACAGTTCTTTCTAAATTCCATTGTTCAGATTATAATTTAATACTTCCACAGATCTTCTATCCTTTCTATTCTTGTGCTTTTCCAATTACAACCAGAATAATTAATCCGAATGCCGGCATCATTTGCGTTACAAGTGTGAATCCAGGCATCTATAAATAGTATCCACCGCTGCGATACTCCGAGGGATCAATGACCTAACATGTACACTGTCCTCATCCGCTGCCGTCTCATAAATACTTAGTCTTCTAATATGCTGCAGTGAAGCCTGCGACATGGCCACATTATTTATTGGATCGTTTGTATTTTCTGTTGTTTCACCCATGAGATGAGTGGATAAAAAACAGCTTCCAAATTTCCATGCATCTATGCCACTTTATGCACCATCGTAAATACTGATGAAGAATTGTTAAAGAGATACATTTTAATGACCAACTTAAAAAGTTTTCAAAGCAAAGCCACACAAACAAAAGCATAGTAAATATAAGAAATTAAAAATTGGTATATAAAATTTTTATATTCAATAAACATTCATTCTTTTGTGGGCTGTTTTGCCTTTGCAGTTGTTTTTCCGATTTATGTAAAAAACACTTACTTTTCCTGTAGTTAATAAAGTTTTTGTGGGAAAAATAAATACATTTTTAGTATCTGGATAAATTACAATGGTTCTTGATTCTGTTGACTAAAGCAGATCAGAATATCGTACAAAAAACGTTTTTTAACCGATCGTACCATAATCTGATCGTTCGTACACAGCTTTTATGTGTTATTTTCCAAAGTAACAAACACAAAAATGTCTCTCATTTAATATCAAATCGTACGATTTTCGTTTAATCACTACAGTGAACGTCCAAAAATACAATACAAATATCACTCCCGAGTTTTTATTCTGTCGCATTAGAATTTAACGTACTTTAGTAACTTATTCGTCTTCGATATGGAGAATAGCATGCAAAAAAACTGGACGATCCCATAATCTCATTGTGTGTACTAGACTTAAAAGGGGTTGTAAAGGTAAAAAAAAAAAAAAAAAAAAATTCCCTAAATAGTTTCCTTTACCTTAGTGCAGTCCTCCTTTACTTGCCTCATACTTCCATTTTGCTTTTAAATGTCCTTATTTCTTCTGAGAAATCCTCACTTCCTGTTCTTCTGTCTGTAACTACTAACTACACACAGTAATGCAAGGCTTTCTCCCTGGTGTGGAGTGTCGTGCTTGCTCCCTCCTTTGTACTACAGGAGAGTCAGGACGCCCACCAACACAGCTCCTTTATTTGCAACGTAGAGAGAATCCTGACTCTCCCGTAGTCCAAGGGAGGGGGCGAGCAGGACACTACACACCAGGGAGAAAGCCTTGCATTACTGTGTGGAGTTACAGACAGAAGAACAGGAAGTGAGGATTTCTCAGAAGAAATAAGGACATTTAAAAGCAAAATTGAAGGATGAGGTAAGTGAAGGAGGACTGCACTAAGGTAAAGGAAGCCATTTAGGAAATAAATAAATAAATAAATAAATAAATAAATTGTACCTTTACAACCCCTTTAAGGTCTAAATTCTGAAGTTCACCTATCTAGGGATCTCAATTTCCTGAGCGTGCGCACTGCGGGTGACACGGCAGCCGCGCTTCTTTTTGAAGCTGGATAGTGGAACTACAAGGAGCTAGTTCCACTATCCAGCTTGAAAAAGGAGCACCGCTGCCGTGTCACCTGCAGTGTGCATGTTTAGGAAACGCATTGCATGCCAGTGACGTCATCCATCCTCGTCTCTGCACCATCAGCTTTCCAGACCTCGTTCTGAGCCCTTCCCCACCATGGCAGGCTCTATACAATCAGCGGTGAAGAAGAGAGCAGTGAACACATCGCTCCCCATCCAGGATTGGACCGTCCATTGACGACATCTCCCCCCCCCCCCCCCCATTCTGTCGGGACAGACTAGATGCCGTTTTTATCTTCTAAAATGCGAGTTGCCTACCGCATGTGCTTATTAAAAACTTGTTATACTTCTTCACCCAGAGGAGTTGTGGACCCTTCACCTTCCTTATGGTCTGTGGGCTTTTCCTCCATACCTATTTCAAGTATTTTTTTTTATATAATTTTTATCAAATATACTAAATGCAAATAGGCTGTTCACTTTGCAAGGGAATTTTCCCTTAGCTCAGTGAATGTGGGGAAGTTGCGCTGACTTCCACCATCTAATCATATGCTCATTCACATGGGAGCTGAGACCTACGTAGCATGATTGAGCCATTTGTGCATGCGGATGGAGCCATGTGGAGCTGCATGCAGACAGCCTATGTTACTGAAGGAAGGACACAGTGGCACGTCCCAATTCACCTGGAGAGCAGGGTCGTGTGCAAGGCCCCAAACACAGTCTGTACAATGTGAAGGCAGCTCCGGCCACATTAACAAAATAGATCATTCTTGCTGTATGGGCCTCAGCACCCTTGTGAATGAAGCCTTATTTGTCAAATTCCTATAGTAGTTTTTACATACACTACCATTAATACACATTATGGGCAACACTGCAACCAAAGCAAACACCCGGGGAATTACTTTGCTGTAACATTCCATTCACCATGATGTCCCAACAAGCTGACCATATGACTGAGCCCCCGAGCTTGGAGAGTGACCGGGGTGATCACTGTGTGGAGAGCCTTATCCTCCTAAGGCTTTTATATTGAGGTTGTGTATACAATAGGATAAAAGTAACTGGCAGCCTGGCAGATGCAACACATTAGAAGTATTCTTTTACTACAATCCAATACTTTTTTATGTTCAGCATGTATCATTCACTGCACCATAAGGGACTCACTCTCCTCTTTCCCTGTATTTTTATGTGGTCACATCTGGAGTGACATACGCCAGACACCACTTCGTGATACGGAACATTTCACCAGAATGGCACTAACAACTCTACATGTTTCTAAGGAAATAAAACCGAAAAAAGGTCTCATTTATAAAGCAATACATTCAGCAAACATTCACCGATTGTGAATAATCCACTGTATAATAACACCTCTTGCACATGGATGTGATCATATACCGATGTTTATACATATTATAGGCTGGATCTTGCTGGCACAAAGAGCCCAAGTTAAAAAACACAAGCCATGTTCTGTAAAGACACGTAAACCTGTGTATGCGTATACATGCATAAAATCATATTTCATCCTCTCCTAGCTTCCACATATATGTTCGCTCATGTACACTTTATTTTTCCATGGCTCTGAACACATCACTGCATTAGAGCCGGTTCTCACAGGGGCGACTCGTCAGGCAACTTGGTCGCATCCGTTCTGTACAATGGAACCGTTCCAATAGGAGCGACTCAAGTCGTACTTATAAAAAGGTTCCTGTACGACTTTGGGACGACTTCAGGGTGGCTTGCATTGACTTCAATACAGAAGTAATTTTGCAAGTCGTCTCTGAAGTCGTAGGCAGCTTGCCTTGCTGAGTCGCTCGTCAAGTCATGCTGCCCAGTGTGAACCGGCTCTAACGGATCCATGTGCAGTTGTGTGCATTGTCCTATATGCAGGTATTCAGATAAAAAAAAAACACGCAAAAAACAACAAAAAAAAAAAACGAAAACCACATTTATCCCACTGACACTTGTGTATACCGTATTTATTGGGGTATAGCGCGCACCCCTAAAGTTGCAGCGGATTCCTGTGGAAAAAAAAGTGTTTTTGTACTTAGAGTTTTGGTGTCTTGTGCGGCGTCCATCGGCGGCCTCGTCTGGTCCGGCGTCCGTCTGCGGCTTCGGGTGTCCTCTTCGTTGGGTCCGGCGTCCTTCTGCGGCGTCCTCGTGTCCTCCCTGCTCGTTTCCCGCGCCGAGTTTAAATGCTGCGCCGACATATACAGAGCGCAGTACACTCGTGTATTGTCGGGCAGGCTCGGCAACTCTCGCGCTGACGTCCTGTACGTCCAGGACGTGAGCGCGGAAGGAACCGAGACTGCCCGACTATACCCGAGTGTACTGCGCTCAGTATATGTCGGCGCAGTATTCAAACTCGGCGCGGGAAAGCGGGTATCGGCGTATACCGCGTACCCACGATTTTGCCCTGATTTTCAGGGCAAAATAGGTGCACGGTATACGCCGATAAATACGGTAACTAGAAGAGATGTGGTTTGTTCCTTTTGGGTCTTGCCTGCTGTTTGGTGGGAGGTGCGTGTGATGGGTGGGGGTGGGACCTCGGGCGCCATGAGGTGTTAATACCCTGAAGTAACCGACTGTTATTGGTACCAATTATGAAGTCTCAAGTTTACATTTATACAGTTAAGAAACGATGCCGTTTACTTTTTTTTTTTGCTGTTAAGAGATTATGTAAGCTTTATTCGACGTTTGTCATGGTATCCTTATGTATGTACTGTTTATTTTGCTCAATAAAACAGACTTTGATTAAAAAAAAAAAAAAAAAAACACACACATACACACACACATTTATCCGGGAGATTCACCTGCAAAAAAAGTTTGGTGAAAGAAAAAAAATCAAACACTAATCTGCTAGATAACCTTCTATACATATTATCCCCAAATAAAAATGTCCCCTCCAAGTACAAAAATATCCCCCTGCTGAAATCCTGCTCCCAGCTCGAATCTTCTCCCTCCTCAAATCTCTCCTCCTACAAATCCACCCCACAAAATCACCCATCCAAGCACAAATCTTCTACCCCTCAAATTTCCCCTTTGAGCATTAATTCTCTCCCCCCCCCTCCCAATTTCCTTGAAATATAAAGTGGGTAATTTTGGGTTGGCGCAGTATATTATCCCTTTTTTAGGGCTGTTACTGATCAAAAAATTTGTGTTCGATTAAATTTATTTTATTTTTTTATCGATTAATCGACTAATTTTGATTAATTAAAACACACATACAGATCCAACTACTTTTAGCTGATCTCCATGGAGGCTGATTCCCAGTGCAGCTACCAACCACTGGAAAAATGGATAGCAGGATACAAAAAACACACAAAGGCAGCGCTCAATGGGAATAGCATTAAAACTTTTATAGTCTTCAAGTAGGTAACAAAATAAATATTGCACTGGAGATAAAATTGATGTAGCTACATAAACTGTAAAAATGGTGCGAGTAATACCAAACGGTAGCAAAAGCACTCATAAAAACATGTAGCTAAGTATGATACTGGTATAAAAACGTGTACAATGATGCCACTGCTGAATCCAGATGAGGAGAGGTTAACATCAGTCTGTCGGCATGTAGATGTCCCGTGAATGGAAACTATCACAACTCCCAGTGGATGGTTGTAGAATAGGGAAGTGATAGAGGGAAGTGTAACAGCTCTTGCGTGTGGCAGATATTAAGATCCCGCCGGCATGCATATATGAAGGCACAGCAAAGGAGCTTTTCAGATGGACACGGCAAGCCCCGCCGGTGCCTGTGACGTCACGGGATCTCCGACGGAACTCCCGGAAGCCGGTGGAGAGGCGAGTACCGATCAAAAGAATTTCGATCAATCAAAAAAATTAAAGATTAAATCGATGAATATATAGTTAATTTCCACAGCCCAAATTCCTCCCATCCAAAATGTCCCCATGAGGACAAATTCCCCCCTCCCCCCAGCACAAATGCACCTCCTAAAATCACCCATCCTAGCATAAATCTTTTACCCCTCAAATCTACCCTTCAAGCACAAATTCCCCAGGCTAGCACAAACTATAGCTGCACTCTTTGATATGCATATCAATAAAAATGCTCCTATTAAAACAAACTTTATTTTAGTGATAGTTCTCATATGGCAGGCTTTTACAAAACAGATATTTTTTTTAAAACAGGGGTTTTCAAACTATGGCCCTTCAGCTATTCAGGAACTATAATTTCCAGCATGCCTAGTCATATCTGTGAATATCTAGAAAGCCTCATGGGATGTGTAGTCCCACAACAGCTGCAGGGCCGTAGTTTGAAGATCCCGGTCTTAAAAGTTTGAGATAAAGAAGAATTAAAATTTTTCAATTTCAAATATATGCCACAGAACAAATGTTGTGGTCAGGTTGTGGTCAGTTTGCAGTCCTTGCTGACGGCTTATCCTAATCAGTGAAGGGCATTTGAGCTGTAAGGTTGCAATGCATCCTGCGATCTTTCATCAACTGTCATCATTAACTTCTATTTTTAGCTTTATTTAAAGTGGAACTCTGGGAGGGGGCAGGAAGTACTTTTACTTGTGACCGTTGAAGTTATGTGTAATGTTTTGCCAACTACTGTATGTCTGGATGGTGACTAAAAAAGTTACCGTAGTTTTATTCTTTGCTAGCTTCATCTGTTAACTTCAGCCAGAGACTTACAGATCTGGCTCCAGTAAAGCAATGGTGGTGGATTGCTCGCTGCTGACCTCATCCATTCTCAAAACATTTTTGGATTAAATTCACTGAATACCAGGATTTCTGTGAAGGAATGATTGGAGCCAAGTAAAGTTTAAGATCCTCTCTCATCCATTCACAGAGTGCCTTGTATTATATGGGGGCCGACATTGCTGATCACCTTCAAAAAAATCTATTTGCATGGTTTTGGCTTCATGCACATCACCATACAGGATGTATGCAGGATTTAGCTGGCAGTAAGATCCAGAGTAAAAAAAGTTGTCCGTACTGCATGTGAGCGATATGGATTTACAATCCAAATAGCTGAGATGCATACAGACAGCTTGTATGGCCACTTCTCCTCGACCTAGTAAATTCACTGCTCAGGACCGACATATAAACAATATAGTGTACAATCAGCAGGTGCTTATGTCACCCCTGAAGAAACCATTCATATGATAGCAACACAAGGGCAGTATGAATGCGAGGTCATGAATCATTCATGGCCAACATGTAAACCGGGTGTAATAAGTGCCAACTGATTACACACTATTGTTTACATGTCAGCTCTAAGCAGTGGCGGCAAGTCTAATAGGTTGTAGGCATGTAAACGTTAGCACTACGGTTATATGCATACAGTGTAAACATTTGGCTTAATGTCACATATATTACTTTTATCCTCTATGTTTTTGTCTATGTTTAGCACAGAGTGTGCATTTTCTTTTATTATATTCCTAAATACCTCCTTTGCCCAGCTCAGCTGTGCAGTCACATGCCCTCCCTCTTCTCTCCTTCCCGATCTAAGGGAGTACAGTGGAAGGGGGCCAAGATTCCCTTCTGACATATACAAGTTAACAAAAGAGGTTGTTAGCTTTCTAAAAAAAAAAAAAAAAAAACACACACACACACACACACACACACACAACTAAACTCTTTCCCCCCCTCAGAAAAGCATACACGCGACCGTTTTTTCACGACGGGAAAAAGTCCGCCGAGATTCCTGAGGGGAAAAAAGAAAGCTGGTTCTCTTTTTTTTTTACGGCAGTTTTCTCGTCGGGAAAACAGCAATGGAGCATACACACGGCTTTCCCGGTCAAAAGCTCTCATGGCAGTTTTCACCGACGGGAAAACTGGTCGTGTGTATGAGGCATTATACTTTATTGATGACCTGATTTGCACCAAGTTTACATTTACGTATCCACACAAGGTGATCGTATCCCCCTTAAAAGCAGATCTTCACTGCATCTGAGCACCACAAACACTATTGAATTCATTTTTAAAATTCAAAAGCAAACTCCCCCATCCATCCATAACAACCCCCTAGCAATTCTGTCCGTGGCCACCTTGTATAAAGGCAAATGATCCATGTAGCATTTACTTCCTGGAATCCATCATCCCTTAGCTCAAGCGTGCATGCGGGAGAGGGTGCTTAGCTGAGAAAACCCCTCCTCCCCTCCTGAAGACTCCTGGGATATATGACGTAATTTTCCTAGGGAAGAAACCAGGACGTAACAGACGAAATTTGAACATTTTTTAAAGCAAGCAAATATGATATACTTTCCTATCCATTTACTAATGCTAGCAGCACAAGGATTAGAAATAATCAATGTTGATTGGGAGAGTGAAGTTCCACTTTAATGACACCATTAAATTTAGTTGTCTTCTGAAGTCAGTTCCAAAACACTTCCATGTCTTGGACAATGGACTGTGACAGCGTTCCACTAAAACAGGAGTCTCCAAAGTATGACCAACTAAGATGTTTTTACCAGCCCACAGCTAGAGTCATTAGACTCACGGCAGGACCGGTCTCTCTGACAAAGCTTTGCAGTGGTTGCGAAACCCGTGATGCATACTCACCCCCGGAATTATGCAGTACAAGTCCTACAACCACTCAAGGTGCCCAGCCTCAACCAAAGAGGTATTTCAGTGCAGACCAGCTGCACCTTCCAGCTCCCGCCTGCTGTGTACATCAGTATACTTTAGCGCTGTAATTTTACATAAGCGTGCCTGTGTAACAGTAGGGAGCCAAGATGGGAAGGTGCAGAAGTTCTGCACTTTAGGCACACTGTACAGCCGTACACTATGGAGAGACTGATGGGGACGAAACAGATGTGTGACATGGGGATGTATTGTCTCTGTTGGGGTCACACAGTTGTTGGGGGGGGGGGGTGTTGAATGCTCTGAGGGGGACACAGTTGTCTTGGGCGTAATGGCTCTGAAGGGGACACAACTTGTGAGGGGGGTTGATGGCACTAAAGGGGACACAGTTGTGTTGGGGGTGATGGTTTTAAGAGGGATACAGTTTTAGGGGTGGTGGTTGATGGCAGTGAAGGGGACAAAGTTGTGAGGGGGAAGAGTTTGATGGCACTGCAGGGATTTGGTGTGTGTTGGGAGGGTTGGTTGTGGCACAGAATGGGACACGGTTGGGTATGTGTGTGTGTGGGGTTATTTCACTGAAGGGGACAATTGGGGGGGGGGGATGGGGTTGAGGTCAAGTGTGCAGGGAGGTGCTGATGGGCACACAAATGTGGGGGGGGGGGCTCTGATGAGGACACCAATTTGCAGGGAGACACTGTTGAGGTATAGGGACACAAATGTGTGTGTGTGTGTGTGTGTGTGGGGGGGGGGCTTTGATGGGGACACCAATTTGCAGGGAGACACTGATGAGCGATGGGGACACAAATGTGTGGGTAGACTGATGGGAACACAGATGTAAGGCCTGCTGTATGAGGCTACAGCATTTAGCTACAGGAGTAGGGGGGGGCTCTGATGGGGACACCAATTTGCAGGGAGACACAGATGAGCTATAGCAGTGCTTCTCAAATAGTGGGGCGCGCCCCCCTGGGGGGCCGCGAGGCTCCGTAAAGGGGGGCTCGTTTGACCTTGGCAAATACTGCATACTGCAGAGAGAGGGAGCAGCGTGGCGCGATCACTTGAGATTGTCCCAGCGCAGCCCCAGTAGCAGCCCGACGCGGAGGACCACGTGACCCTTTCGAGGAGAACAGACCCGATTGGATAGGCATAATGCTCTATCCTGATTGGCCAAATCCGCCCGTGTGACTCTTTGTAGACACGAAGTGTAGCAGACCCTCAAGTGACATCATGGAAATTTTTTTAACAGGGATGAGAAGACAGGCGGAGAGAGAAGGAGAGAAGGAGATAACAGAAAGTCTCCCGAAGGCTAAGACGAGGAAATATGACGAGGCGTATGTAGCGCTTGGCTTCACTGTGACTACGGTGGGAGACGAGGAAAGACCGGTGTGCTTACTATTTATTCTCTTATACGTTATTAAGGATACGGTGTTATGCAGAGGTGTACTTATAACAATTTTATAGACAAATGATACTATTTACAGTCGCGCGGAGGGGGGCGCGAAATGTTTTCTTCTTCCTAGGGGGGCATGACAGAAAATAATTGAGAAGCACTGAGCTATAGGGACACAAGTGTGTGTGTGGGGGGGGCTTTGATGGGGACACCAATTTGCAGGGAGACACTGATGAGCTATAGAGACACAAATATGTGGGGGGGGGGGGGGCTCTGATGGGGACACCAATTTGCAGGGTTACACTGATGAGCGATGGGGACACAAATGTATGGGTAGACTGATGGGAACACCGATGTAAGGCCTGCTGTATGAGGCTACAGCATTTAGCTACAAGAGTAGGATACAAGGTACACCATCCAGCCCCGCTTTTCTGCTGCTGCAGGTTTATTTATAAACGATTATCTGCCGCCTGCGAGTATGTGTAAAATTTACAACGTGGCCCTCAAATATAAGGCCCCTTTCACATTGAGGAGTTTTTCAGGCGGTAAAGCGCTAAAAATAGCGCTGCTATCCCGCCTGAAAAACTCCTGCACTGCAGACTCAATGTGAAAGCCCGAGGGCTTTCACACTGAGGCGATGCGCTGGCGGGAGACAAAAAAATCTCCTGTCAGCAGCATCTTTGGAGCGGTGAGAGGAGCGGCATGTATACCGCTCCTTCACCGCTCCTTCCCATTGAAAACAATGGGAACCGCGGCAATACCGCCCGCAATGCGCCTCTATAGAGGCGCATTGCGGGCGATATTAACTCTTTATCGGCCGCTAGCGGGGGTTAATACCGCACCGCTAGCGGCTGATACCCGCGGCAATTCCGGCGGTATAGCGCCACTATTTTTAGCGGCGTTATACCGCCACCGCAGCTCCCGCCCCAGTCTGAAAGGGGCCTAAGTTTGGAGCCCCTTGCCCTAGAATGTAGTTGGATATGTCGTCTCTGCACTTGCAGCATCAGTTTGCAAACTCTAGAATCTGTTGTTCAGTTACAACCACCCTGCTATTACTTACATACCGAGTCTAGACAATGCATTATATAATTATACTTAGTATCTGAATGTTAATTTAAGGCCTTCCTGGACTTGTTGGCTGGAAGATCGAGGATCTAGTTTGGAACCATAAAGTCTCCATTTCATTTTAAACTGACATCATCCGCTGATTCATCATAAAGAAAACCGGCTCATGTAATGCCAAATATCTAAGCAAGTTGGTTACATTTCCAACTGCAGTTGAACAGATTTTCCTTCCTCGGAGCCAGAAAGGCAATGACACAAGTAAGCTGGGCACTTAAACATTAGAAAGCACAAATGCAGAGAAGACTGCTGAACAAGGTCATCTGTGGCTCAACATTTACAAAGTACGGTACATATCTATCTTTATATGTACACAACAAATCAAAAAAATGGAGTGTTGCATTATCAGAAGAGGATTTTAATAACTTGTTATAACCGAGATGCTACAGGCAAGCTGTCAACTCAGCAGCATATTTACCTACTGGATGAGGAAATCATGACAATTAGATTTTATATTTTGGCATTCTAAGCAATTTTTTCATTTGACCTTAGAGCCCAAAAAAAAAAAAAGTTTAATGAAAAACAACACCAAAATATCCTGCAGCACTGCATAGAAATATAGCAGGTTTGAAAGTGACTTATGGAGACAAAAGAGACAATTAGTATAAACGTCCCTAAAGCAAGATCAAATCTAAGATCAAAGTCAGAATGCAACAGAAGACAGTTTGGTGGTGACAACCGTTAATATGAACCTGTCACATATGAAGCAATATCAATCTTAGACAATGCATAATTGGGTTCACTCTGCCCCTAAAGAGCAATCAGCTTGAGGAAACAAATTGTTCTGTCATCTTTTATTTAAAAAGAGAACTTCATCAGGGCGAATGCCAGACTATGAATATTCAGTCTACTACATTGGGATCAGTGTGTAGTAGACTCTCACTGAATGTTTATATTCATGGATTTACTTACTCTATACACGATCGGAATTTCCGATGGCCTAAAATCCGATGGAATTTTTCCTTGGAATTTCGTTCAAGCTGTCTTTCATACACACTGTCAGACCAAATTCCGACCGTCCAAAACGCGGTGACTTAAAACACTACGACGAGCCGAGAAAAATTAAGTTCAATGCTTCCGAGCATGCGTCGACTTGATTCTGAGCATGCGTGGGTTTTTTCTCCGTCGGAGTTGCACACAGACGATAGGAATTTCCTATGGCCCCCCCCCCCCCCCCATCAGGAAAAAAATAAAACATATTCTATTTCTAAACACCGACGGGAAAAAGTCTGATGGGGCGGGCCCACACACACACACACACAATAGGAATTTCCTATGGACTTTTCCTGATGGACTTTTTTCATCGGAAAATCCGATCGTGTGTACGAGGCATTAGGGACAGTTCACACCACATGCAGTCCGCATCAAAATTGCCCGAACAGTAGGTTATATTGATTCCAATGGCATAGTTCACCCCAGTTAATTAGTTCCGCGCTTAGGTGTCTGCTGGGCTGCTGCCTCCCCAAAGAAAACTCCACAAGTGAAGTCAAATAATTAAATTAAACAAAAAGAGGAAATATAGCGCACCCCAGTACAGTCAGTTCCATCCAGTAAAAAGTAGAACATGCTGCATTTTTTCCTGCAATGGACTGCATGCATGCACAAACGCATACATACCTGTACCTACAGGTAAGCTTATAAGAAGTCTTACCTCTAGATAACAGTAAATATCTCCTAAACTTGTACCATTCAGGAGATATTTACATCAGCTCCAGGCAATGACGTCACTGCACATGCAAGTGACCGAGTGTGCTCTGAATGTGGAGAGTACCGTGATGCGATCACAATTCCCATGCGCATGCGTGGAAGAGACATCTTTGCGGCCAAGCCATACCAACGGCCTGAGAGTACGAACCAGGAAAGGTAAACCGGGTGAAGATGGAAGTTCTGGGAGTGGCGACAGCTTAGCGCTGGAGAGTTTGATGCGCGAGTGCGATGCATGCTAGCACATAATGGCATTTGTAGTCAGAGTCATCACCGAGGAATACGACATCCTAACTACCCCGGCCTGAGGTGTGTCATTGGCCTTGGACAGTACGCCTATAAGTGGGCATACCCCGAAGTGATAGTGAAGTGAAGAAATAAATGATGAAAAAAAAAAGACAAAATTGAAAAAAGGGGAATGGGTGGGTGGGTACCCAGAAATCCCACCGACGCCGGAGATTAGAGGGGAGGAGGGGTAAATAGCCCTCTGACTCCTCCTACAAACACAGGCTAGCCTGCGGCTAGCCTTACCACATACCTGCAGGGCACGTTTAAAAAGAATTATTGGTACTTTTTTTTTTTTTATCGTCAAATAATTCTTATTAAAAGTTTGCAATAGTACAAGAATGGACAGACAATAAAGTCCAGAACAAATTTGTGTACAACAGACACTGACCATTAAAATGTGACAGTACAGTTTACCCAATAACAATGGGTTGTCTAGTGGTTTCCATCCCCTGTACCCCATCCGGGATCATGCTGTGCAGGAACTAACCAGGTCGGGTCACCCACAGAATAAAAAGCAAAAAAACAATAAGTGCTTCAAGAAAATTATCAAATATGTGGGCAGGGAGTCAGGCACTTGTAAAACAGAGTTCTAGACAATCAATGCTAAAAGCTTTAAAAATAAGCTACCCTGTGAGCCCAGGTAGGAGAGCAAATTATATCCCAATCTGGCTCAAGTGATCCATTTTGTAGAAACAACAACTGAACCCCAGCCGAGGAACAACATATTAAATGCCTGTGGGGGGGTAGTTATTGGTACTTTTACTACCACTTTAACTTTTCAGTGGATACCCAATGCCCCAAGCTGGCCTCATACTTTTTGCTTATTACCATATTGCATAAGTGTTCTGTCGTTAGTATGGCAAGCACCGCAATTCACAACTACAGTAGGACACAGTATACCCATGTGCTGCATTAACATGGTGCAGGGACATATTTTCATTCACTGCCATGCATTTACAACCCAACCTGTATAATACGAATGAACCCTTGCAGTTGATGCCAGTAAACTTCCCAAGATCACTTAAGGTCGAATTAAACTTTTACAATTTTCTAACATTCAGCTCTTTACTGAAGAAAATACAACTACACTATATTACCAAAAGTATTGGAACACCTGCCTTTACACGCACATGAACTTTAATGGCATCCCAGTCTCAGTCCGTAGGGTCCAATATTGAGTTGGCCTACCCTTCGCAGCTATAACAGCTTCAACTCTTCTGGGAAGGCTGTCCACAAGGTTTAGGTTTGAGTGTGTATGGGAATGTTTGATCATTCTTCCAGAAGTGCATGTGTGAGGTCAGGCACGGATGTGGACAAGAGTGCTTTTGCTTAGAATAAAGGTTACAATTCTCTCCCGATTCTTTACTCTTTGCTTGGCAATGTTGCGCCCCTTCAAGCTAGTCACTGGGGCTGACAACAGCCCAGGCACCAGGCTCCATTTTCTACTCTCCACGTGACCTGGGGTTTGTCAAGCCCTGATATATCGTATTTATCGGCGTATACCGCACACTTTTTTGCCCTGAAAATCAGGGCAAAATCGGGGGTGCGCGGTATACGCCGATACCCGCACCGAGTTTGAATACTGGGCCGACATATACCGAGCGCAGTACACTCGTGTATTGTCGGGCAGTCTTGGGTCCTCTCGCGCTGACGTCCTGGACGTACAGGACGTCAGCGCGAGAGTAGCCGAGCCTGCCCGACAATACACGAGTGTACTGCGCTCTGTATATGTCGGCGCAGTATTCAAACTCGGCGCGGGAAACGAGCGGGGAGGACGCCGCAGAAGGACGCCGGACCCAACGAAGAGGACACCCGAAGCCGCAGACGGACGCCGGACCCGACGAGGCCGCCGCGCAAGACACCAAAACTGTAAGTACAAAAAAACTTTTTTCCACAGGAATTCGGGGCAACTTTAGGAGTGCGCGCTATACGCGGGAGCGCGCTATACCCCGATAAATACGGTATATAGATGGATATCTCTCTCTCTCTATATTTATTATTTTTTCTTGTTTAGTTTAAACTTGATATAGATTTTTATTTTTTACATTTTAAAATGTAGATCTGTGGGTGGTGCATGGTGACACAGGGAGGACTGGGATTACCCCCTCCTATGTCATGGGCTTTCTGGATATCTATCAAGTGCAGTCATAATGGGCAAAGACAAATAAAGCAGTTCACATTTGCATTGTAAAAAGCATGCAATGCCATCGGATCAATGGTGTTTCCCGGGGTCTCTGATGAAGAAACGTGGTACTGCCCATTCACCGCATCATGCTCTCTGCTGATGTCAGTTTCGCTATCGGCGGCATTTGCGTTCCAGGCTGGTTCCGACTGCTTCTCCTCCGATCCAGGCAACCTTACCAATTCCGCAAAAATACAGAAGCCAGCTTTCCGGGGACACCCTTGATCCCAGTACGATTTGTCTCTATTCAAACGTGAGCTGACAGTTTTTACTGTGTCTTGTCTGAAACACATTATGCATTATTACGCAGCTCTACTATTAATGTGAATGATCTCAGACCTTTGTTTAGACAGGCTTGTCGAAAGTCCAGTAGGCAGAATCCAAGGCTACCAACAAACACCTTCAAAAATTAACCTTTGCTTCGTTTCAATCCTTGGATGGTTGGAAAAAAAAAGTTTTCTATCACCTATGGAAGGTTTAGCTTTTTACTGGATGAGACTTCTCATCTGCCTCGTTGTCCAAAGTTTTATCCAGTTTAGCAATGAATATGTACTCCCCTTCAGGGATTCTGGCTGGCTTTGGAAGCCACATCCAACACGCCTTTAGCCAAATAGCCCTTTCATCAGTGTTGGATAATGCTACAGTTCTTGACACTATACAGACCGCATCTGCTTTTGTTGCATCTCAGTTGTTTCAGATCCTCATATTTTAATGATCTCATATAGTCAAAGGGCAGGTTTTATTTTTTATTTATCTTGGATAATAGAATTCCAATCCTTGACTATTTATCCCACAATTGTGAATCTTTTTTCGCAAATGAGTATAGGACTTGGGCATAAACACTCTGTCTAGTGCTTTCCGGATTAAAGATTTTATGTTTTTATGTATAAAAAAAAGATTTTGTTTTTCTTTCAAATCAGAGTACATCTGGTCCTCAACAAATACTATAATTTCTCCACTTTTTCTTCTTAGTCACGGTAGAATCTATAATCTTTAGTAAAAAAAAAAATCTCCAGTGGAAAAGAAAAATTAAGAAGTGAGATTTGCTAACTTCGGTGACCGGTGCTTCTTCATCCTCTTGAAAATGCTCCATTGGGTCATCTGAGGAGAAGGAATCCTCTTCAAGCTCATCATCTAATGAAGGAGATAAGAAAGGCTTCTGACAGGACTACATTATCGAAAGAGCTGCCAACAATTTTGCATAGGACTGGATTTCCATTTTGCCAAAAATATAACAGACTGTAGAATTTTCTATGATTACAATCTAATGGGTGCAGTTTACACATTACTTCTTGTAACTTTCTGCCATCTTATGCCTACCAATAACATTGTTACGATTTTTAGTGGTTTTGAATGCAATTATAGATTCCGTTCCTTCATAGTCCTTCACTTTTTGGAAGGTAACCAAAAGAAGAGGTACGTCCTGTTTTGAATGCAGCTATAGATTCTGTTCCTTCATAGTCCTTCACTTTTTGGAAGGTAACCAAAAGAAAATATATGCAGGTTTAAAAAGGTAAAATGCATAGAAAAAAAGTTTAACCACTTAAGGACCGCCTCCTGCACATATACGACGGCAGAATGGCACGGCTGGGCACATGCACGTACAGGTACGTCCTGTACTAGTACCCAGCCGTGGGTCGCGGGAGCGCTCCCGCGACCCGGTCCGAAGCTCCGTGACCATCGGACCCGATCGCCGCTGGAGACCCGCGATCGGTCCCCGGAGTTGAAGAATGGGGAGAGCCGTGTGTAAACACGTCTTCCCCAATCTTCATTGTGGCGGCTGCATCGATCGTGTCATCCCTTTTATAGGGGGACACAATCGATGATGTCACACCTACAGCCACACCCCCCTACAGTTGTAAACACACTTCAGGGAACACATAAACCCATCAGCGCCCCCTTGTGGTTAACTCCCAAACTGCAACTGTCATTTTCACAATAAACAATGCATTTTAAATGCCTTTTTTGCTGTGAAAATGACAATGGTCCCAAAAATGTGTCAAAATTGTCCGAAGTGTCCGCCATAATGTCGCAGTCACGGAAAAAAAAAAAAAAAAAAAACGCTGATCGCCGCCATTAGTAGTAAAAAAAAAAAAAAAAAAAAAAAAAAATGTAATAAAACTATCCCCTATTTTGTAAACGCTATAAATTTGGCGCAAACCAACCGATAAACGCTCATTGCGATTTTTTTTACCAAAAATATGTAGAAGAATACGTATCGGCCTAAACTGGAGTAAAAAAAATTAAATAATGTTTTATATATTTTTGGGGGATATTTATTATAGCAAAAAATATTGCATTTTTTTCAAAATTGACGCTCTATTTTTATTTATAGCGCAAAAAATAAAAACCGCAGAGTTGATCAAATACCACCAAAAGAAAGCTCTATTGGTGGGAAAAAAAGGACGCCAATTTTGTTTGGGAGCCACGTCGCACGACCGCGCAATTGTCAGTTAAAGCGACGCAGTGCCGAATCGCAAAAAGGGGCAAGGTCCTTTACCTGCATTTTGGTCCAGGTCTTAAGTGGTTAAAAAGTAGGCAGGACTCCCATTACAGCAACTCAAGGGGAGCATGCATCTGCAGGGCTTACCCCTGGTTACTGAAGGGGAAAGCATCTCTGATCACCTGATACCCAGTAATGCAATATCACTGGCTCCCACCAAGGATCAGGGGCGCTGTTCAAAATTATAAGGCCTCCATCCAGCCCGAGAACCCCCCACCAGATATTAGCAAAACAATATTTTTACTAAATATACACTAAAATCCTTCTTAGCAGACACAAACACTAAATTACTTAGAAAATTCCTGCTAAAACCAAAGGATACAACTTACCAAGTTAATTAAGTTCTGTTTGTGAATGAGGTCTTGGGGCGCAATCACATGAGAGCTGGGGACTGTACAGTGTGAGTTAGTGGTTTGTGTATGTGGCTGGAGCTTCCTCGATGTCAGGGCTGGGCTCAGCCCTTCCTTCTCTGAGCTGTCCGCTCAGCTGTTGGCTAATTGCCAGCTCCTATCTCTACACAGTGACTCACCTGTTGATGATCCTGCTTGTCAGTCCTGCCTACTTAAAGCGGTGGTTCACCCTAATAAAACATTTTTTTTTATATAGCATTAAATTAGGCATAGTAGCGCGAGCTACAGTATGCCTGTATTGATTTTTTTAGCCCGGTACTCACTGTGCAATCGTATATAGAAGATTCCGACTCCTATCAAGGGCGTTCCTATCAAGAGGGAGGATGATTGACGGCCGGCTATGGCACATCACGCTTCTCCGGAAATAGGACTTGGTGCTTCACGGCGCCTGCGCATAGTCTGTGCGCAGGCGCCGTATAGCGCCGTGAAGAGCCGAGACCTGTTCCGGCTATCTTCGGGGAGCGCGACGTGCCATAGTCGGTTGTCAATCATCCTCCCTCTTGATAGGAACGCCCATTCCCCGCGGGGAGTCGGAATCTTCTATATACGATTGCACAGTGAGTACCAGGCTAAAAAAATCAATACAGGCATACTGTAGCTTGCGCTACTATGCCTAATTTAATGCTAAAATGTTGTTAGTGTGGGTGAACCACCGCTTTAAGCCGTCCAGCTCAGATGATCTCTGCCTTTGCCTTGGTCAACATCACAGAGACTTTCTCCTGCGTTCCTGTTGAAGACTTGCTTGGCTGATGTTTCTTCTGGCTCCAGATCCTTCTTGCTACTACGTTTAGCTCAGGCTCTCTGACTATCCGATCCCGGTTCCTGAACTCTGGCTATGTTTTGACTACGATAACTCTGTTTTATCTTTTTATTATCAAACAAGTGTGACTTAAGAGCCGGTTCACACTGGGGCGACACGACAGGCGGCTCAGCCGCCTGACGTGTCGCGTCCCATTGAATGCAATGGAACCGTTCTAATAGGAGCGACGCAAGCGGCTCAGGGGGGCCTGCATTGACTTCTATACAGAAGTTGTTTTGCAAATCGCCTCTGAAGTCGTCCTCAGGACGACTTGCAGAGTCGCCCCCGAAGTCGTGCCGCGGAAGTGTGAACCGACTCTAACTGTACTTCTGTCTTGGTCTGATTCATGAGCCTATGTTAAGCACTCCTGTTGGGGGGGCGGGGGCCCTTTGGTGAAATATCAAGGGTCTAAACTGACCATGATGTCTCACTTTTGAGACAGGAAAAGTGATTCCCCTTCTCTACAGCCTCAGCTGCACAGTTTACCATGTTCAGTTATGAATGAACACAGGAGTAATTGATACCAACTGCTCACTTTGTTCATTCAGGAAGTGAAGGGGTCGCTACACACATTATGTGTTCACAGCACCCCACATCAACATTCTCCATCCTGACACCAATTTTTCTGTATCCCAAAGTGGCCACGGGAGGGACAGGAGAAGCTGGCCTTGGTGGGGGGGCAGAATCGGAGGGGTGTGGGGCACAATTAGTGGAATCAATCCCCCTGCAGCAGCTTATGGGGGGGGGGGGAGATAAGCGAACGGCACTGCAAGGGGGGTGGGGGCGGGGGTTGGCGCTGGGTGACAGGATGAACAGTTTTAGGGATCACCTTCTTCCTGCTTGTCAGCTGCCCGGGCACCCCTGTTGAACTGATGGGGCTCAGGCCCCACAGAGGAGGGCTGCGTTAACCCAATTTCAGTGGCCCTAAGGCTACCAAATCTGGGTCTCCCTGAAAGAGAAAGCAGATGCACACCAGTTAAAGAGGTTCAGCTGGGTTTTTTTTTTATGTGGGGGAGGGGACTGCATCATCCACGCCTGACCTGAAAGGGATAAGAAACCACTGGGATCTTAGAGGAGGATCTGAAATTTATAATTTTCAGTTTGTCTTTTTTTTTAGGTGGGCGAATCTCTTGTGTAATGCTGTCATGTCTGTTAATGAGAATATGACATTTCTTAAGAATTCTACTTAAAAAAAAAAAAAAAAAAAAAAAAGATAATTAAAGTTCTAATATTTTTAGAGCTACATATTTCTTCTCTTAGTTGTATGACTCTCCTCTCATACATCTTTATTTTCAATCATTCATTCCTCCTTCCAACATCCATCTTGATTAAGCCACAATATTCCGGCTAAAAATTTTAAAGTATATCCTAACTCCAAAACAGTTTTCTTATTCTTCAGCCCCCCCCCCCCCCTTTATTTTTGTGTCTCTCTGTGGCTGTGCTCACTCCTACATTGTATCTATGAAGGGAGCTACGGCTCTCACAGCTGAGCTTCAAACATGTCTACCTTTGTTTATCTGTTACATCCGAAGACAGAGATCAGAAGTTTACAGAAGAAATATTCCATTTGTTCTTCCAATTGATCTTTCAGAAAGTGACAAGGACACTGGATTTCTGGTAACATTAACAGGTATTTTCTATATTTTCTGAAAAATGTAAGTTAATGGCACAACATCTACAGACTGGTAAGCTGTAATATATTACCTTGTTATATGTCATGCTAATGATATACAGATGTCACTCTGCTTCAAACATGATCAAAAAAATCATTCAGCTTTATAAAAAAAAAAAAAACAACAACTTGGCCTTGAAAAAGCAAAGTTTTCTAATCCCAAATAGAAGGCAAAAGGCAGTCTGGTGAAAACCAAAATGGTTTTATTATATTTCGGCCTTGTTGGCCAATGTACTGTCATTT
Organism: Rana temporaria; assembly: GCF_905171775.1. NCBI lineage: Eukaryota > Metazoa > Chordata > Amphibia > Anura > Ranidae > Rana > Rana temporaria. Next base: position 64,519,383 of record NC_053491.1, on the reverse strand, counting down.
GTCTGGTAAGTCAAAAAAAAAAAAAAAAAGATGGTTTTAACCACTTGCTTACTGGACACTTAAACCCCCTCACGCTATCAGTGTTAGGAGAAAAAATAGACGATTATCGTCTCTGTTTACATCACAAGATCAGCTGTCATTGGCTGACAGCTGATCATGTGGTAAGGGGTCAGGATCGACCACTTATCCAATCTGTGATCCAGAGAGTCTCAGACTCGCTGATCACAGAGCTAGCCGTACACGCCCTGCAGGGGGTTGCGCAGACCGCTCGAGCACGGGACGACATCCATTGATGGCCTCCCGGCAATTCAGGTCCACGCTGTAGCCGTCATTCGGCTATAGCGCAGATGGGAAGTGGTTACAGGTTGTGTTGAAGAGCAGCCCTGAGGTGTGGAAGCCTTAAAGGGGTTGTAAAGGTAAACAAAAAAAAAAAAAAAATTCACTAAATTCACTTACCTCATGCTTCGATTTTGCTTTTAAATGTCCTTATTTCTTCTGAGAAATCCTCACTTCCTGTTCTTCTGTCTGTAACTCCACACAGTAATGCAAGGCTTTTTCCCAGGTGTGGAGAAAGTCTCTTGAGGGGGCGAGCAGGAGTGTCAGGACACCCACAAACACACAGCTCCTTTCTCCTTCTGCAAAGTAGAGAGTGTCCTGACCCTCCTGCTCGCCCCCTCAAGAGGCTTTCTCCACACCAGGGAGAAAGCCTTGCATTACTGTGTGTAGTTACAGACAGAAGAACAGGAAGTGAGGATTTCTCAGAAGAAATAAGGACATTTAAAAGCAAAATCAAAGGATGAGGTAAGTGAAGGAGGACTGCACTAAAGTAAAGGAAGCTATTTAGGGTAAACATTTTTTTTTTTTTTTTTTTTACCTTTACAACCCCTTTAACCACTTAAGGACCCCTTCATGCCAGGTGGGCACAGGCACGTACCTGTACGTAGCCTTTAAGAGCCCAGCCGCAGGAGCTGAAGAACGGGGGGAGAGGTGAGTGTAAACACACCTTCCCCTTTCTTCTGTGTGGCAGTGACACTGATCGCCTGTTCCCTGATATAGGGAACGACGATCATTGACGTCACGCCCCCCGAAAGTAAGAATTACTCCCTTAGGGCACACTAAACCCCTTAGCGCCCCCTAGTGGTTAACCCCTTCACTGCTATTTTCACAGTAATCCGTGCATTTTTATAGCACTTTTGGCTGTGAAAATGACAATGGTCCCAAAAATGGGTCAAAATTGTCCGATGTGTCAGCCATAATGTTGCAGTCACTAGAAAAAAAAAAAACGCTGATCGCCGCCATTACTAGTAAAAATTAAAAATATTAATAAAAATGCCATAAAACCATCCCCTATTTTGTAAACGCTATTAATTTGGCGCAAAAAAAATAATTATTAAACGCTTATTGCGATTTTTTTTGACCAAAAATATGTAGAAGAATACGTATCGGCCTAAACTGAGGAAAACATTTTTTTGGGGTATATTTATTATAGCAAAAAGTAAAACATATTGAATTTCTTTCAAAACTGTCGCTCTATTTTTGTTTATAGCGCAAAAAATAAAAACCGCAGAGGTGAACAAATACCACCAAAAGAAAGCTCCATTTGTGGGGGGGGGGGGGGGGGGGGGAAAGGACGTCAATTTTGTTTGGGAGCCACGTCGCACAATTGTCAGTTAAAGCGATGCAGTGCCGAATCGCAAAAAGGGGCCTGGTCCTTTACCTGCATTTTGGTCCGAGTCTTAAGTGGTTAAACGGGGGGGAGGGGGGGGGTAGGCATGTCTGTGGAAAACGTCATTAACCACTTGACCTCCAGAAGGTTTACCCCCCTTCATAACCAGGCCATTTTTGTGACACTGCGCTACTTTAACTGACAATTGCGCGGTCGTGCGATACTGTACCCAAATTTTATTTATGTCCTTTTTTCCCCACAAATAGAGATTTGAAAAAAGTACTTGATTCCCCGCTGATTTTGTACGTTTGCCCACTGACAGGGAAATGATCAGTCTATAAATTTTTATAGTAGTTTTTTTTTTTTTTTTAATTCTTTATTTTTTCCATTTTTTCTCCACAATTCACATTGTCTCAAACAGAAGTTAGTATCACATCCTACAAAGCAATAAACTTCAGATTTTACATAGGACATTTTTCCATTCTCTTATCAAATCCAACTCTTAGTCCTATACACCTTTACCTTTATTTACAATCCTCAAACCCAATACTAATGGACCTTAACTTTCTTCCTTTACAAATCCCGCAGATTGGACGTGCACTCTCTTCGTTAGAGACATTAATACCTCTGTGATTGCCAACAAGGGTTTTGCCAAAGGGGTCAAATATTTATTTCACTCATTAAAATGCATTTAAATTTATAATTTCTTTGAAATGCGTTTTTCTGGATATTTTTGTTCTGTCTCTCACTGTTAAAAAAAGAACTACTACCAAAAAGTAGTTTTTTTTTTTAACAGTGAGAGACAGAACAAAAATATCCAGAAAAACGCATTTCAAAGAAATTATAAATTTAAATGCATTTTAATGAGTGAAATAAATATTTGACCCCTTTGGCAAAACCCTTGTTGGCAATCACAGAGGTCAGACATTTCTTGTAGTTGGCCACCAAGTTTTCCACACATCTCAGGAGGGATTTTGTCTCGCTCCTCTTTGCAGATCCTCTCCAAGTCATTAAAGAAGTTGTAAAGGAATTTTTTTTTTTTGCTGAAATGACTGTTTACAGGGTATAGAGACATAATAGTTAACCGATTCCTTTTAAAAATCAATCATATAATGTACCTGCAGTTTCAAGTTTCGTTTTTGCATGCCGTTTCCTGCTTCTGTGATGTACTGTGAAACAGAGCCAATACAGGGCAGTGATGGTTTGGAAAACGAAACTGATTGGTGCTGTGGGGTTTTAGACACACAGTAATCACCTTCTTGACTAGTGACCACAGAGAGAAAGCTCCCAGTACTGTGGTTATCAGGAAACAGACAACCAGAAAGTGTGGAGATCAGAGAAGAATTACAGCAACTTGAGAGCAAAAACGAACAATGAAAACAGCACTGCATTAAGGTAAAGGAAGCTATTAAGATAAAAAAAAATCCTTTACAAACCCTTTAAGGTTTTGAGGCGGACGTTTGGTAGCTTGAACCTTCAGATCCCTCTGGAGACTGGCTAGGCTACTCCAGGAACTTAATGTGCTTCTTCTTGAGCCAGTTCTTTGTTGCCTTGACCGTGTGTTTTGGGTCATTGTTATAATGGAATACCCATGACCTATTTTCAATGCCCTGGCTGAGGAAAGGAGGTTCTCACCCAAGATTTGACGGTACATGGCCCCGTCCATCGTCCCATGCAGCGACGTCCTTAGCAGAACCCCCCCCCCCCCCCCCCCCATGATGCGGGTGCTGCAGGATTTCAGTCCTTCACGGCATAGTGTGTTACCAATTGTTTTCTTGGTGACTTTGGTCCCAGCCGCCTTGAGATCATTGGAAACATTCTGCAGTGTATTTTTGGAAAAATTCCTCACTGTTTACATGATCACTGAAACTCCACAAGGAGAGATCTTGCATGGAGCCCCAGACCCGACGGAGATTGACCACCAACTGTTGTCACCCTCTCTCACCAAGCTGCTTGGCGATGGTCTTGTAGCCCAATCCAGCCTTGTGTAAGTCTACAATCTTGTACCTGACATCCTTGGACAGCCTTTTGGCCTTGGCCATGGTGGAGGAATTGGTATCTGATTGGTTGATTGCTTATGTGGACAGGTGTCCTTTATAGAGGAAACAGGCTGATATTAGGAGCATTCGCTTTAAATGAGTGCTCCTAATCTCAGCTCGTTACCTGTATAAAAGGCACCTGGTAGCCATACATCTTGCTGATTGATAGAGGATCAAATACTGATTCCACTCATTAAAATGCAAATAAGTTCGATTGGAAGTCTCAATCCTCGCCCACCATAGCCTTTTGGCTCACTACCATTAACCATGCTATACAAGCCGACATATGAGGCTAGGGGGTGCCCAAAAAAATTCTTAAAGGTTTGTGGCTCTTGGGTTAACACCCAAGAGCACCATACCACCGGCTCCTTGAAATCTGACTGAAGCCCCAGCATACTGAGTGGTGCCAATTGGACAAATTGACATAGGATTTTTGGATTGCTATATATGTATAAAATGTCTACCAGATCTTTGTAATGGAACGGGCGATATTCGCTCAATATATGCGTTTGTTGTGTACTGTGGTAGAGATTTTTCAAATCCATATTTCTAAGATTTGTATGAAGATGTATATGTAATTCTTTTACAAGGCTTTTTTCTTAATAATGTGACTGGGATATATCGTTAGTTGACTGTCCTGTTTTTCGATGTTAGAGTTCACCTAACAAAAGGCTTTTGAACCTATAGTAGCATCTGGAGGTTATCTCAAAGGGAGGGAGATTTGATAAGAAGTGTCCCCTCATTGAAGTACAAGAATTTCCTGCCATCTCCTGTTTGAAAACCACATTCATCTCTTGTCTGATTACAGGCCACAATAGGACATTACCTACAGGGGAATACTGGGTGGGGTGGGTCCTTAACGGTCATTCTGAAAAGACACATAGTCAACCAATCATATTAGAGGGGTTTTTTGATTCTTAGAGCGGGAAAAATTACATCTGAAGGGAATAAAAAGACAGTCCTAGCTTGACACAGTTCAGTGTATGATGTCTTGACCAAGCAGACTGAAGCATGATGGATGAGCTGACCCAGGCGTGGTGATGTAACCTCTCTATCTCTCTGTCTCTCTCTCTCTGTCTGTGTCTCTCTCTCTCTCTCTCTCTCTCTACAACTTAGCATTACTTATTGTTGAATCCTCTATAGCCATATTATCATGTATGTTGTGTCAGTATTCAGCAATATCCTCTCTGTTTTAACAAGTGATATCCTTTATGTTATGGTTGGAAATATTGGAGTAATACAAGTTTCTTCTCTGTATCAATAAATGTAATATTTTTCTCTTTTTCGCAGCGCTATTCTTTGTTTTAATTTTTATATAGACAAAAAGGTTTTGATAGCTTATCTTAATTATTCACGTGCGATATTAATATTTCTTTGAATCGCTGATTTTTAATTATGTACGTGCGTTATTAATAATTCTATAACAGTACTGAAAATAAATGAAAAAAAATCAATTATAACATTTTGAAATGCGTTTTTCTGGATACTTTTATTCTGTCTCACTTTTAAAATAAACCTACCATTAAAATTATAGACTGATCACAAAATCAGCAGGGGATCAAATACTTTTTTCCCTCACTGTATCAGTTATCAATAACTTGTAATCTAACCGACTTTTTCTGCTCAACAGCGATCCTTATGGTTAGTGTAATTTATGTGTGGCCGAGACCATTTCTTTTATTCCAATGTGGCCCGGAAGGTCTAAAGGTTGGATACCCCTGATGTAAAATGTTCATCCTAGGCCACTCTCACAGAAGAATGTCAGGCCAGCTGGCACTAAAAAGATTCATTTCCTTTTGGCAAAATGTATATTACAGTATTTCACAACTCACAGTTACAGAATAAAATATTTCAAATTAGACTTTAAACATACTGGACAGCGAGTACCAAGATATTAACATGCCAAAGGCTAGCTGGGGGAAAAAAAATAAAAAAGTAAGAAACCACTTCACAAACTAGCGGACGCCTATGAAAGGGTCAGTACTCGTCACCGGGGATATAACATTGCTCTCACTGGTCCCAAGAGCCTCACAGTGTTAAGAATGGCTGCCGAGAGGATAATGGCATCATGCTCACAGCGGCGTTCTTAGTTTGTATGCACATGGGTACCTGCACACTGTTCTCTGCATTTCCAAGCTTGGAATGATGCTGCTGAGAGCAGATATTACTAGAAGCCTCTCTACCCACAGCAACAGAGATGTTTGAATCAATCCTCTATCTTTCCAATCAGAAAGCACATACATAAACTGAATTCACTTGTAAATACACATGCCAGCATGCAAAAAAAATAAAAAAAATCACAGCGGATCAACCAGATCATTAATGGTGACAACCAACACTAATGATCCAGCTGATCTGTCACAACTCACATAGGAGTATGTGTTATACCGCGCATGGCTGCACAATAGGTCTCATACTTTCTCTTGTTTTTTCCTAGAGCTCCTATAAAATGTTAAAAGCATAGTAATGCACCAAAAAAATAAAATAAAAATAATCTATTTTTAAAGACTAAGTTCACCTTTAAAAAATAAATAAAATAAAAGCACAATTTTGCAGATTAAAAAATAAATAAAAAAACCATGATGTGTATTATTTTTTCCTTGGAGTGGGTAAAGTCTTGCATCCACGATCAGTAGATTGTAGACAATGTCTGGCTCCAGCTGTCTGCCTGTATCTCCATACAGACAGTAAGACCCCTTTCACAATAAGGGGCTTTGCAGGCGTTATAGCGCTAAAAATAGCGCCACCAAAGCACACTGAAAGAGCGGTGCGCTGGCAGGGCGTCAGAAAAAGTCCTGCCAGCAGCTTCTTTTCAGTGCATTAGGAGCGTTAAATACACCGCTCTCAAAGCGCCCCTGCGCATTGAACCACCGGCAAAGCGCCGCTGTAGCAGTGCTTTGCAGGTGCTTTTAACCCTTTTCCGGCTGCTAGCGGGGGTTAAAAGCGCCCTGCTAGCGGCCGGAAATCGCAGCAAAAACGACAGATAAAGGGCCGCTAAAAATAGCGGCGTTTTACTGCTCACGCCTGGGCGCTGTGAGGGTGAAAGCACTCTTACTGAAGAGTGGGGAGTGTCAGTTAACTAGGAAGGCGCCGATTTCTGGATGCCCCAATTATTGTACATATTGCATAACTCACCAATATGGATAGATAAGAAATGGTTTAGGAAAATAGATACATTGTTCAGAGAACTAATCTGGAAAGGGGGTCAATCTAGAATCAAGTTGCAAACACTGAAATTACCTATACGAGAGGGAGGAATGGCAGTACCTCACCCACAATGCTACTTTTTGGCAGCATAGCTGCAGCATATAGGGGTGAGAACTGAATCAGGAGGGGATACAAATGTGGGATTGATGTTTTTAGGGGCACCCCATAAGACAGCGGTGGAGGTACTGGAGGCCAATTCCTTTACTATTAGAATCCCAACGGTTAAGATGGCCCTTAAAGTGTGGAAAGCAGTAAAGATACTAGGAGGACAGGAAGGAATGACAGAAAATGCACCACTTTGGGATAATAGGAATTTCCAGGAACTGGAGTCAGTTGGGAAAATCAATGAATGGGCAGCCAAGGGGATCATTAGACTGGCACAGCTATATGAAGGAAGAACTATAAAAACATTTGCCGCAATTAGAAAGGAATATGATGTACCTAAACATACATTCTATAGATACCTCCAAATCAGACATGCACTAGATTTTCAGTTTAATAGAGTAGGGCCAATATGGGTTAAGATCTTTATCCTTCAGAAACTGAATAACTGGAGTAAGACGAAGGGATTTATCTCTGAGGTATACTCATACATATGTAAGGAGAGCATTGAAGGCCCAGAAAAACTTAAAAGCAGAGTAAAATGGGAGGAAGACCTAGGGATTATAACAGAGGATCAATGGAGGAAGGTATTGGAAAGAGGACATTCGGCTACAGTCTCGCCAGCACAGAGATTTTCCTTCCTGATGCTGATACATAGGACATATTACACACCTAAGAGATTATTTAACTTCGGATTGAGAGTGGATGCAGGATGCCCCAGGTGCCAAGATACAGGAGATTTATTGCATATGATATGGAAGTGCCCGAAACTGTTCAGGTATTGGAGGGGGATACTGGACACCATTAACAAGATATATAAAATAAAGTTGGAGCTGAACCCCAGATTATGTATCTTGGGTCTAGGGGAAGAAATAAGTAGAATGACCAGCACATCAAAAGCAGTGTTGAGATGTTGTTTTCAGGCAAGAAAGCTAATAGCTCAGAGGTGGCAAGCAGCGAACCCCCCATCAGTAAAGGAATGGACTAACGTAGTCACAGAGACAATCTGGAAGGAGAGGGAATATCAGGGAGTTTTGTAAAATGTGGAACCCTTGGTTGGAAGAAATGAGATACCCCGTGTGAAGGGGAAAACCCAATAAAGCGGATGGTTAGAGTAGGGAGGGGGGAGGGGAGGGAGGGAAAAGGGTAAAATAAAAGGGGGAATATTGAAGACATGTATGAAATATGTGAAACAGAAATGGTAAAAAGATATATGATTGTAACCACCTGTTGTTTTTAAAAGATGATGAAAATTAATAAAGAATAAGTAAATTAAAAAGGAAGGCGCCGATTAGCACGAGAACTACAAACCGCATGCCACTGTGCCAGACGGGACTTGTAGTTCATTCATTCACATATTGCTGTGAATAAATGATGCAGCTGTGTGGGCAGAGCTATTTTTAAATGTGACAGCAGGTGTGGGGTATAGATCCCCTACCCACTCTCACAGCAGGAGATTGGGCTGCTGCATTGGTAACATGCGACACCCTAAATATGGGTGCAATATGTTACTAAAGGTGAACTTAGTCGCCAAAGTGAACTTTGTTGCTTCAAAAGCAGTTGGCAGTGAAAAAAAAAAGTATATACAGTATGTTGCACAGAGACACTGAAGTAAACCGTTGCATTGATCTGCTTGGGAAAAGAATAGGTTTGCTCTAAAGCTTGGCTGTCCAACCTTTTGACCTTCCTGGGCCACTTTAGTGGCGTGGAGCAATTTTTTTTTGTAGTATACTAAACAAATGAGAAACAAAATGTAGTGTATATAGATAGAAAACCTGTACAAACTTTTAAAAAATTGTGCTGCACCAAAACACATAGTATTTTGTTACCATACGTTTTGCTGCAGGTGAAAAAGCACATAAGCAAGGTGTGTGGTTGTGCCGTTAAGACTTAGGGCCCTTTCACACTGAAGCATTTTTGCTTTAAAAATAGCGCTTTTAAAACGCTCATAAAACGCTCTCCATGCATCTCAATGGACCCTTTCACACGGAGTCCTGCAAGCAGCATCTTTGGAGCAACTTTTGGGCGCTGAAAAAAATGCTCCAAAAACGCCCCTCTCCATTGAAATTAATTTAAAAAGCTGTAAAAACGCCTTGCCCTTTCACACTGAGGCACTGCAAAAACGCCCTCAAATGTTAGGGTCCTAGCGGTGCTTTACCAGTGTTTTTTTCGGGCGCTGGCAGTGTGAAAGGGCTCTGAAAGCACTCAGGCATTTACCTTGGGATTGCAGATGAGGCTTCTTTCAGGTGCTTTACAGGCTTTTTTTTAATGCCAAAGCGCCTGAAAAACGCTCGAATAACGCCCGAAAAACGCCCGAAAAACGCCCCAGTGTGAAAGGGGCCTTAGACCCCTTTCACACTTGTGTGTGACCTGAATGTCACAGGATTTTGCCGTGACTTGAACCAATGCATATGTAAAATTACCTTACATCTGGTGTCCCCGTCAGAGTCCCTATTATATCAGGTGCCCCCGTCAGAGTCCCTACTAAAATCTGGTGCCCCCCAACAGAGTACCTCCTTACATCAGGTGCCCCCCAACAGAGTACCTCCTAACATCAGGTGCCCCCATCAGAGTACCTCCTTACATCTGGTGCCCCCATCAGAGTCCCTATTAAAATCTGGTGCCCCCATCAGAGTCCCTATTAAAATCTGGTGCCCCCATCAGAGTCCCTATTAAAATCTGGTGCCACCATCAGAGTCCCTATTAAAATCTGGTGCCACCATCAGAGTGCCTATTGAAATCTGGCGCCCCCATCAGAGTGCCTATTGAAATCTGGCGCCCCCATCAGAGTCCCTATTGAAATCTGGTGCCCCCATCAGAGTCCCTATTGAAATCTGGCGCCCCCATCAGAGTCCCTATTGAAATCTGGTGCCCCCATCAGAGTCCCTATTGAAATCTGGTGCCCTGCAGCCTGGTGGGAGGAGAATACTCAATCCTCACTCCAACTATCTCAGGGAGACACATACCGGTCTGAATAAAGTTTCCGGTTTTCAGGTGGACTGAAAACAGGACACATGATTCAAACCCCTGACAGGTGGCAACCCTATGGGCCACATTGAAAGAAGATAAATTGTCTTGGGCCACACATATAATACACTAACAATAAAGAAAAGCGATGAGCAGAAAAGGTCAGGCAGATCACAATTATAAAAGTACCTATCTGAGAAAAAATAAAAAAAAATAAAGATTTTTTGTAATATTTGTTATTATAAAAATAAGAGAAGGCGACATAAAACTAGTGCGATATTTGACACTTTTTTTGATCAACGAATGCATCAATATCTGGCTCGATGGATGTAATAGCAATTCTTAATGAATTCTCGAGGTACTCATCAGATATTTTGGTTGCCCTTCGTGTCCTTCATCCTTGAAAATAGTTGCTCACAAATATAGGTGCTGCTGAAAATTGGTGACATGAGTAAAAACGCGTGATTGTGAAGAGTGGGAGATCTTCTTTGGGAAGATAAAAAAAAAAACTAACTATAAAAGTCCAGTAGAGAGACATTGTTAAAATTTTGTTCGGCCGCATGTGTCCACTAAGTGTAAAATGCTTTTTTACAAAGAATCGCCCCCCCAAAAAAATCCAAAGTTTGGCCGCATTCATAGCCATCTTGGGCAGTAGGTTGGGCATCCCTGCTCTAGAGGCTAGGTTTACTTAAAAAAAAAAAAAAAAAAATTGCACATGTTTTTGAATTTATTATTAATTTTCTACAGGTGTCTGCAAAGCAGTGGATCACAGGTGCAATGTCAGGCTCCTGCAGACATTTCTTCCAGCTTTCTGACTGTACCACTGAACAGACTTCTAAGTTAGTAAGCTGGCGGAAGCATCAATGGACCAGGAGTGTGCCAACCAGCACACTACCAATTGGTGTCTTAAAGGGGAACCAAGTTACTCTAGCCCCCCCAAGTTACTCTAGAACAGTGGTTCTGTGGGCATGCAACTCTCATGCATGCCTATAGGTGTTAAGCCCCATACACACGGTCACACTTTTTGCCAACCAACTTCAAAATCTGCAACTTTTCTAATTTGTGTGACCGTGTGTACGCTCCATCGGACCAACTTTTTCGGGTTTCATCCGACAAAAAGTTGGGTCTGCAAACGGACCAACTTTTCGGCAACAAAAGTCTGATGGTGCCTTGTCTGACTGTGTGTACAGCAAGCCAACCAATTTTTGTACAAAGTGCAAATACGCATGCTCAGAACCAATGTTAAAATCAACCAACAATAGCAGAAGTTAACCAAAGGGTGGCGGTAAAGAGCAGAAAAGAGAAGAAAAACCACGTGATGTTGGGTAATTTTTAGAAAAGTTTGCAGAAAAGTCTGACCGTGTGTATGCTATGGGTGTGACCGGACAAATCAATTAAGACAAAAATCCAAGGGAAAGTTTGTTGGATGTGTGACTGTGTGTATGAGCCTTTACTCTTACAGATGTTAGGATTGTATACCAAGTTCCACATATCAGCGTACAATCAGTAAAATACAGCTAGCATTACTCACAGGCATGGAAACAGATTGTATGCTAGAAGAGACCTACAGAGCCACTTCTAAAGGTAAACTGGACCTGCATCAATTTTGTAATCATGTCTGCCCTCTTCCAGCTGCGGTGTGTACTGATGCCTCTTAGGATATGTAAATTCAAGGAGGCACCAGAGGCAAGTAGGGTGACATCATACTCATATAGGTGAAAATGGAGACAAAAAAGAAAAAAAAAAAAAAAAACAGCCGTTCCAGGCTCGGGAAAGGTTTCAAACATATAGTTGGGATCCACCCTGGATCAGCACCTGGCTCTGCCTCTGAGCAATTCGATGAGAGCCTAAGCCACCCCGTCCCGCCCCCTCCACAGCCCAGCGAGCACAGGGAAGAGCCGCTAGGGGACAGGTGCAGCATCGGATTGATGCTGCATCCACCTAGGTGAGTGTAATTTTTTTTTTTTAAATCCCAAACTTCTTTGAGTCGTGGTTCACACCGATGCAGAGCAGAAACACAGAAACAAATCCTGTGCATTTCCTGCACTGCATTCACACTGTGTTCTGTGGGTGTCAATTAAAAGTGAACACCACCATAAAAGCAGGTAGCAAACGCAGTGTTTGCCTGAACTGGATTGCATGGGTATAAACACCCATGTGATCCAATTCCAGCGCAGCTAAAATATATAAATAAAAAAAAATTAAATAAAAAAAGTGCTTGAATGAATGAATGGGCTTAAATCGCATGTTATTTACACAGGAATGCAGTGCCATTCACCTGCGGTTCCCAGTGTGAAACTAGGCTCAATGTTGAATGTTCCTGAGAGCAGAAAGGCCTAAGCTGGATGAGGGCTATGCTGCAACTTATATGGCCAGAAGAAAACAACCTGGAATCTCTACAGATGGACAGACTCTCACTGACCTCCCTCTTAGACAAATGAATTATTAAAGTGGAGGTTCACCCAAAAAACCTTTTTTTTTTAACAATAGATTGAGGCTCGTTTTGTCAAGGGGAATCGGGTGTTTTTTTTTTACAATCGAAGCAGTACTTACCATTTTAGAGATGCATCTTCTCCGCCGCTTCCGGGTATGGGCTGCGGGACTGGGCATTCCTACTTGATTTACAGGCTTTCCGACGGTCGCATACATTGCGTCGCGATTTTCCGAAAGTAGCCGAACGTCGGTGCGCAGGCGCCGTATAGAGCCGCACCGACGTTCGGCTTCTTTCGGCTACTCGTGATGCGATACATGCGACCGTCGGAAGCTTGTCAATCAAATAGGAACACCCAGTCCTGAAGACCATACTCGGAAGTGGCGGAGAAGATCGCTCTCTAAACGGTAAGTACTGCTTCGATTTTAAAAAAAACTACCCGATTCCCCTTGACAAAATGAGCATCAATCTAATGTTAAAAAATTTTTTTTCGGGTGAACTCCCGCTTTAAGCAATGCTCTCACATATACCAATGATGAAAAGACCCAAGTGTGAGAGTACAAATGTCAGACTTTACTTTGCTTCTAAAGGAGTGGCACAAGCATGCATGGCACCTGATAGATGAATATCACAGACGCACACGTACCACCTGGCTTCCGCTGATTGCGATGAAGATCCATATACTGCTGATTGGACCAATACACAGGTGTCTATGAATATGATGAATTCCTAAGTGTCATCTTGTAAAACACAAGGGAAAGAAAGACTACCTGTAAAAAGCAGAGCTGTTGCCCACAGCACCCGGATTCCAGATGTTATGTTTTCCTTCATGCACTAAAAAAATAAAGCCATGAGCTGATCACTATCGGTGACAGTCTTGCATTTTCTTTTTAGTACCCAGTCCTAATATCTGGGCAAGATTGACAGAAGAATAGACAATCTCAAGTGTATATTTGGTCTCTAAGAATGTGAACAGCATTCATCCGTCTATCACACATACCGATCAGATAACATTGTGACAACGCACCATGACCACCCACTTAAAATGGAGTATGCCCCCCTATTTACCACCAAAATATCCACAATCATTTGAGGCATGAACTCCACTAGACCAGTGTTTATTTTACATGATTTAACCACTTCTATACCAGGCCAAATTCTTGCATTCCTCTTCTACATGTAAAAAATATATATTTTTTTGGGCTAGAAAATTACTCAGAAACCCACAAACATTAAATGTATTTTTTAGCAGAGAACCTAGTGAATAAAATGGCAATTGTTGCAATTGGTTAGGTCACACGGTATTTGCGTAAATTTACCCCAGTTTTTTGTATAATGTGAAAGATGAGGTAAACAGATACTGTACTTAACATGCCACGCTTTAAAATTGTGCACACTCAGGGAATGGCTCCAAACTTCGGTACTTAGAAATCTCCATAGGCTACGCTTTAACATTTTTTAGAAGTTACCAGTTTAGAGTTAGAGGAGGCTTTGTGCTAGAATTATTGCACTCGCTCTGACATTCGCGGCGATACCTCACTAATGAGTTAATGCTCGTGAGATGACTTTGCACTGGGTTGTGTATCTTTTTTCCTGGCCCGTTCTCTAGGTCCACTCTTTTTTCTCCTCCCTACTCACCCTTTCCTTTTCTCACCCTCTTTCCCCCCCCTTTTCTCCCTCCCCTCCCCTCCTCTTCCCCCTTCCCCCCCCCCTCTTCTTTTTCCTTTTCTTTTCTTTTCCCTATGAGGTGGTTTGGCGTTATATACATGCCCATTTATGTGTTTTCTTTTATACATATTCATTATCTGATCAATTTATTTTTGTACTTGTATGTTTTTTCTGTATTGTTTTTCTTTTATTATTGTTCTGCAGTTAACCATACTGAGACTCCGCGAGGAAGCGCTGTAACAAGCGCGAAACCGGTTGAGTCAACTAACTCTGCAAGCTCTATCATCTCAGACACTCAGCTGTCTGCACCTCCATCATTACGCAGGACTACTAATCTATATATGGGGTGTCTTTCATGTTATGAAAGCTTTCAACTCCATTTTTTGAATTCTGTTGTTTTTCATTTATGACTATTTATATATTCCTGGTATACTTTTGGAGGTCCTTGCACTGTTAAGTTGGTTTGCCAGATAGTTTTGCTGCTGATGGCAATCTTTTATGTCATAATAAATTTAAATATTTTTTTAGAGAAAAATTCTCTGTGTGACTATACTCTTACTACTTACTTACTTGTTGATACCTCACATGTGTTGATCGAATGCCGTTTAACCACTTGCCGACCGCTGCACGCCTATTTATGTTGATAGAATGGCATGGGCCGGCAGGCAGATTGGCATACAGGTACGTCCAGAGTCACGGATCAGCAAAAAATAAAAAAAAATCTCCCCAACTGTAATATCCACATCTCCCCAACTGCAGTGGCATCACTAGGGTTGGTGTCACCTGATGCAAAAAAAAATAAATAAATTGCGTCACCCCCCCACCAACTATAGTCCCTCCCTCAGTACAGACACCCCCCCCCAGTAGTAAAAACAGTACCCCCCCCCAGTAGTAAAGACAGTACTTCCCCCCAGTGCAGACACCCCCCCAGTAGTACAGACAGTAACCCCCCCTCAGTGCAGACACCCCCCCAGTAGTAAAGACAGTAACCCCCCTCAGTGCAGACACCCCCCCCAGTAGTACAGGCAGACACTCTCCCAGTAGTACAGACAGTAACCCCTCAGTGCAGACACCCCCCCCAGTAGTACAGACAGTAACCCCCCCCCCCCTCAGTGAAGACACCCCCCCAGTAGTACAGGTAGACACCCTCCCAGTAGTACAGACAGTAACCCCCCCCCCTCAGTGAAGACACCCCCCCAGTAGTACAGGTAGACACCCTCCCAGTAGTACAGACAATAACCCCCCTCAGTGCAGACACCCCCCCAGTACTAAAGACAGTAACCCCTCAGTGCAGACACCCCCCCAGTAGTACAGACAGTAACCCCTCAGTGCAGACCCCTCATCAGTATGACTGCCAGTCCCCCTTACAGACCTCAGACAGCGGCGTGTGTGTCCCTCGAGCGCGGGCTCCTCCTCTGTGGGTGTAAACAGAGAGGAGGGCTGCCGCCGGGTTTACCAAGATGGCCGCGGCTCCGGAGCTAGGCCGAAGCCGCGGCCTTTCCTAATGCTATGGCCGCGGCGGCAATCCGCGGATCTCATAGTGTGCCGATCCGAAGGGGGTGACCCGTTCAGGTCACGGATCAACGGTGATCTGTTGCACCACTATAAAACAGTGATATCAAAACCGATCCAATCATACAGTTTGTAGTGAACATAGATTTGCAATAAGGAATTATCCTGAACTGTTTTATCTCATGGTTACCGTGAAATTCGAGATTTTCCTAGCTTGTGACGGAAAATATTGATTATATGAAGACAGGAGGCGAGTATCTTATGCATTAATCCTTCTTTATTAATGCTCACAGCAGAAGTGTAAAACCTTTAACGAATGTAATAAAAGAAAAAACTGATAGAACCACACCTCCCAGCAGTCCCATGGCCTAAACCACTCCCATTCCAGTCTCTATAAATGGACTGCTCTCACTAGAATCTTCCTCTTTCTTGCGTGAATAGGAGGTGTCGTTTCTTATTCTCCGATTACCGACTCCTCGGCCAGCCAGCCCGCGATTTGTAACCGAAGACCTTCAAAGGAGGAATGTCGCAGGACCCGACTGTCGACTCACAGAACTTGTTGATTGAACCGAACAGGGGAACATCACCCTAACCATAGGTCAACCGAACGAACGACTCCGGGTAAACGAAAATCAGTAGCCTGAAATAGAAGACCCAAAACATGAAAGGGTTGGGAAGGGAGGGAAGATACTCGCCTCCTGTCTTCATATAATCAATATTTTCCGTCACAAGCTAGGAAAATCTCGAATTATACATCAGACAGGAGGCTCATATCTTATGCAAGTTCAAAGCTAACACAGCATAAATATATACCAAAGAAAAGTCAAAACATTACATAGCAATCAAACATCATAAAACAGACATGGCAACATGATCCTCCGGTCTGAAATAGAAAAAACGGAAGACTGATTCAGAAGACCAATCAGCCGCCATTAACAGCTCAGAGAGTGAGCCTCCGGTCGCTATCACCTTGGTAGCCATGGCCCCTCTGGCCGAATGTGCTCCGAACAGCGTGATGTCTATACCCGCCAACGCCATGGTGGACCTAACCCAGCGCGCTAGAGTGGCGGTTGTGACCGGGTGATGAGGTCTGACGTAAGAAACTAATAGTTGGGAGGAATCCGGACTACGTAGATCCACGGTGCTAGCTTCGTATGCTTGTAGGCATCTAACCACACAGAGTCGTGGATGTGAAGGGAAGAAGGGATAAAAGACCGAGTGTAGGCCGGTCTTTGTCCTGCGGACTATCGTGAACTTGACGCCTTGGGGTGAAAATTGTCGCCTAGAGACGTCCAAGGCTCTAACGTCGGAAACGCGCTTTATAGAAATCAAACAAAGCAGGATGGTAAGTTTGAATGACAGCAACTTAAGAGACAGTGACTCATTGTCTTCCCAGCTCGAGAGCATGGCAAGGACCCTGGAAACGTCCCAAGTGGACTGATACTTAGGCCGCGGGGGTCGTTTGAACCTGATACCTCGCAGGAGTCTGCAGATCAGGGGGTGTTTGCCGACAGGCCTAGAATCCACTGGATAGTGATAGGCCGATATGGCCGACCTGTAAACGTTGATGGAACTGTAAGCCTTGCCAGAGGCAAAAGACTCCGCTAAGTAGTTCGCAATGATGGTTATAGGGGCATGCAAGGGATCAGCTTGCCGTTGGTCGCACCAACGTACCCAAAGCAGCCAGGCTGATCGGTATGCCGACCGAGTCCCCGGGGCCCAGGCCATGGCGAGGAGATCTCTAGCCGAGCTTGAAAGGCCGTCACCCGGGTCTGGCATCCAGAGACCAGCCATGCTAGGAGCAGTAGGTTGCCTTCTTCCACTAAGGGATGAATGCCCTTGGTCGGGTGTAACAGAATCCGAGGGAACTGGGGAAGGACTCTGGGGTGGTCGACGATCGAGTCCAGCAGTAGAGGGAACCAAGGTTGAGCCGGCCACCACGGTGTGATCAGAACCACCGTTGCTCCCTGATTGGCGATTTGCCGAAGGACCCTGGGGATCATTGAGAAGGGGGGAAACGCATAATGTGTGCCCCCTGTCCAGGAGTGGCGAAAAGCGTCCACTGCCGAGGACCCTGGGTCCGGTCTCCAACTGAAGAAGTGGGGCAGTTGGTGATTGAGGCGGGAGGCGAAAAGGTCTATGCCCAAAGGTCCCCAAAGTAAATTTATCTGGGTGAAAACCGAACGGTCCAAGCCCCAGTCGCTGGAATCCACCAGATATCGAGAGTTCCAGTCTGCTACTGTGTTGGAGACCCCCGGGATGTATTCCGCTAGCAGAGAGATGTCTCGAGACAGACAGAAATGCCAGATCTCCGCGGAGATGTCCGCTAGAATCTTGGATCTGGTACCTCCCAGGCGGTTGATGTATTGAACCGCTGAAATATTGTCCATGCGTAATAATACGCAACAGTTGGTCCGTGTTGCCAGGAAACTCTGAATGGCGAACAGAGCCGCTGAGAGTTCCAAAGCGTTGATATGTAACAGGGATTCCTCCCTGGACCAGATCCCTCCTGTGGACAGTAGCCCCAAGCGGGCGCCCCAGCCATGTCGGCTCGCGTCCGACTCGATGACAACATCTGGTTGTGCATTGAAAATTGTCCGGCCGTTCCACTCGGTGGCATGGCGGAGCCACCAGCGTAACTCGACCTGAGCTTCTGGGGATATGGACACTTCGTCCGCGTAGCGGAGGCCCCGTCGCAGGTGTAAGATTTTTAACCTCTGTAGGGCCCTGTAATGTAAGGGAGCCGGGAAGATGGCCTGTATGGATGCAGCTAGTAGGCCGACTATGCGTGCTAGAATGCGTAGGGATAAGAAGCCCTTGCGCAGAACCGCCCTGATCTCTTTCCGGATTAGAGCCAATTTCTCGCTGGGGAGTCGCAGGATAGCGAGTTGGGTGTCTATAGAGAAACCCAGGAATTCCATCTCCTGTGCAGGGACGAGAACCGATTTTTCTCGGTTGATTACAAAGCCCAGGCTTTGTAACAGGTCGATGGTCCAGTTCATGTGACGATACGCCAGATTTCTGGAATAAGTCATTATGAGGAGGTCGTCCAGATAAATGATCAGACGAACTCCCCTGCTCCTCAGAGCTGCCACGACCGGTTTCAGGAGCTTGGTAAAGCACCACGGGGCTGAGGACAGGCCGAACGGTAGGCACGTAAACTGCCAGATGCGACCCCACCATCTGAAGCGGAGGAGGTGTTGAGACTCTGGGTGCATGGGAACTGTGAGGTAGGCGTCCTTCAGGTCTACCTTCACCAACCAGTCCCTTGGGGTGAGTAGGTCCCGGAGGCAGTGGATGCCTTCCATTTTGAAATGCCGATAGGCGACATGTTGGTTCAAGTCTCGGAGATTTATGACCGGGCGATAACCCCCCCCCTTCTTCTTGACCAGGAAGAGATTGCTGAGGAAACCCGGGGAAGGGGTGATGACTTCGGTGACCGCATGTTTGGCTAACAATTCTCGAAGTTCGGTGTCTATAAGGGTCACATTTTGTTCTGAAAAATGGATAGGGGGAGGTATTATCCCCAGAGTCGGTGGAGAGACCAGGTCTATCTGGAAACCCGTTACCGTGTTCAGAACCCAGGGATCTGCCGTAATCGCAGACCAGGCGTGCGTAAAAAACATTAGGCGGCCTCCCACCGGTATGAGGGGAAAGGGAATGAGAATGGTACTCACCGGAATACGGGCGTGAACGAGGGTATCCTCTCTGGCCGCGTCCTCTCCAGGGTCTTCCACGGGGGGGGAAGAATGGTGCCGGTTGCGCGGTGGTGGTATAGTGGGCGGGAGCCTGGTTATAGTGTGTTTGGGCAGAAGACCTCTGGAAGGGTCTGCCCGTGTTGTATCGGCCGGCAGAACGGCCCCTGTTTCTGCCGGCCCGGGGAAAAACTCTGGTATTATTGGTTTTCTTCAGAGATGTTTGAGCCTTGTCCAGGCTGTTGAACATTCCAACAAATTTATTAATGTCCTTTATTAAGGACTCACCAAAAAGCATGCCCTCTGCCGAGGGGCCTGGCTCGGACTCTGCTAAGTGGGCCAGTTGCGGGTCGAGGCGCATGAGAATTGAGCGTCTGCGCTCGACTGAACAGGCGGTGTTGGCGTTGCCCGTAAGGCATATGGCTCTTTGGGCCCAACCGCGCAGTTGATTTAAGTCAACCCCTTGGCCAGTTGATGCGGATTGTTCCGCCAGATTCAGAATTTTTGTCAGGGGGCCAAACAGGTCCAGGATACGATCCTGGATATTATTGAAGGACCGATCGATCCCTTTCTTAGGCATCTTTCCTGTTTTAATCAGGTATTTCATCAGTATAGGATCCACTGTAGGTGTGGCAACCGCTTTCATAGGGATATGCGGGCGGGGGCACTCCGCTCTAAGTTTGTTGCGATTGGATTTATCCAATTGTCTCCGTGCCCAGAGCTCTACATACTGGGACACATGGGGCAGGGGAGACCAGTCCCCTGAGCGGGGATGTGAGATAGTGTCAGGATTGAAAAGAGGTTCCCCAGTGGCGTCTAATATGTCTTTGTCCTGTTTGTCAGGGTTGGCATCCGGGAGGATTGCCGAAGCCCCCGCATCCTCTTCCTCATAATAATCATCGGACCCTGAGACCTGTGATTTATCCGACTCGGCGGATGAATCGTCGTCTGACTCTATGATGTAAGAGTCTGGTTTGGCTCTCTTAGCGGAACCGTGCCTTTTTATTGACTCTCTGAGGCTCAGAGGTTGAGAAGGGTCTGTAGGATGCGTGGGGTGGCAGTCCGTGGAAGGATCTGCTCGTAGCATATTGTTAGCTTCCCCTGCCGGGGAGTCATAAACCGTTACCACGTTCTTCCTTTTAAAGGAAGATTTTCCCTTCTTTGTGGCCGGTTCTGTGCCGGGTGGTACGGACACAGGGGGGTAGTTGGATTGAGAAGCCCCAGAAGCGGTAGTTACTGCTAGTGCTGCTTGGACAGACTGATTAATGATGTCCTGTAATTGGGAAGTACTGAGAAGATGAGTAGGTTCCAGGATTAGTTCCTGCTCTGTGGGGGAGGGGGAGCCCTCTTCAGTCATGATGATGAAGGAGAGAGACAGCGGTGCAAGGGTTAATGATGCACAGAAATTTTGCAGATGTCTGAAAAATAATGAGTATATATATATATGGCAGGTATCATCTAAAGGTTCTGGGGCGGTAGGATGTGGGCACAGGGTAGGATGGGAATTAAATTCCCAGGAGAAATGTGGTGACAGAAACTATACCAGGCTCTCCCTCCGGTCACCAGCGCCGACTGACACGCGACGGGAGGAGAGCCTGTAAGTGAGAGCGCTCTGGGGGCGAAGTCTCGCGAGACTACGGCCCCCAGGCGTCTATTGGTTGGAAGGTGTGAGAGAGCACGTTTCTCAAGTCCAGAGCGCGATGCGATAGGACGGCGGGGGCGGCTCTGCAGAAGTGAAGTGAGGGGAGGCCCCGCCTACCTGGCGACGCACGTTCGTCCTATGGAGAGAAGGGGAAGATTGCCCGAGATGGCGCGCCGCATGGGAGAAAGGAAAGAGAGGGAGGGGTGCGCAGATCGCTGACAGAACTGACAATCAGCGGTGTCAGCGGAACGGAGGTAAGGAAAAAATATATGGGCACAGAAGAAATGTTAAGGATAAAGTAAGATATAGTACATAAAAATAAAAAGAGCTTGGAAGAAAGCTTAGGTGACAAGGAGATATGGGATCTCTTCAAAATCGCACCACAAAGACATAGAAATATATACAATATAAATATATAAGTAATATCAATATCTAATAATCCATGTATACTTATCTATGCTCCGCCGTGAGCAGAAAGAAAGAGGAAGATTCTAGTGAGAGCAGTCCATTTATAGAGACTGGAATGGGAGTGGTTTAGGCCATGGGACTGCTGGGAGGTGTGGTTCTATCAGTTTTTTCTTTTATTACATTCGTTAAAGGTTTTACACTTCTGCTGTGAGCATTAATAAAGAAGGATTAATGCATAAGATATGAGCCTCCTGTCTGATGTATAATTTTGTGAATGAATCAATGCAGTGCATGTTATCTCAGCTTGCAAAGCTTGGATTTACTGAATTAATTTACCAAAATTTTTAATATTGCAGAATATACAGCCTCATGCTACATATCTAAGCTCAATTTCATGCTGATTAAACAAAAATTATTAATAGATCTTAAATTTAAAACTATCTTTAGAATTTTACTCCAAAAGCATTTTATTAAAATAATCTATATATCCGATTTTTTTTTATTTTGTCTTAAAAAATCATTAATTTGTATCCACCCTGGTACACTTTTGTGTCACTCTGCACATGCTCAGTTTGGTGCGTATTGCTAGAGTTTTTTCTTTGCTTGGGGAGGGTGCATGTGATCAGCACAGGGCCAATCAGCATTGTCCAGACAGAGGGTCATGCAGCCTCATAGGACAATCAGAGCAGACTGAAAATTCTTCCTACAAGCCTTAACCAGACACTAATGGAAGTCACAAGACTGCTATATACTACTGATGAGAAAAGGTATTTAGCAGTGTATATTTCAATGTTCTGTGTGCTGTGAGAGACCAGATATAGTGAATTCAGGGTCCTTGATTTAGCAATACTTTAAAGGGTATGTCAAGTCGAAAACTTTTATTTTATTTTTTAACTGGCCTTTAAGGATGAGCTCCGGCGTGTTCGCACAGTTCACGTGCAGAGCCCGCCAGGAAGTGGGCGCTGCGCTAATCACAGGCAGGGAGATATTGGGGGTTATTTACGAAAGGCAAATCCACTTTGCACTCCAAGTGCAAGCTACAAGTGCAAAATACACTTGAAAGTGCACTTGGAGGTGCAGTCACTGTAGATCTGAGGGGGACATGCAAGGAAAATAAAAAACAGCATTTTAGCTTGCATGTGATTGGATGATAAAGTCAGCAGAGCTTCCCCTCATTTCAGATCTACCCCTCAGGTTTACAGAAACTAAAGCTGACCATACACTGTGCAATTTTTAGCAGGTTCAATTTTTAGCAGGTTCCCAGTCAAAAACTTGCTTTGCAGGTGGCCCCATTGCCCTCCTACTTCTCAACATCCTTTAATTGAAAAACTGAAGGAGTCGGGTGGCAGATTTACAACCAAACAGTGCAGCTACTTTCAGTATTCTAACAGCCACAACTGGCAGCTGTTAGAATACAATTTCCCAGCAGAGGGGATTTGTTCATAAATGCTGTATTGTGTGGATGTAGGAATGCATTTGATTTAAAATGTGTTTTCTGTTCAGGCTGAAAAAAAAAAAAAAACCCTCAGTGTGGCTACCTATCTGTAACAACACGACTGCGGATAGCAAGGATTTCAATACACTTGCCTATGTTATGTGAGATTTCAGTACTGAGCCCCAGGCGTCACTCCACACAAACAGGAGTTTGGGGGGTTTCAACTTTAGCGGAGACGAATTGAAAGTGTATGTCCCTTTAAGATATTCTACAGCGACAGCCAACAGGCACAACAGTCAGTCCCAGGCAGTATATTAATAGTTAGCAAGCCAGAGTTAAATACAGTACTTCATAACGGCAATAAGTGAACAGGTAATTCTAAAGGAGTAGTTGTTACCTATCCGTTGTGCAGGGGATGAGTGTTTTTCCAGAGTATTGCAGCAGCAATGGGATTCTTCTATGGAGGGTGTCAGCAAGGAAGAACTCTGAGGCCCCGTACACACGGTCGGACAAAACCGATGTGACTGGTCTGACGGACCGTTTTCATCGGTTCACCGCTGAAGTGGCCTGATGGTCTGATGTGTGTACACACCGTCAGTCCAAAATCCGATCGGGTCAGAACGCGGTGACGTCAAACACACGACGTGCTGAATAAAACGAAGTTCAATGCTTCCAAGCATGCGTCGACTTGATTCTGAGCATGCGCGGGGTTTGAACCGATGCTTTTCTGAACTAACCATCGGTTTGGTCCGATGGGGAAGCGGTCCATCGGTTCGGTTTTGAAGCATGTTTTTAAATTTTGAACCGAAGGAAAACAGACCGATAGCCTAGACACACGGTCGGCTTGGTCCGATGAAAATGAATTTCGGTTCATTCTCATCGGTTCGGTCTGACCGTGTGTACGGGGCCTTAGGTTGTCCGCAGCGATGGCAGCCTGGACGTAGTGGAGGTCCTTGCTAGCCGGCTATAATGTTGCTGTGTGGCTTCATTCAGTATGGGGACCGTTGGTACCTTTATTGTAGCGTGGCCAGAACGGCTGACAATAATAGAACAAAGTTTCTATTGAATGGGAATGCCTTTATAGGCAGGTAACAGGTGTAGTGCATCAACACTGAATCCAGCGCAGCCATGAAGTGCGGCGCACTTCCACGTTCCAAGCTGGAACAACGCGCGCTGGGCGATGACGTCATTGCGCGGTCGCCGTAATGCGTTCCAGCATGGAATGCATTACGGCGATAGGAGCGCCTATTACACCATCACACAGGAAGTGAGAAAAAAATGCAACAGAGACAGCAATAAAAGTCTGACAAGGGATTTAGCCTTCCCCTGCACTACTAAGAAAAAAAAGATGTGCTTTTATATCTGTGACGGGAGGGCCCATGGAACCCAGAATACCATTCGGAAAAGGTTGGGAAACCCTTGTTTCAGCTCTCCATGCACCTAATATGTCTGTTACCCTGTGTCTATTAGGGGCACAGGGTGACTGAGAAAATATGACTTACTTAAAATGGGACAGTGATATTTAGCCACAATACCTCCCAGGATATATGTAAAGACTATTCTTGGTTTGTTTGATTCTGAACTCAACATGTTAGTTGAGAGAGCTGATCACATTGGCCTCTGTACAATGTAGGAGACAGGCTGACTCCTAGTGGAGCTCCTGCTATTGTGAGAATGTGTCCTGTGTTTATACTTATGATAATGTATAATCTACTGTGTGAAGCTCAGTGACAACAGGTCTGACCTGTAGTGAAATCCTGATTAATCCCAACAATGGCCAGGTGGGCATGGAGTCACATTAGTTAAAGGATCACTAAAGGAATTTTTTTTTTTTAGCTAAATAGCTTCCATTACCTTACTGCAGTCCTGGTTTCATGTTCCTATTGTTCGTTTTTGCTTTGAAAATGCTGTAATTCTGCTGTGATCTCCACACTTCCTGCTTGTCTGGCTCCTTATAACCACAGTACTGGGAGCTTTTCACGGTGGTCTAAGCTGTCATTACTGGGTGTCTAAAACTCCTCAGAACCAATCAGATTAATTTTAAAAACAAAACACTGCCCTGGATTTGTTTGTTTTTGTTCTTTGGGTCTCTTTACTTCACAGAAACATGAAACCAGTTTAAAACCGAAAGTGAAACTAGAGGTACATTATATGATTGAATTTAATCTATTTTTAATCATTTTTAAAAGGAATCAGTTAACTTTTATGTCTCTATACCCTGTAAACAGTAATTTCAGCAAAAAAAATGTTTTCCTTTAGTGACCATTTAATTAGCTCATATTAATTTATGTTTCTAGTTACAGGTGTATTGTTAGAGTTATACGAGCGGGAGGCTCTTCAACTATACATAAGACTGTATTCTTGTTCTAATAAACAGTTCATGGTGAGCAACCAAACGAGTATTGTCTTCTTTTGTGGTTGTTAGCAGTTGGAATATCTGATATCTATATTCAGACTGGAAGGGAACGGTATATGGCGGAAGCACTCAAGCGGAGTGTGGGACGTTTCGTTACAATATCTATTTGTGTTGCTTTAAGAACATTCCCCATACTCCCTCGCTGGAGAAAGCATTGTCACCATAACAGGAAGTAAGCGGAATCTCTCTAATAGAGCCAAAGATAGCAGTACAAACCTAACAGGGGTTCTAACCCTTTCCTACTCATCACAAGACATCATCCCCTTCATTCCCTTCTTGACAGGTTTCCTTTAATCCATCACACTGGATTGTATCAGTGAACATTCTGGCTATGAATTATATATTAGGCTTGTCTAGAAGACTATTTATAAGATTGTCAGACTACATAGATCACATATGTGTACATTGGTTAAGTGTTAATTGGACACAATAATGATTGAGTAAACCACAGAAGGTTTTTCACTAAACAGACCCCCTGGCAATCTCTCCCAGATAATTGTGACCCTACTGGATTTCCTGAGGATAATGCTGCTGAATAAACGACGTATGTGTGACATTGCTATGTAGTCCTGGTCCTTTTCCAGAAAAACAGAAGGAATGCTTATTGTTTATCTACAAATACTTCATTATTATTATTATTATTATTATACAGGTTTTAGCATTGTACTGTACAATGCCTCGTATCCTCAATCAGTGTTAACTGTCTTAAAATACAGATCATTACCAGGAAAACACAATGCAGACATCTACAGTTGTGCTTAAAAGTTTGCATACCCTGGTAGAAATTGTGACATTTTGGCATTACTATTGAAAATATGACGGATAATGCGAAAAAAAAAAAAAAAAACAAAAAAAAAAATGGTCTTTTATTTAAGGATAGCAATCACATGAAGCCATTTATTATCACATCGTTTTTTTGGATCCTTTTTAAATCATAATGGTAACAGAAATAACCTAAATGATCCTGATAAAAAGTTTATATACCTTGAAATATTTGGCCTTGGTACAGACACAGAAGGTGGCACACACAGGTTAAAATGGCAATTAAAAGGTTAATTTCCCACATTTGTGTCTTTTTAAATCACAATTAGTGTCTGTGTATAAATAGTAGGGATGCACCGAAATTTCGGCCGCCGAAACATATCGGCCGAAAATGGTGTTTTCCCCACTATGCCGAAACAGAAAATCTTGCCGATAATGGTGCCGAAAAAGGGGCGGGGTCATCCCGCTGGGTGACGTCGTGTATTGTCCCGACGCGCCCCTCACAGTCTCCCCTGCTCCTTCTCACTCCAGCGCGGCTCTCACACACAGACGTGCACCGCAGCTGCGCCTGGCTCTGTTTCTTCCGGGTCCTCCCCTCTGCTCTGCTTTGCTAAACCTAAAAGTTTCTCCGCCCGGGAGTGTTCCTTCCCTCCAGCTGCCTGTAATGTGTACTCGCCCCGGCCCAGAGCTAGTGCGGGCAGTGAGGTCTGCTTGCGATGAGGTTTCCTCCGGAGCCCTATGGGGGGGGGGGGGTGTCAGTCACACAGGCGAGACGCCCAGAGCTGGTGTGATAAGGAGTGCTTGTGTCCGGTGCCCTGAGCTGGTCTGATAAGGGGGGTGGGGGGCACAGTGGCTGCATTTGATGGGGCACAAGTGGCTGCTTATGATGGCCACAGTGGCAGCATTTGATGAGGGCACAGGTGGCTGCATTTGATGGGGCACAAGTGGCGGCATTTGATGGGGCACAAGTGGCGGCATTTGATGGGGCACAAGTGGCTGCATTTGATGGGGCACAAGTGGCGGCATTTGACGGGCACAAGTGGCTGCATTTGATGGGGCACAAGTGGCTGCATTTGATGGGGCACAAGTGGCTGCATTTGATGGGGCACAAGTGGCTGCATTTGATGGGCAAAGTGGCGGCATTTGATGGGCACAGTGGCAGCATTTGATGGGACACATCTCTGCTGAGAGCTGTCATTGGTTGCTAGGACTGCCAGCATGCTAGCAACCAATTACATCATGTCCCCCCCCCCCCCCCCCTGCGGAGTGCTTCTCCTTTTCAGCTACTGTTTTCTGCTTGCCAACTACAGGGCCTTGTAGCAACACGACTTGTTGTCGGCAGGTCACAGCATCTTGCCTGCGGCCATAAGATCCCGTCCAGCAAGCAGCACACCGTGACAGCAGGTCAGTTCCAAAATCAAATTAATCAGAATTTCAGGGGGGGGGGGATGACACCATGTTTTACCGCACCAGGTGACACCAACCCTAGTGACGCCACTGTTCCTCCCCCTTTCTCATGTCGGCATGTCTGCAGCACAGGACAGGAGAGAAGAAAGCTAGGCCGGGGGGAAAAAGAGAAAACTCAGAAAAAATCATGTACAGTACTACAGGAGACATGGAAATAGAAAGAGGACTGTGCTGGGGGAACTAATAGCCCCAGCACCACCAGATAGAGCCACACTGTACCCGCACCACCATTTTATTTAAAATTAATACTGTCATTTTTGGTATGGGTCATTTTCGGTTTCAGTTTCGGTTTCGGCCTGACATTTTTTTTTATTTCGGTTTCGTTTCGGTTCTGAAATTTCCATTTCGGTGCACCTCTAATAAATAGTCAATGAGTTTGTTAGCTATCCCTTTGAAGCACTAAGCAGGCTAGACACAAGTCATGGGGAGGTATAAAAGAACAGTCAAAAGACCTGTGTAACGAAATCTTGAGGAAATGACTAGGGAAAAGAAGGGAATTATATCCCACGATTATAAATCAAGATCCCAAGTGACGAGAACATGGAAAATGTAACATTATAAGATATATGAATGTGTATGTATGTATGTATGTATTTATAAAATGTATATAAAATTTAATAACAAGAGATTGAAAACAAAAGACATGCGTAACAAGGTAATGAAATGTTATAAAAAGATATCCAAAGCCTTGAAGATGCCAGTCAGTACTGTTTAATCACTAGTTAAGAAGTGGAAAATTTGGGTCTCTTTTGATACCAAGCCCACGGGAGTCACTCCACTTCCCATCCCCCCGCTGCCTTCTGGGAAACACACTGGTCCCAGGAGACAGTGGGGACCACTGGGAACGTGCCGCGCTACTCGAGCATGCGCAGTAGGGAACTGGGCAGGGAAGCTGCAAGGCTTCACTTCCTGATTCCCTCGCCAAGGATGGCGGCGGGGGCAGGAGAGAGAGACGAGCGATTGCTTGTCTTCTGCTGCCGACATCGTGGGCACCCTGGACAGGCAAGTGTCCATTTATTAAAAGTCAGCAGCTGCAGTATTTGTAGCTGCTGGCTTTTAACATTTTTTTTTTCCGTGGGACCTCCGCTTTAAGGAGCACAATTCAACGATACTTGAACAAAACAGCTGCATCATTGAGCTGCCAGAAGAAAGACTTTACTGCACCAATGCCACAAAAAAGTCCTATGAGGCATGTCAAGGTGTTGTTGGGCATATTGCAGCCAAGCTTTTTTGTGGAACTTGTGCAGTAAAGGCTTCTTTCTGGCACCCCGACCATGCAGCTCTTTTTTGTTCAAGTATCATCATATTGTGTTCCTTAAAATTAACCACACCGTCTTTTTCCAGAGCAGCCTGTATTTCTCTTGAGGTTACCTGTAGATTTTTCTTTGTATCCCATACAGTTCCTTTGGCTGTTGTGGCTGAAATTATTCTTGATCTATCTAAACTTGACTTGGTATTCAGAGATCCCCAAAATTTCCACTTTTTATTAATTGATTGAATAGTACTGATTGGCATATATTAAAGGCTTTGCATATCTTTGTAAAGTTTTGTTGCCTTGTTACGCAGGTCTTTTGACTGTTCTTTTCTGCCTCCTCATGGCTCAGTGTCTAGCCTGCTTAGTGCATCCATGTGATAGCTAACAAACTCATTGGACCATTTATACACAGACACTAGTTGTGGGAAGTTAACCTTCAATTGTAAAATTTTAACAGGTGTGTGCCACCTTTTGTGTCTGTACCAAGGCCAAACATTCCAGGGTATGTAAACTTTTTTATCAGGATCATTTAGGTGATTTCTGTTACCAGTATGATTTAAAAAGGATGCAAAAAAACATGTAATAATAAATGGCTTCATGTGATTTCTACCCTTAAATAAAAAGAGACAGTTTTTGGCATGATCAGTCATATTTTCAATTTCACAATTTCTGCCAGGGTATGCAAACTTTTGAGCACAACGGTACTTTCAATATCCTTCCAACAAGACAAGAACCCATCGCTCTAGGCAATTATCCCATGATTACAACTCCTGCTAATCAAGGCACAGGCACTGCAAGTAGCATAGAAGAACCAAGAAAAAGCTGGACAGCCGCACTCCAATGCAACACCTTTGTTGAAGTCAGATAAAATCCAAGCAAGCAGTCACATAGGTATGCGACAAGTAACTAACGCGTTTCACGCCACAGGTGGATGCTTAATCAGAGCCAAAAGTGAATCAGGTTGTTCCCCTGTATATGTAGGAGTCACCTCCCCTTTAAAAAGATAATTAATTGGAAAGGGCCACCTACATACACGGTAGGAAAACCAGTTACCAGAACATAATGCAGAACATCGGAGGCGGTATCAGAATATATCGTGGTATGACACAGAATGAAATAAAGTGACATGAAATGACGATTGTTCAAATAACGATTTGTCCAAAAATTGCCAAAACAATCATAAAAAAACATTGAAGTAAAGTAAAAAAAAACTCCCTATAAAATGAAACGATTATAAAAATAACATGGAACCACCGAAGAATAATAATAATAATATTATTATTATTAAAATTAACAAAAACCTTGTGTAAAACACTGTCAAAAAAAGACAGAACCTCCAGCAGACCATCTAACAAAATAGGAAGCCCAGACAACTAAAAAGGGGGAAGGAAAATACTGTCGAGCACATTACACTACATTATCGAATACCCAAAGGTTGTAAAGCATGCACACATTGAAATGTGGATGACTGTGACATGGAGTGTGTCATCAGCAAAATTATACTGGGACACATTAAATTGAATTAGACCAAGAAATAGAATCTAAATAAAAATTACTGTCAGAGTCGCAATCATAATCAGAAGACCCTCAAACGCCGCGCTCAAAATAATCTACACTGGAAAACAAAAGATGAAGGGGAGGCGACTCCTACATATACGGGGGAAAACCTGATTCACATCAACTATGATTAAGCACCCATCTGTGGCATGAAACGCGTTAGCTCTGGTCCTGTACCCATGTGACTGCTCCGATTTTATTTGACTTCAATAAAGGAGTTGCATTGGAGTGCGGCCGTCCAGCTTTTTCTCGGTTCTTCTATGTACAGTTTCACAGATTTTACAGAGCTTTTACTAAATTAAATAATGTCTATCGATCAAAGTTTACTTCCCCCCCCTGCATATCACCCAGTGAAGACCTCTTTAAAATTGTGGAAACTCTTCAAGACTTATTATATATCAGCTCGATCAATCTTCATTTTAGAGCAAGGGTCTCCAAACTTTTTAAATTACATAATGCTAGTGGTCAGTAGGAGGAGGAACAGCCACCTGATGTTGGAGTTGGTGGGAGAAACAGCGACCCACCCGTGGTGCGGGCGGGTGGGTGAAACAGCGACCCACCCGTGGTGCGGGCTGGTGGGAGAAACAGCAACCCACACCTGGTGCGGGCTGGTGGGAGAAACAGCGACCCACCCCTGGTGCGGGCGGGTGGGAGAAACAGAGACCCACCCCTGGTACGGGCGGGTGGGAGAAACAGAGACCCACCCGTGGTGCGGGCGGGTGGGAGAAACAGGGACCCACCCGTGGTGTGGGGGCGGGTGGGAGAAACAGGGACCCACCTGTGGTACGGGCGGGTGGGAGAAACAGCGACCCACCCGTGGTGCGGGTGGGTGGTTGAAACAGGGACCCCCCCGTGGTGCGGGCGGGTGGGAGAAACAGGGACCCGCCCGTGGTGTGGGCTGGTGGGAGAAACTGCGACCCGCCCCTGGTGTGGGTGGGAGAAACTGTGCTAGCGGGGGCATGGGGATTTCTATGTCCACCTCCATCAAAAGGTCAGGGGAGGAACAACCCCCCTTACAGCGATGGCCAGTGGGAGGAATACCCCCCCTTTACAGCCCTGGCCAGTGGGAGGAATACCCCTCCTTTACAGCCCTGGCCAGTGGGAGGAATACCCCTCCTTTACAGCCGCGGCCAGTGGAAGGAATACCCCCCCTTTACAGCAGCGGCCAGTGGGAGGAATACCCCCCCTTTACAGCCGCGGCCAGTGGGAGGAATACCCCCCCCCTTTACAGCGACGGCCAGTGGGAGGAATACCCCCCCCTTTACAGCCGCAGCCAGTGGGAGGAATACCCCCCTTTACAGCCGCGGCCAGTGGGAGGAATACCCCCCCTTTACAGCCGCAGCCAGTGGGAGGAATACCCCCCCTTTACAGCCGCAGCCAGTGGGAGGAATACCCCCCCTTTACAGCCGCAGCCAGTGGGAGGAATACCCCCCCTTTACAGCCGCAGCCAGTGGGAGGAATACCCCCCTTTACAGCCGTGGCCAGTGGGAGGAATACCCCCCTTTACAGCCGTGGCCAGTGGGAGGAATACCCCCCTTTACAGCCGTGGCCAGTGGGAGGAATGCCCTCCCTTTACAGCCGTGGCCAGTGGGAGGAATGCCCCACATGCTGAGGGCCATGTTAACTTCCTGCTGGGCAGTTAGAGGGGAAAGGGGAGTGAGAGAGAGCAGCAAAACTGCAGCTCAGCCACCTATTTTTACCGCCCACAGTGACCCGAGAACATTGGATCCAGAACCATGTATACGCCATCAGATTGAAGGTCAACCACTCACAGCTCATGGAACCCCTATCAACATCTGGAGGAACCGTAGGGATTCTTTGCACACCTTGATAAGAATGACTGTCCTACGCTCTCTGAAACCAAAATATGACGGTATTATTGTCTCTCACTGTATTATTATTACAGTTTTCAAACCTTTTTATGCCATCTTGTGGAATGACCCCACTCCTGACATCAGACTGAACTAGAAGGGATGTGGCACCCATCAAACAAGGTCTTCTTTTACTTTTCCCTAAGCCGATACTTTGTGCCAGAACAAAAATAAATAAAAAAAGGGCACAAAAAGAGAAACGTTTAAATCAAATAAGTGCTATGAAGCTGCACGGAAACATATGGCGTTAGGTTTTAAACACAATTTATTTGATTTATTGTGTTCTAGCGTCGCTGCTCTATGCCGGAGCTCTGTCCAAGTATCCTGTGCCAAGGCTGCATGGAATACACTTTTGTATGGTGTGTGGGCTACGTCTACGGGTCAGCAAAACCACAAATTGTATTAACCCAAGATTGTCTCAATTTAATCAGCTGGGAATAAATAAAGTAAATGGATAGAGAGCAAGTTAAACACCGTACAACAGTCAGGAGAGCCAACTGAGAGATCGGAAATACAACTAAACCAACACACTTGTGAAAAGAACTTGGGTGTCCGTATGAGGCAGGCTCTGCTGAATAATGGTGGAATTACTTATGGAGATATAGAGAGATAGAGATAGATAGTTGGGTGGATAAGCAGATAGATAGAAATCAAATTTGTTTCCTTGGAGGAAGTTTGTCAGCGGAGTGACGGGTTCCTTATCAATAAGAAACAGGCCAGCATCCTGCTAGGCATGCAAAATAAATTCTCCCAGATTTGGACCCCATGGATACAATATGTTCATCTGTAACACTGTCCATGGATTTCTGGAACTCATTATAATAGTCTAGAATTGGGGTGCTGGCTTTGGGCATTCCTGACGCTCATTCCCCCTCCCCCTTACCCCGCCCCTCTTTGCCACCTTCCTACCTTGGATATCCTTCCTTTCCCTTTCATTCTTTCCTATTTCCTTGTTGCAGATCATGATGTTTATTCAGATTTGATCTGCTTATTCTTTTGTGTCCTTCAACAAATTTCCCTAACTCATTAATACCTAGTCTAACTTGTAAGCTACAAGTTTTATTAGTATGCCATTTATACTGTTGGATGCTTTTACATTCTCTGCAGCTATGTTCTGGCTGTCTAATAACTTCTTGGCAATTTCAAAGAGTTCCTTTATGCCATGTTTTGTACCTTAAATTTTTTTAATAAAAGTCTATTGAAAGTGAAAAGAGAACGAGAGAGAAAGAAAGAAAGAGCGAGAACTAGAGAGAGAACGAGAGAACTAGAGAGAGAACGAGAGAACGAGAGAGAGAACGAGAGAACGAGAGAACGAGAGAGAGAACGAGAGAGAGAACGAGAGAGAGAACGAGAGAGAGAACGAGAGAACTAGAGAGAGAACGAGAGAACTAGAGAGAGAACGAGAGAACTAGAGAGAGAACGAGAGAACTAGAGAGAGAACGAGAGAACTAGAGAGAGAACAAGAGAACTAGAGAGAGAACGAGAGAACTAGAGAGAGAACGAGAGAACGAGAGAGAGAACGAGAGAACGAGAGAGAGAACTAGAACGAGAGAACGAGAGAGAGAACGAGAGAGAGAACGAGAGAGAGAACGAGAGAGAGAACGAGAGAACTAGAGAGAGAACGAGAGAACTAGAGAGAGAACGAGAGAACTAGAGAGAGAACGAGAGAACTAGAGAGAGAACGAGAGAACTAGAGAGAGAACAAGAGAACTAGAGAGAGAGAAAGAGAACTAGTGAGAGAGAAAACAAGAGAACA